>NW_026594311.1:275453-289914 GCF_907164565.1 Psammomys obesus | reverse complement strand
CACACACACACACACACACACACACACACACACACACACACACACACCTGCTTGCTCAGATACAGGCACTCACTCTCTTATAATTTTCTTGCCCTCACTTCAGCCACTCCATGTTCCCCAAATGGATTTGGGAACCATGATGGTTGGGTGAAAGGGTGAAGTGTCAGAGCAGAATCCTGGTAGTGTACCCTATTCTGGACTTAATGTGAGAAGCTAATCTCCTCCTTTCCTTCTGCTGCTCACTTGAAGCCTTCCCTTCTCCATGTATTCGGGGACACAGAGACAGACCTCTGAGAAGTCCAGAGGTGTTGGGTATATAGAGGTGTCCTACAGGCCTTCAGATTGCTCTACCAACAGGCTCCCAAGGGTCCCCTCTCCCAGCTACACTGTGTTCAGATGGTCCATCTGATAGGCAACCACATCCGGATGTGGACTCAGTGACAGATACGTTCTGTCATCTCCCTCTGTAGAGACACAAAGCAAGGAAGGGTTAGTTTCATCTAAGCCTGTGGGCAACTCCTTGCGAAATCATGGAGCCCGACACACTCCCCCCCACCCACCTCAGCTGCAAACCATGGCAGCAAATCTGGATTTGTAAACTGACATCCCTATGAATTCTCTATGAGAGTACAGAATCCACTGTTAAATGACTTGTCTCCCATCCGTTCTCCACCCGCATATAGGAGTTTCACACAGATCCTTTCATGGGACAGCACTGGCAGCGGAGGGTGGTGGAGGCTCGGCCTTACCAGTGGCTCTAGTTCCCTCTGGTCCACCAGGCTGAACTCCTGGATGAAGTAGTAAAAGTGCTTGTAGCAGGTGTTGACGTGGGCCTCCGCCCCCATGCTGAGGATGCTGTCAAAGTGGTGGATGTAGACATGGACAAAGACTCGGAAGAGGCGAGTCAGGATCTTGGTACAGACCTGCTGGAAGTTCTTGGGGAAGGGAACTCCTGGGGATGGAAAGGGGTAGAAGAGTGATCAAAATTCTGCCCTTCCCCACAGGGTGCCCTCACCCCTCCTCAGCACAGGACCCTTACAGAAAGGCAGAGCAACAGTTTGGCGTTTTCCAACACTCTTCTTTTTCAGGTGGGAGGAAGTACTGGGGACTGAACCCAGGAATTCACTCACACCATTGAGATCCAACCCCAGCCCCCATCTTTCCTTTTCAATGAAGCACAAATCTGAATTTGTCTTCTCCTTGCTCTAAGACTTATCACCTTCACATTTCCCACTGCCTAAAGCAGGGCTTTGCAAGCTTGTCACCGGCCAGTCCGTCTCAGACCACAGTGACAATTATGGCCTCGCCTCTCCCCAGACACCTGCACATCTGCTGCAGAAATGTGCACACCACTTTCTCCTATACTGGACAATGGGCCCCAGTTTTTTAAAATGTGGGCCTCCAGAGTTAAGTCTTAATATCCCAGCATGAATGGAGCAAAGCCTTTATGAGACAATCCTGATTCCTCTCTCCAGCCACACCCTTATTTCCCCTGCTTACTTTTCTCACAGCTGGCTCATGCACCCCCACCCCCACCCTGATGCTAATAACACTTCAGGAACTGCTTCAGATATCACTCATTCCTTCAGATATCCAATAGCATAAAGAACATAAAGAACCTCAGTGAGCCCAGCCCTGAGCTGGGCCCTTTGTACCTCTGTCTCCTGCTTTTTACAGTTATGCTGATGAGTCTGATAGTCATTCTAGATATGATAAGATGCAGGTAATGTATAAAGGTGAGGCCACTTGCCTGAGGACACATAATTATTAATTAGTACAGACTGGAGGCAGGATTCAGTCCCTCTTTGCACAGTAGTACCTCTCAGAAATAGATGGTACAGATCCTCTCTGGCCAGAAAAAGCCATGAGAACCATGGGAAAAGGGCAGAGATCCTGGTGGCTTATACCCTCTTTTCCGCTATGACAAAAATCATCCAGTCATCTAGTTAAAAGTTTACCCAGGGCTCACAAATCCAGGGATGTAGGCTAGAGGGAATAAAAAAGCCAGGATCAGATGGAGGCCTAGTCCATACACCTCCACATACCTTCCTTCTCGCTGCTCTTCGGAGCTTGCACTCTGCCTGAGAGCCCAGCTTTGTCCCCACATTCCTATCCTACCCGCCTAGACTATGACACCAGGACCCCACAACACCTGAGTTCCAGTTCTGAACCATAGAACAGTGTGCTTTCCCACTGTTGGCCTCAGTTTCCTCCTGTGTAAAATGAAGGGACGTGTTGTACACAGGAAATGGCAGCCACGGCTGGGAGGAGCCATGTGCCTGAACTGTGACTCAGTGCCCAGCTTCCCACAGCATTCAGACTTCTTCCCTCTGGGCTTGACCATCTACCCCACCCATTTGAATCTCTACAGCCCAGGGGGGTGCTGGGACCCAGGTTGCAGGTGGGGCTTCTGTGATGAACACAGTTCAGCTCTCGGGTGGGGAACCTGGGCCAGGGTGATGTTACTCATCTCCTCTCCCCAACCTCACACTCCCAGGTCCAGCTGAGATAAGAAAAGGCCTCATGGCCTGGACCTGACTATGGAACACCAAGTCTGAAGAAAAGACACCTTTTGGGAAGATCCAGCTTCCAATCCTTCCCTTTCCTGGAGTCAGGATTCACAGGGGACTAGAAGGAGGCTGAAAGCCAGGTCAGCCCAAGTAGGCAGAGAAACAGCATTTGTGGTCATGTTGGAATAGTCTGCAGGGTGACACTTATGCTTTGGACACAAGATGCCCCAAATGGGAGTCAGATAGTCCTTGTTGAATGTCTGATCCTGCCTTAACGGATTCCCTCTTCTACGATATGGGAATGACCCTACCGGCTAGGCTAACTCTTCAGCCAGACAGTGCTCACCAACACGTGTAGGAAAGACATCCTCATCGTTGATGAGACCCTCAATCCAGTCCATGAGCAATGCCATATAGCGGGGTGCTGAGAGCTTGGCAGGCCTTCGGTACTGGCGCTCATCCTGCCAGCGGTACTCATAGCGGGGCCCACCAGCCATGACTGGGCAGCTGCTCTCACTGCAGTGCTCGGCCATGGTGCCGTAGATGAGGTTGATACGGTTGAAGAAGTCCACCACGTGCACAGCGATCCAGTCGTCGATGCTCTCGCCAGGTGGCAGCCTCACCACACTCCGAAGGTCCAGGCCGGACTTGAGTGAGGCTTGTGCCTTCTTGTACAGCTCAAAGCGCTGTGTGCCAGGCTCGAAGCGCTTCCGGGGCCGGAAAGTCTTATCCTTAGCAAACACCTGCTTCAGACACAGAGCCATGGCCAGGCAGACAGAACTGGATGTCTAGGCACAGGGACCTGAAGATGCCCTGACAGAGACAAGGGGAAGTGGGTGGTCAGGGTCTTATAAAGTAGGCTTTAGCTTCCCAACACATCATTCTTCTCTTAGCTCTCACCTGAGGGCAACTTCTTGACCTCAATGAAACCCTCACCCCCTCGCATTGCCTAATCTTTTGTGGACTACTGTAGCCCTCCACCCCTGCAGCAGCCCGACATGCCTTTCATTTTGCTTACTTTCCTCCCTGCTTTCTTTGAATCTTGCAGGGGGCGTGGCCTGGACTCCAAACAGGTGCTTCCAGGACTGCTGGCCATTACAGAAGTGACAGAGGCTTCTCAGGCCCACTAGGGAACAGGGACCCCAGACAAGATGTTCTCTGTAGCCCGATAGGCCAGCTGTGTAGCGAGAGAGCCTTGTTGCATAGAGCTAGGGGTGAGGGGGGTGGGCCCTGGACTCTGATTTCCTCTGGGATATCCCGAACTCCATCCGGCCACCGGGGATTCCCAGGGAGCAGGAGGGACTTTTCTATCGAAAATGTCCTTTTCTTTTTTTCTTTACACTGAAAGAGGAAAGGGCCCTCACACAGCCAGCTGGGTGGCCTTAAGTGTGGCTGCAGGAAGCGACGGTGGCAGGCCTAGAAGAGCACCACTTCCTGTGACAGAGGCTAGAGTTCCTTTCCTCCAAGCCAACCTGTCAGTCCCAAACCTGCATGAGCCATTGGCCTTTCCCTTGCACCTGACCCTCCACAGATTTCCAGCAAGCCTACTATGTATCTGGCACCAAAGGCTGGGGAGAGAGCAGCCAGGCCCATCCTGCTGGTTACCTTCTAGATGTTTGCTTTGCCGCTTAGAACGGAAGGATCCCAGACTCAGAACAGACTTCAGGGGGCATCCATCAGAGTCCTGGGATCTGGTCCGTACTTCAAAACTGGCTTGCTTGCATCACCATGAATTTAGCCCATGCAAATCCTTGAATACCCTGATATAGTCAGGTTTCTAATTGTCTTAGGCATTTCATCTCCCCTACATGAGCTATTGGGGAATGAAGATCCAAGCAACTGCCAAGACTGGAAAGCCACAAATCAAGCACAGACCCTGACCACAGACTTACACTACTAAACTGTATAAGCTGAGCCTGGGGTCCATGCTGAACTCTGACCTTTTTAGTTGAGTCCTGAGGCTAGCTTCAAACTGAATGAGGCTTGAGACAGCAGCAGACGCAGTTTATCCTTCACCTCAGACTGGCTTGACTTTGAAGCAGTTTCCTATCTCTTTGATAACTGCTGTGGCAGGATTGGGGAAGAGAGGGTGGGAATAAGGTGATCAGTATGACCAAAGGCATGGAGCACAGAGAAATGTTACTTCTGGCAACAAATCAAAGAAAGAAATGTTTGGCACAGGAGTTTTCCCTCTTGATCACAGCAGGCAGACAGAATGAAAAAACCAGGAAAAACGAGCAGTTTGGAGAACAGAGAGCTCCTGACCTCTTGGAAGACGCTTGAAGTGTGGAAGGCCCTCCTATTTATTCTGCTTCCCCCCACCCCATAACTTCTTCCCAAAGAAATGCCAGGCTGGGATCTGAACTTCCTGAGTGAAAGCTCGGTACACTTCGGTTCCTCTCTCCCTTTTAGGCTCTGCCTGGGGCAGGGCTTCCAAAATCACTCACTGCCATCAGTGGGGTGTCTGGATCCTTCACCTGTGCTTGCCCTCCCCATTACTGGTGCTACAGACCCTCGATCCCACCTCTCCTGCCCCACCTCTCTCCAGCAGCCACCCTAGGCTGTTCTTTGATCCCGGAGCATGTCCTTACTCTCCTGATTTCTCGTCCCACTGAACACCACCTCCTGCCGCAGGCCTATCTCAGCCTTGTGTGGTGAATGCTCAATGACTGCTTCTGTCCCTACCCCTCTCCAGATCAAGTCAGGACTGGCACAAAGCTGGTGGCCAGGCTTTAGGAAAAGCTCAGACTCAAAGAGTCTTAGAGTTTAAAGCGACTGCAGTGCAAGCATGAGGAGGACCAGTTTGGATCCCCAGAACCCATGGAAAGCCTGGTGTGGCAGCCTCCTGTAACCTTAGCATTCAGGAGTCAGAGGCAGGGCATCCCTGGGGCAAGCTGGCTAGCTGGACTAGCCAGGCTTGGGAAGCCCCAGGTTCAGCAAGACCTCACCTTGCTGGTGAGATGTTTCAGTGGGTAAACTTGCTTGCCTGAGTTTGATTTCTGGGACCAGCATGGTAGAAGGAGAACACTCCCACAAACTGTCTTTGACCTCCACATGTGCATTGTGGTACACACAAAAGTGTGTTTGTGTGTGTATCTATATGCACACATATCAATAAATGTAATTAATTAAAAAAAATAGACCTTGCCTCAATAAATGAAGTGAAAGGTGAGGGAAAAAGACAACTGATACAACTCTGGGCCTCCAAACCTTCATGCCCAACCTCACATACTCACAATAACACACACACACACACGAATAAAAGTCTTCAAGTTGAAATAACTCTGAGAAATCAAGTGGCACATCCCACAGGAATAGATGGGGAAACTAAAGAGGATTTGAAGAGCCTGACTTTGCATAGCAAGTTGTAGGACACAGGGGATTGGGTTAAAGAGGGACTCAGCCTATAACAAGGTACAAAGGACCCTCTTCCTACCCTGCCTGGCCACTGGCCTGGTGTAGATAAGCCGGGAGGAAGGGAGTCCAGATGCCCCTCCTCCTTAAGGCCCAGGACTTTACTAGAAAGAGTGAACTTGGAGGTGAGTATGGGAGCTAAGTTAAGAAGGCAGTCCCCCCTTGCTATGTCTGTTCCCGGGGTTCTCTCCAGCCTCATGCCATCAGGTTGAGACTGTTTCTCACAGAGCCTCTATTCCCCTTCCGCATGGACCCTCCATTTTAATTACTGGGTCGGGGAACTAGTGGTTTGCTCACTCCGTGACCAACATCTAATCTTCCCAATCTAACTTCCTAGCCCCCTGCCAGGGACACACCTGCCCCTCCCTTGGCCTGGCTAGGAAACAGCCAGAAGATGGCCCCAGTTTGAACTCAGAATCTAGTCTGGTATGCCTTGAGGGACAAGATCTAAGTCTGAGATTCTAAGGGAAAAGTGGAAGCGAAAGACATAGCTCTTGTCCAGCCAGACCCGCCCCCCCCTCCCTGGAGTCCCTAAGAAACTCTCCTGATCTTCAACTGTTAAGGCCAAACAGGTCCTAGGACCCAGAGGAGCTAGCCTGACATTTCCGCTCCTGAAAGACACGCCCACCCCCCACCAGCCACCGCCACCGCCTCCCCCACCCCGGACTCCCGGCGCCGGGAGCCTCGGACCCGGGACCGAGGACTGTGGCCAGCCCGCTTTCGGACCCGGGTCGCTTCCAGGAGGTGCCACGCGAGGACCCAGAAGAACTGAAAGTGGAAGCTGGGCCGGGCCTCGGGGGGCGCGGAGTGGCGGCGCTCACTCACGCGCTCCGGCTAGGTGGACAGCTCCGAGGCTCTGTCTGCGCCGCTCCACCGCCGCGCGCTGGGTCGTCGTCCTTCCGCCCGGGATCCCGCGGGGCTGGTCTCAGCGCCCGGCCGCCCGTCTGCTCCCGGCCGCGGCCGCCGTCCCGCCGCCCCGCCGCGAGGAGACGCCAGCTCCGCCCCGAGCTCAGCCACGCCGCGGCCACGGGGCGGGGAGGGGCGGGGAAAGGGAGTCCCGCGTCCCGGGACTTCTCTCCAGCCTTTCCGGGAAATGGGAAGTCCGGTCGGGCTCGCAGTCTCCCCGAGGGCAAAGAACTAACTGAGCGGTCGCCCCAAGGGACCGTCTGCGTATTCCCTAAGGACGCAGCCCCAGATTCCTAAGCTGTAGAATGGGAACAAGCCCAGCTTCCGCCTGAAGCAGAAACTAAAAGGCCGTGGTTTGAGTGGTTTCCTAGCCCTCCTGCAGTCATCTGAGCTTCACTTACCTCTGAACTCGGTAAGGGTTCCTAGCTGCTTGACCCACACACAGCACTCAAAACCCACCACTGGAGGCTGCTGGTGATGGATGGCGCATGTATTTACTCCCAGCAACCAGGGAAGCAGAGGCAGGCAGATCTCTGTGAGTTCCGAGCTATCCAGGGCTACACAGTGAGATCCTAACCACGCATGCAAGCCAGCAGGCAAGCAGGCAGGCAGGCAAGCCAGCAGGCAAGCAACCCTAAAGAAATGAATTAGTGAATGAATGGCTGGTGGGAGTCATGGACTGGGGCGACCGACTCCTCCACACTTAGCCCCGAAGAACGTTCAAAGACCTCCCTTTCCCCACACTGGCTGGAAACTTTATTTTCTGGTTGTTTAGATTCTCAAACTACCCAAAGCCACCCCATTTTCTATTTCCAAACCGTCGTCCCCGTCGTTCTTCAGAATGGCTTCTCTCCTAGCCCTTTCCAACCGGTTTCAAATCTTTGCATCTTTGATAAGCATTGCCCACTCTTCTACCTAGATTCCTCCTCACCTGGAATCAGGTGTCAGTGCGCAGTGCATTCCACGGCTTGGCCCCAGGAACCAGTCTGCAGGCTCTGTCTAGGGTGGGGGAAAATTGAAGGCTTTCTAGACTAGGTGGGTGTTTCAGTTAATCTTCATTGCTAACTTCACTGGCTTCAGAAGTGCCAAGGAGACCCATCTCTGGGGGCGTGTGTTTGTTTCCAACTGAGGAGGTTGACACTCCCCAAATGTGGGTCCTTCCAGCCACATGGGCTAGAATCCTGGGCTAAACTAAAAGAAAAAAAAAAAAAAAAAAAAAAAGCATCCGGTACCCACCTGTTTCCTGACCAGCTGCCTCATGGTCCTGCTGCCCCAGCTTAGAGCTCATCTCCCTGCCATACTTTCCCCGGCCATGCTAGACTACGCTCTCAAACCCTGAGCCAAAACAAAATGGCTTTTCCTGAGTACATTGGCACAGCATGAAAAGTAACTAAGACAGAAGGCCGAGGCAGGCCACTGGGCTGCTGAAGTCACCCTGGAGGAAGAGGATGGTGAACAAGTGTGACTGGGGAACCAATGGAGCCATAGGTGGTCTTAAACCATGGCACAACTGCCCCATTGGGATTCCCTGGGTCTGGGCCTGGGCCTGCTTTTTCAGTTGCATGAGAACACATTTAGAGCCTTAAGAGTTTTAGGGTAGAACTGAGGATTCATTCTTTGACTTATTTCTGCTCCAGCATAAAATTCTCTATTGTTTTTGTGCTCAAGTCTTAATCTGTCCCAAATTTCCTATAAACTCTTACATATTGAATTTCGTCAATATGTAAAATATTTACTCCATTTGATCTTATATAATAACCAATGCATTTTTGTTGAGTGTAACAGTGCACTGAGATCAAGATGATGACACAACATAATGCATTGATGGTCCAACGCTAGGCAAGAGTGGGGATATCCACAGGAAACAGAGCACCCTGAGTGTTTTGAGGGGAGTTTAACAGTGGCACTGCATACAGGTATAGTTAGTTGTACGGAAGCCATGTAGAGACTATCTCACCAGTGAGGCAGCTTTCACCTACCCTTGGCTGAGGTACACCAGGAACGGGAGGTGTGAGAAGGCTATAGCAAGCTCTGTCGCCCAGCTCACAGCAATCAAGGCAAAGACTACAGGCCAATAAGGGCCTTATTTCCCTCTCATCTTTGGCCAAGTTCCCCATAGCTGAGTCCCATTAAAAGCCAAGGATAAGAGAACCTGTTGCCATAGCCCAGAGGTCAGCCCCTGGACACAGAGCTGGGAGGAGGGTAGAAAGTCATCTGGAGAAGCAGTGTTGGGTCAGGGGTGATTTCACGGAGGAAATGACTTAGAAACTGCTTGTGCTTTTCTTATCATTCTGTTCTAAATATTTTACAAACACCATCTACAATTTCCTCTAACTCTTGGGTGCTTTAGAAGTATATTTTAGTTTCCCACCCTATGAAGGTTTATGTATTTCTTGTTTACTTCCCCTTACATTGCCTCGTGGTCAGAGATCTTGGTCTGCGAGATTCCTTGGAATCTGATATGACCTCCTTTGTGGCTTTGCACATGGTCATTTTCTGTGCCTCTGAGCTAGGTTTTATAGGAAAGGCAGGAATTCAGTGAAGAATGAAAAGCATAGACTTTTACTCTGAGGGAAATGTAGGTGATCCATTCTGAAGGATTTTTAGAAGTTCCAGGCTCATCTGCAGAGGCCTGGATGTCTGTAGGGCTGGAGGTAGGAAGAGTTGGGGTAGGGCAGCATAGAGATGGTCCAGATTTCTTAATGCCTGTACCCCTTTTTGGCACTCTTAGTCTGGGCTGGAAAGGCTGTTGTTTCAGGAGGTCCTTCTGGGGCTAGGAAGGTGCAGACCATGTGGACAAGTTCTCGCTTTACTGTGCATTTACTGTGTGACCACGGGATAGTATCGCTCTCTCTGGTAGTACCCTGCAGCTGTCCAGCTCTCACGGTTCCTTCCCACTGGGTCTTAAATGTGACAAGTGGCTCCAGAAGGCTGAAAGAGGGCCCATCTCTTCAGGTTGGTAGGAGCCAGCGAGTTACTAGGAGAATATGTGTCCTCTTCCATTGCACAGCCCAGGCACTTCCATGATGTTGACTCCAAGTGACTGGACTGGTATGTTCATGAGATCTGGACTCCTGCCCTCACTCCCTCCATAATACCATCTGGTATCCTGGGAAAGCCCTAGCCCCTCTTTGGGACTCAGTTTCCTCACTTGTACCACCAAAGTATCTTGTCACACCAAATGTTCTCCAAGTGCCTTATTAGAACTATCTCTCAGCTGCATCCCTCTAGGCCTGTACCAGATAAAGAAAATGGCCTCTTCCTGGGGACTCCCAGGCCCTGCTATGCCAGGAAAAGCCCTTATCTCCTTCCTGAAATGAGCTCCCACACTCCCACTTCACTTTACCAAGCATCTGGCATCTATGACAGCCTTTTAGTGCCAACCCTCTCCTCATTCACTGTAGTTTCTTCTGCCCTTCCCAGGAGGCAGGATCGCTCCTATTGAGTGGAAGCCTGGCAACGAGAGGGATTGAGGTGACGCTTCCTTTAGCTTGAGGAAGACAAAGTTCAGTGAAATATGACCAGAGAAGACAGGATTGACAAGGATATATATTAAGATTCAGTATGACCTTGAACAAGGCACACATTCTTGCTGAGCCTATTTCCCCTTCTCTAAAATAGAAACAACATCTGCTCCACTGAAAAGCTGTTAGGATTAAGTGCGATAGCTCTTGTAAACAGCAAAAGGCAGTGGCCAGTATGTTTCAGGGGTGCTGCCTTCAAAGCATTTGTGTAGAAGAGATGGCTTGTTTTGGGGCCCTGGGGAACAGTAGTAAAGGCTCAGGACAATTTGGGAAGACACTGGCCCTAGAGCTGGCTAGTCATGGCAACCTTCCTGGTTCTGTTCCTTTCTGGGAGGGAGATGTACAGGCAGAAGTCACCCAGCCTCTTGTGATATCACATCCAGGGTCTTCGTCTTGGAACTTTAGACTGCCGTGTTCTTTGCTCCAAAGACCTCCTCCCTTCCAACTCCTCCCTTGGCCCTTGAGCTGGAGACAGCTTTTTCTTCTCTAGGTTTAGGGTCTTCTCTCTTGAGAAGAAGATCTCTGTAGTTTTTAATAGGAGCCCTGCTTACATAAATGGGGTAAATTCATAGTCCCCCTGGACCTCAGCATGGCTCTGGTAGACACTGTCTCCTCCAACTGCTTGTGTTAGTTCACAGCCAGGGGCACCCTGAGAGTGGAGGTGACAGCTGGGAAGGAGCTTTCACCAGTGTCCCAGGTTCAGCCTTCCATGGTACCTCCAAGCTACACAAAATATCCAGTCCCATCCCCTCCTACGCTGCTGTGGTTCCTCAGCCTCTCGGGCCTAGAGCACCGAGTTCAAAGCCCTTCTTCAGGACCCTCATTAGACTTCCCCAGTCCCTACTCTACTCTCTTCCTTCCTCCACAGTGTCCTTTCTCCAAGTGTGTTCAATAACACCTTCCTTAGACTCACCAGTGAGTCTATGGTTACCATTGGTCTAATAGCAGGAAATTAATGCAGCTTTAACATCCAGAGAGAGTACGATGGCAGGCAAACTGCACACCCACTTTTCACCTGCCATCCATTTATTTATCCATTCAGCAAGTATTTACCACGGTCCTATTGAGGGTCATAACTTGTAATGGACTAGGCACAGACCTTGTCCGTACCTTGGGGGACTCAATCATCTGAGGAACTTTCATTGGGCTAGTCCTGCCCAGTCACTGCCTAGTTCAAAAGGCTGAGACTAGGACGGAACGTTAGTGACCATTCTCAGGGAAGTGGGTAGCTCTTACAGAAGGGTCCTTGCACATCGCTTAGTCCCATGTCCTTGGAGGACTTGAGAAAACCGAGGCACAGGGAAATATGGGTTGTTCCAATGCTAAATCATAACAAAAAAAAAATTCCCTCAGTAAAACATCTATATATTGGTGCCTCAGATGTATTTTCTTATTTCTTCCTTTCAGCAATCTGGGAAGTTTGTCTTTGCTTCAGAGGGAGGGATGGAGAAGAGTGAAAGAGAATGTTTCACTAGGAGGAGCTGGACATTCAGATAAAGTTCCAAACTCTGTCCTGTAGGTCCCTCTGGGTCCCCTCCTGATGTCATTTCCAAGAGACGGAAACAGTGTCCACTGCAGCAATTCAGACAGTGGTAGGGTTCACTTCTTGGTGGAGACCCAAGTGTACCCAGTGAAATCTGGGTTCTATGCCAGGCATAGCCTATGACTTCCTGTGGATGTTATCTGGCTTGTCACGCGGCTGCACATGAGGCTCTGCAGAGGAACGGCAGAGGAGTGGTCCAAGTGTGTGTTCTCTTCCAGGAGTTTTCCTAAACAGCCTCAGCTGCCCAGAAACAGTCTCTTCTGCCACAGCCCTACATACAGAGAGTTCTTGGTGTTTTATAGATGGGCCCCTTTTGTTTTCCCTTTTGTTCTTTCTGTAAATCCTTAAAAATGGGGACTTATTTATTTTACTTCCCATAGAACCCCACAGCAACACTGAGGGCTGTGGCTGTAAGGAACTTCCTGTCTTATGGTGTGCTTTCAAGGTTCTGGTCACTTCTGAATCTGTCTGCAAGCTAGAGAAGTGAATATTGACTTCAGAAGAGGAAATGACACACAGCCCAAAATGTCACAGCTGGGACTCAGGCTCAGGCCCAGTCATTGGGCCTGCATTTGTGCCCCTTCCCCTCAAGCATTTAACAACTCCACTGCTTTGAGAGCTGTTTCATCTGACACACCAGAAGGTTGGAAAGGGGTCTATACACTCCAGAAATGTTCTTCTGGAAAAATAGATAACACAGTCATTTGGGCCTAGGTCCGCGTTAAAGCAATTAACAGAGATAAGTACATCAACCATCCTCAGTAATTTTGACTCTACTGAGATTCCCTAGTCTTTTTCATATTTTAAAGTCTTCTGGGACAGATCATATTCACACAATGTACAAATGGCACCCAAGAGAGAAAGCCATTTAGTGTGAGCTGAGGGTAGAAAGAAGACAGAGATAAGAAGGAGGCCACATATAGCAAGAAGAAAAATGAGGTAGACTATAGAAGACTATCTGAGGGTCACTTGTTCTCCAGAGGCAGGCTGCTTGCTTCTGGAAAGACGGCCTCAAGTGAACCATCAAGAAACTCTGCAATTTCCTCTCAGTAGGTGCATCCAGAGAACACAGCAGGCTGCTGCTCTGAGACATACTGAACACAAGAGATTTTAGCCGATCAATCCCAGCTCCAATGGGGTGTGAGTTTTCCCAATGAGCTCTGAAGCTGAGTTCCCATCAATCCCCTGACTTCTTCCAGAGCCGCCTGCCTGGCTTTCCATATTTCATCCCCCTCTGCTTGCTCACCACAGGCCGGGACAAATACATACTGGATGGATGGAGAGCAGCAGCCCGTCCAGGCACCATCCAATTCACACTGCCACAGGGCTCAGAGCCAAATCATCAGGAGCTACAGCTAACCCAGCAGCTGGCTGCAGGGAGAGGAGCCAGGGGATGTCTCTGCTCTCAAGGTCAAACAAGGAGAACATCTGGGCCCCTTGGGTCTGGAAAGGCCTCTGCTTTCCTTTCATGCCACAGTGAGGTCCCCACTCAAGACATCCTGCCAACAGTGTTTTATTCTCTGGGAAACTTTCCTAAAGGAGAGTTAAATCATTAAATCTTTGTTTTGTTTATTTTTTATTACTTCTCTGAAAAAAAATCTGTACATATTCTGATCATAATCATCCCCTTCCCTCAATTCTTTCCAGGCCTACCTCACCTCTCCTACCCATTCAACATTGTGTCTTCTTTTTTAAAAACAATTATTTTTATTTATGTGCACTGGTGTTTTTGCTTGCCTGTATGTCTGTGTGAGGGTGTCAGATCTCAGAGTTGCAGACAGCTGTGAGCTGCCATGTGGGTGCTGGAACCCCGGTCCTCTAGAAGAGCATTCAGTGCTCTTAACCGCTGAACCATCTCTCCAGCCAGTTTTCCCTTTTAAAAAACCCTATCAAACCACTTTGTGTTGCCTATACACTCCAGTGTGGTCTTCACTGGAGAGTAGCTGACCTACCAGGGGCCACAGCCTTAGAGAAAACTGACTCTCCCTCTCCCAGCAGCTATCAATTGCCAAAAGTTCTCAGTCAGGTATGGGATTTGCATCTACTTCCTGTCTCCATGCCCGGGTTTTGTCTGGCTTGAGTCTGCATAGGTCTTGTGCATGCTGTAACAGCTGCTGGGTAAGAATGATTGCTTTTCCTCTCTAGTGTGGTGCATAGCACCTTCCAACACTATAAAAGCTAGCCAAGCAAATGCCAGCTTGATTTCTCCATATTCTATGATTCAAATATGTGGTATCTTCAGCAACAGAGTCTTACTGGCAAGCTCTGGAAAGTAACCAAGAGCACTGGCTATAGCTTATAATTTTTTTTTTTTTTGGGGGGGGGTCTATGCTACTAGCCAGCAACTCCAAAGGAAGTAGTTAATACCTGACACTAGGATTTTTTTGGGATGTCTGTGACTTCTAATAGAGGCTTTGCCATCATCTCATTACAGTGTTTCCACAGGAGATTGGAGATATATATATATCTTATGTTAAATAGTAACACTTGTCTCACAGCAGAGAGGCTGAGGACCTGGTTGCTGCCTGGTCCTAGAGGCTGGGTTCCCAGCAGCTGAGTCGTCC
>NW_026594311.1:41284-275443 GCF_907164565.1 Psammomys obesus | reverse complement strand
AAAAAAAAAAATACCTTCCAGGTACAGACATACTATTTATGGTACAATATGTACAAATATAGCAGAATAATTCAATTTATTGCTAGAACTTTATTTGGTTGTTACAAAATCTGTAAGGGTATATATATTAAAAAAGGGGGGAGTCCGGAAGGAGCCAGAAGAACAAGAGTTGCCTTCAAGTTACCTAAAGTGCCAGGGTAATGCTGAACTGTATTTTTAACCTTTCCAAGAAGGTGACAGCATAGATGAGCAAGGCAAACGTTAAGGCAAAAAATTTAAAGTGGGAGAAACATGAGTTAAGAAGACATGTGCACAGGAAAACTTTACTTGCCTTCACTGAGTTTTAGTATGTCCAGAAAAAAATAAAGCCAACACTAAGCTGACTGCCATATAAAGGAAACAAAACACAAAACCAAAACAAACCAAAAAACCCAACCGTCTTTAAAGGTTTAAGGATCCTAGACTGCATCTATAGCTTGGATAGAATTAAGCAGAAAGCTCTGTACTAAGAAGCCGCCAGCATAACAGCTTCCCCAGGTTTCCCTGACTGGCCACAGCAGAAGGTTCTGTAAGGTCTGCTGCTTGTGCTGCCCAGAGACTCCTAAGAACAGCACGGAAAGCGTTCTCAGCATGTTGGTGATGTGCTGATTCCCTTCTAGGCCGAACCTTTCATGACTTGCTCACAAGGTCTGTAGAGGGGGAAGCACTGCACTTGCCGTTTAGATCTGGGAAAACTGCCACCATCATCAGAAGGCTCCTGCTCCAAGCCTGCCTGCTCACTGTGGCATCCTCTGGACAGAAAACCTACAGCTACATCTCTGAGTGGACAACTGTGAGAAAAGAATATGATTTCATGTTTCATTCGAACATATTTTGGTTTTAGGCGTCTGCCAAGAAACAGACCAAGTTCTTAGATATCCCAGCAGTAAAATCTCAAGGTGTTTTCTGAGTCAAAACTCAAGAGTTTTCTCTAATGCTCTGAGCAGCTAGTTTGACATAATGACGAAGGCCATGAGCCTTCCCATTCCAGACTAGAGTTGGTGCTGAAGGCAAGCAGTCACAACATTAAGGGAGTCTGAAGTGGATGGGGTAGAGAAAACAATCTAATTTTCTTGAGAGGAAAACATAAGTCCCCACTGAATAACTTTTATACTCACAAACCTTGAAAGATAATTAAAAATAAGGACTTCTCTGGTTCTTAGGTTAGGAATAGGAGCAATGACCCAGAATATGACTTTCCTGAGCTTGGAACCGGTACCCTCTGTACAGCATTCATACCTGAACTGATGCCCCAGCTTCCAGGCCAAACAAACCCTATGGTTGCACAAAGTCTTTGAGGGTTGCCTTAAGGAGATGTGAAGAGTTTCAGCCACCAGCCAGAACGAACTGTCAGTCACTCTTAACAAGTCATTTGTTCATCCTATTCAAAGCCATTCATCTGTCTTTCTACACAATATACACAATCTTTCATTTTATATATTTACAAACAGAAAAGACTCATCTTTCAAAGAAAAGACATTCTGAAGCTCTATAAAGTGCAGCTAATTTAAGGCAAATTCATATGAAATATAAACAGTGACTTCTTATCTCTATATACACACTTTCTAGCTTTAAAAGGTAAATTCTCCCCCCTTTAAAAACAGGAAAGAGAAAAGAGGGCTTTATTATTTTTCTCCTGGCAACTTTAAGTTACAAGATCTCACTGGCTTCAGGAAATCATAAATTTCCAAACATCATATAAGTCATTTTTTAAAAAAATAATTTTTTTACATAGCATTTTCAAACCAGTTAAAAGGTGGCAATGTGTTTGCTACAGTATTATGAAGGGCTGAAGGGCTGATGGGTTAGTCAAGAGGTTTGTTTTGTTTTGTTTTTTAAGGTAAATATTAGTTCAGGGTACACATCCACTTCAAAGTATGCCTGATGAGACTAGATACCTAAAGCTACTTTTAGCTCCAGGAAGGAGTATCTTCCATCTCCATTGGAATCAAATGCTCTCAAGCTCTCTGGTCTTGGCATGGCAGAACCTAGGGAATTCCAGACCTCCTGGTAGGTCAGTGTTCCATCCACATCTTGACCAGTCTTGCGGAATAAATCCTGAAGATCTGTTAAACATGAATTACAAAACAGTCATGTAAGTATGTTTATGCATAATGTTAAAGTAGCTTCAACTGACTTCAAAGCATTAAAAAAAAAAAGGCTACATTGCCAAGTGTGGTGTTGAAGGCCTTTAATCTCAGCATTTGGGAGTGGGTGGGTAGAGGCAGGCAGATCTCTGTAGATTTGAGAGTAGCCTCATCTACACAGTTAAGTTTCAGACTAGCCAGGCTACCTGGTGAGGTTTTACCTCAAACCGTTCCCTTGCAAAACAAAACAACTCTCCCAACTTTGCTTCTTGGGGGCTAAAGAGACAGCTTGGTGGTTAGAGTACCTGCTGTTCTTCCAGAGAATGTGGGTTTGGTTTTCAGCCACGTGTACTTCAGGTCCAGGGGATCAGATGTCCTCTTTCAGCCTCTAAGAGCATCCCTCCCACAACACACACCGCATAGTCAGTCTCCTTTCTTTTCAGATGGCTCAGTGGTTAAAGTGCTTGCCATCATGCAAGAGCGAGGACCAGACTTCAGATCCCCAGAATACATGCAAATGCCAGGTTGTAATTCCAGCCTCAGACAGCGGTGACAGGATCCCCACAGCAAGCCGGCTGTTGAGACTAACACTAGCAGTGAGCTCTGGGTTTGATCAAAAGACTGCCTCAATGAGGTAGGACTAGCAATAGGCATGATTCTTAACATCAATGTGGGACCTCCAAAAAAATCCACACATATACATGTGTACAAGTCCACACATGTAAACATGCATATGCACAATACCCACACCCACACATGCAAAATATACATAGACACATATACCACACCCACACGAACATGAAAAAAAGGAAAAAAAAATCAGAAAAACGAATTTTGATCCTTTAAGAAGGAGAGGAATACTATACTGCATAGCTTCTTAAACTGTGAGATGCAAATCCCTATGGGAGTTGTGTACCTGAATATGGGGGTCATGAAAAGTTTGGCAATAGTAAAATATTTCTTAACATTTAGTGACCAAAAGTTAGATAGGAATAATATGCTTAACAAGTCTGAGGTGCTTCTGGGAGTTTTAGCCTGTGTTGTAGCTTAGAACTGTCTGATACACAAATGTGCATATGCCCTCATGCCACATGCTACTAAATTTTGCTGCCTGAAGCACTTTGCTTTGGATTCAAGACTACTGTATGCTGTGAAGTGCAGTGTTTTTTATTTTTATTGTATATACCAAGTTTTCTCTTCTTACAGAAACATAATGGTTTGTAGAAAACAAAGATGTTTAATATTGTCATTGTTCTTTAGCATATATCAAATCAGTGCATCTTTTGATTGTACTGTGTTAGAATGTTTGATTTTTAAAATTGCTATTTGAGTTGCTGACTTTAGTTTCCAATTTCTAAAATGGTCCTAAAGATACTTTTGTTATTTTGTACTGCTTATTTATGTGAGGTGTCATTCTTGATCCTGACAGTTATAAAATACAATGATCAACCAACTTTGAAAACCACTGAAGTGAATCAAATATGGTTGGCTACAAATTTTTATAGTACCTAGTATGGTGCTCTTTCTACTATGTAACATTGTCTTTCTAGATCTAGATAGAAATTAAGTAGCTCAAGAATCAGGGACTTGGGAGGGAGAAAATCACAGAAGGAGGGAGGAGGGTAAAATAAGTAAGGATGTTTGAAAAAGCCATAGGAATCATATTATTGACTATTTATCTAAAAAAAACCCTACCTATAATATACATAAGTTTATGTGTAATTATACATCTATAGTTTAAATGAAATTTCCTCAACTGGCCTGACAATGCTACCTCCGAGAGCCAAAGATCACTCAAGAAAAAAAAAACCTCAACATAAGAAGACCTCTTTTTGTTGTTGGTTAGGTTTGTTCAAGAGACTCCCCAAAACATATAGGCTATTGTCGTTGTCACTGGTTGCCCCAGAGGTGGAAGTTAAGTCCCTACTGCTGAAGACACCGTGCACTTCAGACACTGAAGCCAGAGGCCCCTGAGTTGGAACAGACCGGAAAGCCTCTGCCCTAAGGACTAACTCCCAAAGGAGGAAAGCAAGCAAGAGTGCTATCCAGATATGGTGCCTATGAAACACAATTCTGACCAGCATGGCATGACACCCTAAGGGTGCAGTAGTGGCATGCCTACATTGGCAGGATCCACCAGCTCTCTCATTGGACTTAAGACCTGCTAAAGTTAAGGGGGAAACTGTGTCGAGTACTGGAAACTTAGCCAACTCACCCAGGCCTAGTGAAGTCATGGATCTTGGAGGAGAGCCTACAATCAGTATCAATGTTAGTGACATTCTCAATATTTGTCCTTATATGCACAGAAAAGTGCAACAGAAAACCGCAACAAATCAAAATGCAGAGATGTGGGGCCCAGTCCCAATGGGTACATTTACAAAACAACTCCTACACCTAAGGCACAGGGAACATTGCAGAAGACAGAGTGGAAGGATTGTAAGAGCCAGATGATCAGGGAGTTTGTCCTGAGATTTTGTCTCTTACGAATGTCAGAAATACACCCATAAAGTCTCATCAACACGACTGCTTAAATATCAATAGAACAAGGACAAGAGCAACAGACATGCCAAAGTGGACGGGGTAAACCCCATGAGGCTTTAAACACACACACACACACACACACACACACACACACACACACACACAAAACTATAAGCAACTAAGAGAGGCTGAAAGTAGAAATTGTTTCTCCAGGACAGAGCACACCAATTGGTTACCAAATGGTCAGCCCTGAAAACATACATATGTGTGACATTATACAGGTGAAATTGTTGATATAAAAATTAATGAAAAAAGAATCCATGGAGTTGAAAGAGAGAAAGGAGACGTATATGGGAGGGTTTGGAGGGAAGAAAGGGTGAATGTAGTTAGAGTATAATCTCAAAAATAAAAGAAGTAAAAGCGAGAGTCAAGACTACAGAGTACTTTATGGTCACTAGGATGCCCACCACCAGGAAGCACTGGTGAAGACGTGGGGGAAAATGGATTGAATCCTCACATGGGGTAATGAGAATGCAAACGGGTACACACATGCTGAACAATGGTTTGCTATTTCAGGAATTGTATGATCTAGCAATTTTATTCCTAGGCACTGAGTCAAGAGAAAAACACATTTCTATAAAAAAAATCTATGCACTCACGTTCACAGCAGCATTATTAATTGCACAAAAGTGGAAACAACCCAAATAAGCATCAACTGATGGATCGATGAACCAAATGTGAATATACCATAGAAAGGTATTGCTTCATGCCACAATATGAAAAAAGCACTGATAAAAGAAGCATTTACAAAGCCATAGACTGCATGATTCCATTTAGAAAATGAAACATCCTAGATACATAGGCTCATAGAGACAGTGGTTGTCAGGAATCAGAATGAAGGGTAACTGGAGAGCTAAATTTCTCCCCTATTTATTTACTGTATGCATGTGTGGGTGTGTACGTGGGTACACAGCAAGGTGCATGTGGCGATCACAGGGCAACTTGTGGGAGTGGGCTTTCTTCTTCTAGCACGTGGGTCCTACTCAGGATGTCAGGCTTGATTGCAAGCACTTGAGGCGTTTGGCCAGCCTCAGGAGGAACTGTTTCACCATTCTGGGTGATGAAAATGCTATGGAATTAGGCAGTGGTGATGGTTGCGTAGCCTTGAGAATATACTAAGTAAGGCCCACACAATTATACAGTTTAAAAGAGTGACATGAAATGAATTATATCTCAATTAAAAAGAACCCTCAAAAAATTACTGTCTCTATGTATTTATTTTTTGATTTTTAATACTATCAGTTAATCTGCATTAAAAGAATAGCTAAGATACTATTTCAGCCAATGGGATTAGAAAGTTTCCAACAAAAGCCTTTAACATTTAAAAATTATTTGAGCCAGGGGTGGTGGTGTATGCCTGGAATCCAGAGTTTAAGACCAGCCTGAGGTATACAGAGTATTGAGGTCAAACTAGCTAAATGAGGTTGTCTCAAACCAACCAACCAACCAACCACCAAAAAACCTTTAAACAAACAGAAACCAACCAACAAACCAAAAATCCAAAAGGGATTTTAAAGAGATGACCCAGCAGTCAGGGGTCTGTGCTACCCTCCCAGAGGGCAGAATTTAGTTGCCAGCGTCTTTGTCAGGTGGCTCACAAATGAGCAGCCCCAGCTCCAGGAGAGCCAATGCCTCCTTTTAGAGTACACATACAATTAAGTAAATAATGAAAAAAATTAGAAGAAATAAAAAACAAAAAGGACTTGACTGACTTCTTATGTTCACTGAAAAGATTTATAATAAGAAAGTAGCTAGGCTATGCTTCTTCAAACGCCTTCCTGATTATTTTTCATCATTTATTCAAGGTCATGCTTTGACGCCACAGGCCTCTTGTCATTTGGCACTTGGGAAGAATGGATGTGCTGAAGGGAGGGAAAACAGTTTCTGTGTAAGATCCACTCCATTGAGGAATTCTTGTAAACTTCTGATAGGCCCTCCTCACTCCTGAGCCGGGCCTGGCAGTGTAGCTGGTGAGCCAGAAAAGCAGATGGGTTACTTACTCCCAACACCAAATGGCTGGATGGAAAGTCTTTTTAGTAGAGAGCAAATACAATGACTTTCCCTTCTTTCCAGAAAACAAAAGAAAACCAGCACAGGCATCGGGAAAAGTAGTGGTATTTAAGCATTCGTTGCAGCAAGAATAAGAAATTCACTCATTCAGTTACACATTCATGTCTACCAGGCTCTGTACTGCAGGTTAGGGAGTGAACAGGACAGACTTTACTCACAGAAGATAAACTATGCTTCTTCAACAGAGTAGCAGATATTAAACAGGAGCAAAAAGAAACAACAACAGAAAACCAACCAACCAAAACAAAAAAACATGTCATGATATACAGGAAGCACCTATTCTGACATCTGAACCAAAGTGAAGAACCAGTGGATGATATGTGGTCAGAACTGGGTGACTTTCCAGATTGCAACAGAAATACCAGCACCTCAGTATCACACTAAACAGTAGAAGACGTTACTGGGAACAAGGCAAACATTCTATGACATACAGCCTTTCTGTCAATATTCTGCTCATTGTCAGGATCCCAGAGGGCCCCGAATACAGTCAACTCTGATTTATTTTGCTAATCTAATGGAATTGTGTTTGCTTTTTCTGTGCTCTGCATTAGATAACATATCCTGGTGGAAAGAAAGGAACTTTTTTTTTTTTTTTGAGACATGATCTCACTATATATAGAACAGGCTGTCCTCAATTTCTTCATTTATTTTTATGTCTCAGCTGGGATTAGCACATGCCTCTGTGTCTGGCTGAGACTGTATCTTATCGTGTATTCCATTCTTTGACATGAATGACTGAAGACCCTATGTGACACTGACAGACAGTATGGAAGCTTTGGAGTCAGTCTCAGCTTGAATTCTGTCTCAACCACTTATCTGCTGTTCAGACTTAGGTAGCTTTCCGTAGCTACAACAGTGTTAGTTATAAAGTGTGTGTGTGTGTGTGTGTGTGTGTGTTCCTGTGTGTTTACAGGTACAACCTCAGCTGTTACTCCTCAGGTATTTGTCCACCTTTTAAAATTGATTATTATGTGTGTGTATGTGTGGGTGTGGGTCACATGTCACATGTGAAGGTCCGAGGACAACCTCACAGAGACAGCACTTTCATCGTTATGTTGGCTCTGGAGACTGGACTTGGGTCATCAGGCTGTAAGTGCCACTATGTACTGCGCCCTCTCTCTGGCTCCTAGTCATCTTTTTGTTTTTGAGAAAGTGTTTCTCACTAGCTCAGAACTCAAGTGGGTTAGTTAGGCTGGCTGGACACTGAACCCACCTGTCCCCATATTCCCAGTGTTGGAATTAAAAGAGTGTGTACCACCACACCTGGCTTTCTTTTTCTTTCTTTCTTTTTTTTTAAACATGGGCTCTGGGGACTGAACTCAAGTCCTTTCCACCTGAGCCATCTCTCCAGTTTATTAGATATACTTTTATTTTTACATCAACACTGAACATTTCCACCATTAACATTACCTTTGATGCTAGAAATCCCCGGTAGGGAGACGGGTTTTAGTTGAGTCTTAATTTGGTCGCCAAGAAGCTGTGAAGATTTTGGCAATGCTGACAGATCTGATGTGAAGTTCTGTACTTGCTCTGTAGCAAACACATATATCTTTATTACAATCAACTTTAACACCAAATTAACTTACAATTGAAGGTCACCTTTTAGGACCATAGCATATATATTTAAGAGAAGCAGCTGAGAGCTAAAGTAACACAGTAACTATAAAGTTAAAGGTACGGACTGTGCCATGTTTGTGGACAAGTGAGGAGGAATCAGTATTACACTAAGGTCTGAAACAGAACCTCAGCACAGGTTGAGTAGCTCTGGTCTGAAAATCTGCAATGACCCCAAATCAAAAGCTTTGTATATGGACAGTATACATGTGAAACACTAATGGATTTTTGTATTTAGACTCGAATACCAACTCAAAGATATCCTGCAAATATTTTTAGATGCTAAGACTTGAGTTGTATAAGTCTTTGACTTCTTGGCAAATAGGCTATTAAGTGTGGTCTGGGGGCACGAGCCATCAGCCACGCTACCATAATAATGCTTTATCTTAAGAGCATGTAGCCAGTACGAGAAGACTTCAACATAGTTCTGGTTCTCCCAGGAGAGAATCTGAGGGAAGCGATTCCACATCTCCAAAGCTGAAGAATGCTTGAACCAGGGAGGTCAAAGCCAATACTGGCTAGTATCTTGTTAAATCCTCAGGTCCTAAATCAGTAGATGTTAATTAATGCATCTGATAATTCTGATTAAGTATGTCCTTACCTACAGCCAAGTGGCCTGCAAATTGAATAATTCTATCATTTGCATGTTAATGACGTTCAGGAGAACTAATATTTATTTTTAAGTAAATTTTATGCACTCACAATAAAGGAAGCATAACATTTAGGACTGGTTTAATATAAGCTGTGACAGGAACATTTTTGCCTATAATTGGATGCAGGCAGCATGGAGAAGTCTATTTCCAGCTAAACATTACCCGTTCTCCCCTTAATAGACTAGAGTACAAATCAAGTACAAAATGGGCTTTTGCTAAATGAAAGCGCCGTGCGCCAGCCTCATCTCGGTGCGCTCAGGCATCACTCGGTTCCATCAGTGCTAGCGGACACCATCCCTGTTCCCTGTGTGGGCGGCAGCCTGCCCAAGCCTGCGTGAAAATATTCAGAAGCCAGCTAGCCTCTTACCTTCCTCTGCGGGCTCCGGAGGCCTGTTGCGTTCAGGTTTGTTTGTGAGAGCACTGATCAGCTGCAGTTTCTCTCGCAACTTAGATACCTGAGAATTTGAATTATCTTCTTTCTACCCAAAAAACAAAGATCAGATAAGGTTTAAGGTAGGAATAATACCTCACTGGATCTTTCGCTGTATTCCCAGAACACATTTTGCACGTAGGGTTTGACCCTTACCTGGTCCCCTCTAAAGTCAATGAAGGGATGGACAAATAGGGCTGTCTTTGGGGCCCAATGCTGCTGAGTGTACAGCTGGATTTAAAGCTAGACCATTAAGGGAACATTACCTTCTCCATGATCTGTTTCACTGTGAACAGTCCGCTGATAGAGGAAGGCATGCATGCGTCAGCAGTCAAGAAAATGTGCCCTTACTCAGAAGCCTGTGTAGCCCGGCTTCCTAAATGATGGGGAACACTTTTCTAGAGCTATTTTACACTAACTAAAAAAATTGCCTTGGATATCTCTAAGTCTTTTGTTTGGTTGGTTGGGTTTTGTTTTGTTTTGATTTTTGAGAAATGGTTTCTTCGTGTAGTGCTGGCTGTCCTGGAACTCTCTTTGTAGACCAGTCTGGCCTTGAACTCACAGAGAGCCCACTGTCTCTGCCTCCTGAGTGCTCGGATTAAAGATGTGTGCCACCATGCCTGGTCTATCTCCTATCACCTTGTGACCCATGCCATATGAAGAAAAACTTAAAAAACAAAACCAAACCCAGCAGAAATCAAACTACAAGTATTCTCCCGATTCACACAATGTCCCTACTGTAATGATTCAGTGGCTGTCAGAGACATAAAGTACGAGTTGTAATATATCTAATTCAGATTTATTATAAAGAGAGAAGCCTGGTTTTCCTGTGGTTAGCATCTGTTTACTATATGAAAAGGCCTGGTTCTAGGTTTAGGAGAACCAGTGCATCTCATTTCTCACTCAGTGAACATACATGTCCCCTTTCTATCTTTACTTCTGTCCTAATAGTTACTGTACAGCGGCTACTTGGTTTATTTAGGGAGATCCAATATGGACATCTGAACGAGACTAGACACTGTATGCTTACTGCCAGGAGAAATAATCTGGGTGGGATGCTTTGATGAGGCAACATAAAGAGACTGATCAACTGGCACGGCAATTATAAAGCACAAAGTAAAGCCAGGAGAGTTAGGTGGAACTGTGGTACTGCCTTCTGATCTAACTATGCTATGGAATTAGGCAGTGGTGATGGCTGCGTAGCCTTGAGAATACACTAAGTAAGACCCACACAATTATACAGTTTAAAAGGGTGACATGAAATATGAATTATATCTCAATTAAAAAGAACCTTCAAAAAAAGACTCTGTCTCTATGTATTTAAAAAATGCAGGAGAGCTGAGGTTTAAAAATGTGCAGAAGCAGTTTAAACATTCGGTAAAAGCCCAGCTTATAATGCATCAAAATCTTAAATATACATGACTTTATCCAGACAAGACAAATTTGCTAAGGATAAAAAAAGTAAAGATAGAAATCTCTAGGTTAAAAACTTCTATAATATGGTTTCAGCTAAGCCCATCACCTATGACCTTCCTATCCTCTAAACTCATACAGCGATGCACACTATGAGCCTCTCAGATGACACTGCAGCCACTGTCACAATCTTCCTGGCTTTCCCTTTATCTCAGCAGGCCTTAAAAGGATGATGAAAGTGTAGAGTGCAATTTAAACGTGAAATGATTTTTAAGCTGGATACCATTTTTAGATTATCTATGCCTCTGTTCCCCTATCATTAGTTTAGACAACTGTACTAAGGAATGTTTGTCAACTTGACACAAAACTAGTGTTACCTATGAAGAGGGAATCTTAATTGAGGAATTGCCTCAATCAGACTTGCTTGTGGACATTTTCTTAATGGCTAATTGATGTAGGAGAGCCCAGCACTGAGGATGGTGACACACTTAGGCAGACTTGTGACTGTTCAGTTTTGTGAGCTGTGCCACAATACGGCTCATGTATGTGTCTCACTTAACTCTAGCCATCCCAACACAAGTAGATGCCTGATGTGACGGATATACATTCATTCACTAATACCTGACCTTAATAATTGCACTGTCTTAGAGTTTATCATAAGAGATCCTTTTAGAGGGGGCAGCCAGTTGCAGCATGGAGATGCTGATGTGTTTTTTTTTTTTTTGTTTGTTTGTTTTTTTTTTTTACTTTACAGAAGCTTCCTGTTAGTTTGTTAGTTACCTGTATGCTTTGGGCCTTTATGGTATCAGTTCTTTTGATCACCAAAGACTCTCTTTTCAGAGTGGCAGCCCTATTACCCATCTTAGAGGGCAAAGAAAACAGAAGAAAAGGTTAAGGAGAGACATTAAAACTTAAATGACATCAAATGTTTTTGTGTGTTTGTGTAGTATACGTGTGTGTGTGTGTGTGTGTGTGTGTGTGTGTAGGCAGATGCTGACAATCGTCAATCACTCTTCACCTTCTTTTTGAGACAGTCTCTCTCCCTGTGCCTGGAGCTTGCCATTTTGGTTAGGCTGGCTGGTCAGTGAGCTCCAGGAATCAAACTCTTTCTACTCAATCCAAGAACTAATGGGTTTCGGATTCATGCCACTGTGCCTGGTTGATATGTGGACGCTGGGGACCTGAACTTGGGTCTTTCTGCTTGTGTGGCAGCCACTTTACCAACTGGGTCATCTCTCTAGCCCTGACACATACTACTTCTTAAACAAATTGCTCAAATTTATTTAAAGGATCTGAACCACTTTAAACACAAATGGCAAAGGTGTGGGAGAACAGAAGAGAATGGGGAATGGCACAAGGAAACAAAGCAGAAACAAAGGCTTCTAAATGTTTTATTCACAAACTTTAAAACTTGAGTATAAAAGGTGACATAATGTCTACCCAGATACAGGCTTGGTCTGATGCTGTTGGAGGAAACAGCAGGAAAGATGGATACTATTACTGATTTTCTTTGCTGGATGAAAATAAAAAGGGAGGGCAGAGACAGCAATGGGTATGGGGTGTTAAGTTTTCACAATAAGCCTTCAAAAACTTTCAATGCACACTATTCATCAAATCACCTAAAGTTCTCAGGCCCTACTTAGCTTAGCTGAGTTCAAAAGGGCTTCAAAAACAAGGGCTCCTTTAATCTTTACAGCTTTATAGTAAATTACACACTCTTGTAAAATAGGAGGACCAGGCAGAAGGGGACAGGTCTTTCAGCCCCACCCTTCAAAGCCATTTTCAGGCAGCTTGCCAAGGCTCACTGTGGCACAGCTAGCTCAAGTATTTCTTACTCTGTGCCATGTCTTGATTTTACATGTGGGTTAGTTCCAGCTTTGGCAGTTACTTGAATTTACAGTATAGTTTCTGTATTTGGTTTTCATCAAAAAAATGTATCCATGTCTTTGTTGTGTGAAACCTTTAAAAGTGAGACCTATCACTGTTAATGAAATGATCCCCATGAATCCCAGCATAATGTACAGATGAAACGTGATTAAAAACAGACTCTCTTCATGAGCTCATGAAAACCAGTAGCCCTCAGAGGCAGCAAGCTTCAGAGATTTAGTGGGTCACTCAGTTCTCTTACATATAAAACAACTTGTTGACCTTATAAGTTGAATTGCTCTGACTTCATTCTTTAAAAATGTTTTTTAGTAGCATATATTAATTATATATAATGATGGGTTTCATTATATTTTCATCCACGTTCATAATTTATCATACTCACCTGACCTCCCCCTCCCTATTAACCCTTCTATGTTTCTTCCATTCCTGCTAATCTCCTCCTTTCCAGCTAGTTCCCTTTCTCCTTTCCTATTTTTTTCTGTGTGACCTGACTGGTTGGGTTTGTTTATAGAAGCAACTTCAGCTGTTTAAGTGGTTTTCCTAACATTATATGCAAAAGGTTTTCCTCTAATATGCAGACAGAAGCTGGATGAATCTGAAAGCCAAGTTCAGGGTTAAAAAAATGGCAACAAGAATTTTTTTATCTGTTATTCTCACCACTTCTAACACCTTAAGAGAAAAGAAAATAGAGTGCAGGGAATCTTATGAAAGAAGGGGGAGACAGAAAGAAAAGACCTGGAGGGGACAGGAGTTCCACAAGGAGAACAACAGAACCAAAATATCTGGGCACAGGGGTCTTTTCTGAGACCGATACTCCAACCAAGGATCATGCATGGAGATAACCTAGAACCCCTGCACAGATATAGCCCATGACAGCTCAGTCTCCAAGTGGGTGTCCTAGTAAGGGGAACAGGGACTGTCTCTGACATGAACTCAATGGCTGGCTCTTTGATCAACTTCCCCTGAAAGGGGAGCAGCTTTAACAGGCCACAGAGGAAGACAATGCAGCCAGTTGTGATGAGACCTGATAGACTAGGGTCAGTGGAAGGGGAGGAGGACTTCCCCTATCAGTAGAGGAGAGGAGCATGGGAGGAGATGAGGGAGGGAGGGTAAGACAGGGAGGGAATGAAGGAGGGGGCTACAGCTGGGATACAAAGTGAATAAACTGTAATTAATTAAAAAAAATAAAGTACCTAGCAAAAAAAAAAAAGTCAAGATGAAGAGAGAGAGAGAGAGAGAGAGAGAGAGAAGAAGAAGAAGAAGAAGAAGAAGAAGAAAAGAGGAAAAAGAGACCTCCTTTGGAAATACATGTCCAACTTTCCCTACCTGATTGGCCACTGTAAGAGACTGGTTATTTCTGCCAACAATTTGTAGTGAGTTGATGTGTTTAAACTGACCCTTTGATACCACCCCTTTCCAACACACATTATAAATCCTATACTATTAATTTGAGACACCTGTTATATGGCTAAAAGCAGACATAAGTTAAGCACAAAACAAAGTTGCAGCCCCTTAAGTATGTCAGACTGCTGTTCACAAAGGGAGGGGAAGACCATCTCTGCAGACACACACACACCAACACAGAGCGTGTCACAGCAGACCTTAAAGGCTTACCGCGCTGGAGGTCAGGTTCGCCCTCTTCTCTGCCTTGCTCAGTGCTACCACATCACCTTCGATCAAGCTGAGCCTCTGTGTCAGGTGACTGAGTGTCTCACTCACTCCTTCGAGTTTAAGGTCATTCTGTCTCTGGTATCCCACTACAGTACTGTTGACCTCCTCTAAGAAATTGTGAAGGTACAGGATATCCTAGATTGGAAATAAAGCGAGTTGTAGGATCCACCTAAATACTGCAACTAGACAAGCAGGACAGGAGTAACACAACAGCCATTATTGTGTCAACTTACTGAGGTAAGGTACTTTTCCTGGCTGTGACAACATTGTTTACACCTACTTGTTCTTCCTACTCTAAATTGTTCCCTGTAGTTTGTCTTTTTTACTACTTTGTGGGTTCCTCTTTCTTCTACCCTTCTCCACCCGTTCAGTCCCCTAACACGAGATATGAGAGAAAAAAAGAATAGAGAGGAAAGAGGGCGACATTATTGTTAGACTACTTCCTGCTGATAAGGGGTGTTGAGGTCCTTGGGACAAGTTTGATCTTCCAGGTCAGGATATCTAATTTCTTCTTCTTCTCCCTGTTTCTTTGTGCACAACTCCTTAGCAAACTACAATCAACAGCAACCAACAACCCATATGTTGGAGCTCTAGCATTTCTACACCCTCTGAAAACTTTCCAGAATTCCAAATGTCACACAATTGCAGAAACTATCTGCAGCTGGCAAAATCATGCCTCTGCTAAAGCACGAGGCAAATCATAGCCAGCTGCTGCAAAGCAACCCCATATCTCCACACCTGGAAAATGAAAAAATATTCTTATAATATTTCTGTATTGTTTAAAGAAACCAAAATTCCCAAATTCCCACTACAGTTCCCAATATGCCTTCTCTTGGATTGTTTGGCTTCAGTTAGATAGGAGGGTGAAGAAGAGAACTCTCTGTGAGCTCCCACTCTAGTCCCTCAACGCAGTGAGTTTGGGAATTACTTTCCCAATGTTTACCTCATTTGCTGGCAGGAGAGCCTACTGGGTTATTAACTGAAGTCCCATTAACCTAATTGGTCAGAACAAAACTATCTCTTAGGAACAGTACCAATTACTGATTTGGCTTTTCTAACAAAAGCACAGCAAGTAGTGAATTATTTAGTACAAGATTCAATTATTTTTATTGACATCTTCAAGTACTGATTACTACTTTAAAAGGAATGATGACCCTTGGTTTTAAAGGGCATTAAACTCGGGATAGAAATTCTTAGAGAAGATTTTCTTTAATGAGATTCTGATCCCAATAGCCCTCTCCTTCTCCTCTCCTGCCTCTTGTCTTTAAACTTTGGAAAACACCAAGTTTCAAGGATATGTTTCTTAACATTCTTAAGAGTTTCCTGTGGCTCAAAAGAGCAATCACTCTGGATTTTGCATCCATCTTTCACTTGCCCAGATTGCTATTTGTCACAGAGCTTCAGGATAACCTGATAATTCTGTCTTTCAAGATGTGAAAAGGAATTTACTTCAGTGGTTGACATACAAAGGAGAAAGTAGAGTACCACAGAACATACAGGATTCCCAAGTACCAACATATATCCTTTTCTGCTTAGCTATTAAGGGTGAGGTATGAGGTACCTACTGGGGCATTATACATTAAGCCCACGTTCCTCAGACTGCCTCCACAGCCCACCATAGTCCCAGACAAAAAATACCTGTTTTGAAGTTTCACTGTGGGTTTTATTGTCAAGTTCTGATGTAGCTGAGATCTGGTTGCTTCCATTGCTTTCCTTTAAGAAATGTTAAAACACACACACCCATACACATGCAAAAAGAAAAAAAAGAAAAAAAACCTGTTAACACAACTAGAAGTTAGTATACAGGCAACAATTAACTATTGTAGAGGAATTTTAATTCAGAACATGGCTGACTTGGCAAGATATCACATCCAAAGCCTTCTAGGTCTGTGTGATCTGTCTGGAATACAGACATGCCTTTAATACCAGGAGACAGGGGCACACAAATCTGAGTTCTAGTTGGTGTTGTTCAGGTAGTTTGGTTGAGTCAGTGAGAGGCAGTGCAGACACAGGTGACGACAGAAAGAGCCAAAGAATAAGGAACCAGAGAATTATAACGGATTGATAGAGTTAGTTTAGGGATAAGCAGAGTAATTCAGTGAGAAACTGAGAGAAGCCAGATTGAATGAGTCAGCTTGGAGAGTAGTTTGAGCCAGCCAGCTGAGTTGAACCAGCTAGTTAGAGTTCAGAAAGAGCTAGAAATGGCAAGCTTATTCAGCAGTATAAGCTTTCCTCCCCATGCTCTAGTCCCAGGGGCTGAAAAGATTGTATGGAGGCTGGAAGCTTCCAGGACTAGGCCTAGTTTAGCAGATGGAGGCAGTAAACAATTAAATCAGGCAAATAAACGTTATTTTTACAAATTACTAGGTTACTTAACCATCTGGGATGGTCCTGGAACACTCTTGCCTCCCTAGAATGTAGTCATAGATTAATCTACAGTAGTCCCCCAAAACTTACAGTGTGACCCATCAAGGGTATCAAGGGTATCATGGACTTTTGAAGGTGCCCAGCCTGAAGCAGAGGCGGGACAGCAGTATCTAGAGTACCCCAGGAATCTGAGTTCCTTCTAGTATGCTTCTCAGTTTCTTAATGAAATGAATCCCTGAGAAACTCCTCTCTCCTTGCCTTCATTACCTGTACTGAAGGGAAACTTCATAATCAAGGGCACAGGCAGTAGGTGGCTTTCCCTTACAGACATGCGAATATCCACACGGGAGGGTGACTCTTCCCTTTCCTCCCCATGCTCTAGTCTCTCTTTGCAGAGACCTAAGTATAACACGTTTAGATACATTTTCACTCTTTACTAAAAAGCTGCATAGCTGATTTCTTTGCAACCCACAGTTGTAGTTTAGTACAGTGTGCTAGTGATTACTATTGGTAGTCATGGAAGGTTAAAAGATGTAGATTCAGTTACAACAGTGTAACTGACAAAATAGTTCTCCTTAAAATGTGAAATCCTATACACTTACCAACCTTGCTTTCATATAAATTGAGGGTAAAATTAAAAAGAAAAAGATATAACATCCATATAGAAAGCAGAAAATATTCAGTTAGGAAAAAGTATTTTAGGAAATCGCTCATTATTTTGAGAGCATGCGCAAGACAAAGGAAGAGTGAGTTGGAGAGATCTTTGTTATTATGGTCACAAAGGTCCTCAGTGGCACGTGGAATTAGAAGCGAACTGTCTGGACACCTCACTGACAAGTTTCCTTTTAGGTTAGCTCCACTAAGTAACAAACAGTGACTCGTTTAATAACCGAGTCCTGGTTCTGAATAAACGAAAACCTCTTTTCTGGAACTCTCTGATGCAGCTAAAGTTCCTTGGTACAAACTGCCAAGTTTAGAGTCTGAAGTGAACTTGTTTCTCCATCAGGACAGCAAGGGCTGTGACCCCTTTTCTCTGCCTTCATAAATCCTTCAGGGAGCTGCTACGAGGTGGTTATTGCCCAGATGACTGTGGAAAGCTTGTATGTATAGCTGCATGAGGAGAATGAGGTAGCTGAAAATGGCAAGGTTTTGCTCACATCTCAGCTATTTGTTGTTACAACAAACCATCCTCAAATTTGGGGGTTGAAACAACAACAAAAAAATTTTTAGTTCTCACTGTTCTGTGGGTTCCCCAAGCACATCTTGGGAGCTGGTGAGGGTGGATGCCATGTGGTCTAGTCTGAGATCACACATATTCCACTGACACCTGGTAGGGGCTGGATCATCTAAGATGACCTTTCTTCCTCTAGATCATCTCTTACCCTGGATTCTTAGCACTGGGGTATAAAATCTTGCTTAAATCCCTGATACTCAGAGGAGTGAAAAATAGTAACTTGCTGGAGTGGTTTGCTTTGCAGCGACAAAGGAGACATTTTTCCAGTTCCCTTTCCTTCTTTTCCCACGTGTTCCATCTTAGGAAAATGTGTTATGAGTATCTCCTCTAGTATCATGTTTGCAAAAGACCTTAACTGTTTGACTTACAGAGTGCAGACTGATGAGAACACATTTTGTTTTGTTTTCAAAGCAGGCACATAGTAGGGTTTGCTCAGCTCAATGGGAAATTAGAATCAAGACTCTGACACAGGAAATGGTGAGCAGTCACATGCTGCCTTTCTGTAGTGTACAGATCTTACCATATTGCTCTGCAGTAATTCCAAGGTTTTCTTGTGTTCATCCACAGTTTCCTGTATTGCTTCTACAGCAAGATGGACACTGTTTAAAGTATTGCCAATGGAGGCTACACTCTGCATAGAAACAATGTAGAAATCTCAGCCTTTTAAAGAACTTTATTAAGCATAACTGACACGCAATGCATGTTCATATTAAAAATGTATAATGACCCTGTGCAACTGCTTCCATACTATAAAGCAATAAACACTCCCCCACTCCAATTTCTTCATGCCTGTCTGTAATTTTCCCCTTCCTGTCCCAAGGCAACCATTTATTCATTGTCTGTCACTATATATCGGTTTATATTTTCTGGAGCTTTACATAAGAAAATGAGTATATCCTTTCTAAAACAATTTTTAGAATGTCTTCTATTACTAAGTATAACTGAGATTCATTTGTGTCTAAGCTGCTCAGCATGTTACATGCCATTGGTATGGTTTTATCAACTTGTTAGTAGGCAGTTAGGTTATTTTCAGTATTTGACTATTACAAATATAGCTGCTATAAAAATTCATGTAGAAATCTTCATGTGGACTTGTACCCTCATCTCCCTTTCATACTTTCTCATTAACACAATACAAAGATGAATAGCAGGCCATCTGGTAAATCTATGCTTAACTTATTAAAAAACTTACAAATGATCTTCTAAAACGGTTGTGCCATTTTACAGTCTAATTAGCAGTGCTTAAGAGAGTTCCTATTACTCCATACATTCACAAATATAAGTGCTGATGATTTAAAAAATTTGCCCATTCTAATGGCAGTGTAGTGGCATGCTATGATTTTAATTTACACTAAAGCACTAACTGAATATAGATCAATTTTAATTATTTCAAATTATATTCAAACTATGAATTCCATGTAATTTATACTGAAACAAAAAAATATAAACATTCATTCTTTATATGAACAGTTTCACACACACATACACACCTCAAGCTATTTTCTCAATTAAGGAAGACAATACTTTTTTTTTCTTTTTTTCAAAGATTTATATTTAATTATGTGTAACTGTGTAAGTCCCTAGAGGCCAATGTTGTTTGAACCTCCTAGAGCTGGAAGGTTGTAAGTTAATGTGAGCTCCCTGATGTGGGTGCTAGGAATCAAACCTGGGTCCTCTGCAAGGACAGGCTCTTAACAGCTGAGCATCAGCACCAATACTTGTTCTTAAATAAAAGATATTTTCCTAAAACAATTATTTATAAGTCAAATACTAAAAAATAAATAAATAAATAAATAAATAATGAAAATAAAAATAAAATCTGGGACACAAGGAGAACATGGCCACTCTTAAACTATGTGTGTTAAACACCCTACAGGCAAGCTGATGGCCAGAGCCAATGCTGTTGATTGTCAACAGTCAGGAGTATGAGGTGATGACTTTTGAGCAAAATTGGGTGTGTATGATCTTCAGCTCTTAGGAAACCCAGTTGACAGTAGAATTCTGTCAGGAATGAGTGCTGTTAGGTAAGGGCAACTACCTATTTTACTCTTATTAGTCCTAAAGAACTCAAGTATGCAGAGGGCATGACTCAGAAGTCATCTTTTAAGAAATTATGCATATTTGTATGATTGTATGTGTGAGTATATGCATGTGAATGCAAGTGCCTGTGGAGGCCAGAAGAGGTCACTGCATCCCCCAGAGCTAGAGTTGCAGAAACCAAACTCCAGTCCTTGAAAAAAGCAGTACGTGCTCTTAACCAATGATCCATCTCTTTAGCCTCCATTAGTTACTTAAAAAAAAAAACCCAAAGAATGTTATTATTTGGTAGGTTTTATCCCTTTATTAGAATATACTGTTAATTTACAGTCTGACATTAACATTTTTAACCAAAGTTATTCTAATGTTTTGAAGTGGACTCATGTAGCCCAGGCTTGCCATATAGCCATGGATGACTTTGAACTTCTGACCTTCCTGCCTCTACTTTCCATGTACTGGGATTATAGGGCTACCTCACTGCAACTGGTTTTATGTGGTACTGGGGATCAAACCTAGGTCTTTGTGCATGTTAGGCAAGCACTCGACCAACAGAGCTGCATCCCCAGTCTCCAAGGCAACTTTTTAAAATTACACTGGAACAAGAACTCAACAGGAATGATAACATTTTCAATATTTAGAAAATTACATGACATAAATGAAAGCTAGCTAGAATTTGGAGATGAATTATCATTTCAAAAGTGTACCATCACTTAAAATAAAAGCAGTAGAATCACAAAGATAACATCTGAGGTGAACTCCTCTGCTATGTAAGCATTGATGCTGTAAAAGCCACAGGCACCCAAAGACTCCCTACTGGCTGGCTGCCTGAGCCCATCATGTCACAGAAGGTAGTGAGCTTAGGGGTTGTTTTTTAGGGAAGCAGCTGACAGATTATGTAAATCCTAGAATGAAACTATGGAACTAGTATTTCGACCAACTGCAAAATGCCTGGCACATACTGATGGAAGCTCCACAGTGTTCACTGAATCATCGAAAGCAAGAATGAGCCAGCTTCCTTTGCTACTGCAAGACTGCCAAGGGGCTTCTGTCAGGCTACAGATGCCAGCCTTTTCCTCCCTGATCCTTGGGGATTGTGACAATAACCTGCCGCATTAAAGTTGCTTCAACCTTTTTAATTTAAATGTTGAGAGCACATGACCACCCTGGACAAGTACAAGTTACAGGGACTGAGCACACAAAGCTATGGTTGTAAAATATCAAGTTTTATTTTTCTTTGTGGTTTAGCAATTTCTTACTTTGTGTAATAATTTAGATATTTATGGACAGAAACTGGCATATAATTGAATCAAACATTACAGGGTAACTTTTAAAAACCACAAATCCTAGATTTAAAATTCACTGTGCAAGGGGCTCTTATTTCCTAAAACCTTTCTTTAATTTCTTGTGAGGACAATGTTCCCTGTGTTCAATCAGAAACCGTGTTTTCCCCTCCAGCTTCTTCCTACTCTACCCGTTCAGCTCTCGGCACTCCTGATTCTCATCCTTCTGGCTTTTACTTGTTTACTGTTAGGTCTGCATACCATGGGTCAAACAGATAGAAATTATGACCTGCTGTCTGCACAGGCCCTATGGTACACAAAGGTAATTGTTCAGGACTTATAGAAACATATTCAGAAAATAATACTGAGTTATTTCAAAGTAAGTGTTTTTCAATTTATAGCCTAGAGTGTTTAAAAGTACCCTTTGTCACACATCTGCTCCCTAATTTTCAACTTCAGCATTTCATCTTAGATAATTTTTAAACAGCTCAACAAAACAAACAACTCAACTCCTCTCCAGTCATGGAAAAGTAGAGATTTAGATCAACTCTCACCCACAAATGGTCTGGACTCATGACAAACTGAAAAGTAAACTGTTACCCGATAACACTATGGTCCCAGAGAGCAGTTCTGGAACCCAGACAGGAAATGGCAAACTGTAGGAACCATAGAGTAACCTCTCGAAAAGAAAATTAAAGGCCCAACTTTTAAAGCTGTTTTGAACTCTACAGAACACAATGATATACTACACCGCTCTTTTGGAGCAGCTGATTTCAAATGCTAGGTTTTCAAAGTCAATTCTCAAGGTGCCAGAATTCCAGGCTTATGGGGACCACAGTGCCCAAACACAGCACTTACCTTCTGAAGTCCCTCTACAGTGCTTGGCAGGCTAAGTAAGTCTGCAGCAGACTTGACATTGCTTTTCAGGTGGTTCACTGCAGAACTCAACTGAGAAATCTGAAAAAGATTAATAATCAATGAAAACAGAATCTGTAAAGTATATGGTTCCCACACAAACTCTACAGTTCACAATGTCAGCTCACAGGAGCAGAGAAACTGTGTACTGTAGGAAGAGCTGAGGTTCAGAAAGCAGCAATAACCCCCTCTTTCCCTGCCCAATTTGAACTGGTGCCAAAGAGGCAGAGCCAAGTGTCATTCTTTACCTTAGTGCCTAGTAGTGGCAAAACTCTTAAATTACTCAAAAGGTGCTCCGACTACCACACAATCCTTCAACAGTTGAACAGGAAAAGACTGATGATCAAGGACCACTTCGAAACTTCACTTTGGTAAAATAGAACACCTCAGTTATTTAACTGAACTTTGTTCCTGTCCACGTGGGGATGTATATTATAGAGTAAAAGCCCATCATTACAAAATATAGTCCACAGGAACGGTGTCCTGACAACGTGAACAGCGCTTTCAGCTACTCGGGGACTTGGTTTTGGTTTAATAATGTGATTAATATTTCAAACTCAATAGCTCAACCAAAGCATTACTTTGTACCCTGAAGGAGCTCAATAAATACCCACTGACTCACTGAAGGATGCAATGAATGTATTAAAACAGAAATGAATAAAAATAAAATGTGGCTTCCTTTCTGCTACTTAGGGGTGGGATTCTAAGGAGCTGTACTCCTATCTTGAATAGGGATTAGGGGAACTTGTGTAACATGCAATTTCAGGCTTCGAGTTCACATTCTAACAAATGCAGTATGACTCAAAACACTCTTTAAAGAGTCTTGGTACCAGACTGCTTTCTTATTCTAAGTTTCAGGATAAAGGCCTACCAACAGCTGTAATGAATGAACTCACCAACACCTGACTTTCTGGGCACTTGCTACAGGCCAAACTGTGGCAGGGATGTGAGACACAGCAGAACCTTGATGTTTGGCATTTTCTCTGTGCACCTTAGCAGCAACTCCAAGGATTTAGCCAGAACATTCTCCTAAGCTACTTCACAATTCCTGGCATACAGATAGTGCGAGGCTTGTTGTATTAAGCCACTAAGTTTGGAGATTAAATGTAACCCAGCAACAGACGATTAATATAGGTTACAAGAATTAAATGACACATGTGACTATAGCTCTTAGCACATTACTTAGTACAAACGATCAAATCAGTGGCAGTTCTTTGAAAGTAAAATTTAATGAATACTTACACATGCTATGTTCCCTAAGTGTTTTCAAATCCAAAGACTTCTCACCAATGCTCTAACTCTATACATTTCGCAAAAAGGTGAGATACCTCAATCTATACTGAAAAATACTTTCAGAAAGCTATAAACCTCTGACAGTAGCAATTGTATTGTATCAGGGAGGTTTTTTTTTTTTTTTTTTTTGCTATTCCTCTACTAAGCTATGGATGATACTGAGGCTTCAAAGAACATAAGGAAATTGGCGTTCTCATGCACTGTTCATGGGGATGTGAACTGGAAAAGGGCTGTTTTGAAAGAACAGCCCTCAAATGTTTATATTCTTTGTTCAGCAAACTCATTTATAGAAACCTATCTTGAAGATTCCTTGCTCACAGGCACAAAGAAATATGCACAACAGGCCTTTTTTATTTATACTAGCAAAAAAACCAGAATAATCTAAATGCCTATCACTAGATATGTAATATAGTCAGTGAACAAGGGACATCGCAGTACACCACACACTGAGTGTCTCCGCTTATTTACATGCACACTTGGTGTAACCCAGAAGCTATTGTAGTTTTACAATACATAGGAGGTACAGACTGTGTTATTGACATGAGATAAGCATGTGCGAATGTGAAGGGAAGGGACCCCTCTTCCGGGATGTTTTACAATTATTCTACATGTCCTATTATGTGGTTTCCTTCAGACACTAGTGAATAAACTTCTTTCACTGACAACTGGCCAGATCAAAAAGGGATAATAACACACTGCTCTGAAGTGCTCTGGGTAGAGACTGTCCTGTCAGGTGCTCCGGTATCTTGAGGCTATGGCAGAGCTAGTCAGAAGTAGCTTAGGAACATTATCGTTTCAGAGAAGGCCAGTGTGGCTGCTGGCGCCATTTCACTTAAGATTAGAGAAGAAATAAAAGCCAACATGAAGGACCAGGTTAGGCCTTCTCTCTGTGTCACAAACACTGTAGGTCTAGACTCCAGAGTGTCAGCTGCATCCCCAAGACAGTCTGCTCTGGAGAGCTCATCATCACTGCTGCATTACTGATCACACAAATGTGTTTTTCTCATTTGTAAGATATGGGTCACAGGCTGGTCACCAGCTCAGGGGTGCATCCCCACAGCACAAAGCCGGAGTCTACCTGTCAGACTCTCCTCCTCAGCACAGCCAAACTGTGTGGGGAACTACAGTGAATGTGCGTGTACAGCGGGCTGGGAAGATAAGCACTCTTCCATTATCTCTGGCCTCAAACAGACACAGTCTGGAATGTGAGACTGGATACGAGCATTACAACAGAACTTTTCAAGAAACGTCATATTTTACAATCTGAAGACACTAAAACCCTAGTTAAATAGAAACCACTAAGGAAAAAAATCACATTCTAGTTATGACTAGAATGAGTTATGACTTCTATGCATATTATGTAATTTTCTTTTCAGCAAAAGAAAAAATAACCCCTGTAGACTATTTGCTCAATATAAATTATATACTTCAAAAGCAGAAATGCTATTTTTTTTCTTTAGGGTTGAACTTAATGCTCTGCAAATAGGAAAAAAATTATAAAAACAGATAACCACAAATGATGAAGATTACAAATAGGGTTTCTCTACACAGTCCTGACTGTCCTGGAACTCGCTATGTAGGTTAGGGTGGCCTTAAACTCCAGAGATGCTCCTGCCTTTATCTCCATCCACAATGCTGGAAAATTAAAGATCCACCTGGTCCCTCTTAGTCCTATAAAAATGGAAGGAAAACAGCTCCAAAACCTAAGTACTTCAGTGCCAGATTGCTACACTCTGCGACTTTGGGTCTGCGTCTCAATTTTCTTCTTCTTTTTTTTTTTTTAAGACAGGGTTTCTCTGTGTAGCCCTGGCTGTCCTGGAACTTGCTCTTCAAGGCTGGCCTTGAAGTCACACCGGCCTGCCTCTCCTTCCCAAGTGCTGGGATTAAAAAACGTGCACCCTCACCACCAGGCAGGTCTCAGTTTTCTTATCTGAGTACTGTGGGTACCACTTCTTACCTCATGTGACTAAGGACACAGAGGAGATCATACATGTGATACAGCTAACAGAGTAGCCTGCACAAAGAAAGCTTTTAATGTGTGACAGTTATCATCACTACCCAGGATTTTCATCACTGGCTTGAGGCTGAGAACAGTGTACAATCTCCTGCTGCAATTAGAAGCAAATGCAAATGACCATCATACTTGTGTTTAAAAGAGGAGAAGGGAATGAGAGAACTTCAGAAGGGCACCTAAGGTCCTTGATAGGTTTGTTGATTTACTTTATCTCTGGCTTCCTTCTGTGCCCAACTGGGGCTATAAGGAAGAACTAAAATTTCCTCAATACTCGTTTCACTTATTTATTCTTTTACAAAGGTAGTCCGTTCTTGTTATTAGGTATTTATCTTCTGAAAAGCTATAGCAAACATTGTTGAATTAGTGAATGCTTAAACCACTGTTCCTGGTGGGGGCTAGGTTCCTGTGAGCCCTTTGGCCACATTTTCAGTAACTTATCAATAAAATATGTATCCTTACTTTACATTTGTTCCTGTTTAAACATCTTATTTAACAGCACTGCTGACTTATTAACCCTGAACTCACAGCTGGCAGCACTGAAAGTGATGCCTGAACGAAGCCCACCTAACAGCAAAATTGCCAACAAAGAGCACAAAAATGTGAAAAGTGACATGAACTAAACCACAGAACCCCATTTGTTCAGTGTGAGGACAGAACAAGAAGCCAGGGTGCTCCACTTTGCAGTGTCTGTTGAGTGACTCAGAAGCTATTGCTGCTGTGCACATGTCAATGGACAATTGAAAAAGCCTCACACTTATACATTCTGAGTAGATGAAATGGTGAGGGTCAACTGTACTGTCCTACTGAGAGTAACCTTCTCTTTCTCCAGAGTCCATCAGGATGTAGCCCAACATTTCTGGGAAAGCTGATTCCGGTCTGGATTGGATACTCATTTAAATATGCCCTCAGAATTTGAACCACATGGACCTGCTAATGTCAAGGTGCTTACTTTCCTATTTTCTGTTTGTCCATAAGATCACTGTGGTAAGGAACTACAGCTTTTTGGTTCTAAATCTACCGTAGTGTGAACGTTGGTGCTCCCTTGAAAGTTTCATGTTCATAATTTCCAGTGTGAGCCAGGAGTGGTGGCTCACACGTGTAATTCCAGCACTTGGGGAGGTGGAAGGCAGAGGCAGGTGATCGCTGTGAGTTTGAGGCATGCCTGATCTACAAAGTGAAATTCTGTCTTGAGAAAAAAAAAAAAAGTCTCTTATGTGGTGGCAGTAAGAGGTGGGGACTTCAGGCATGATAGGAGGGGCCTCTACTTTCATGAACAGCCCAATGAAGCTACTTTGCCTCTTTGGCTAATGAGGATATAAAGAAGGCACCATGCATGAAGCAGACAGTGAGCCTTCACCAGAGACCAAATCTGCTGGCCCTCTGATCCTGGACTCCTGGGCCTCCAAAACTTTGAGTCATAAATTCCTATTGTTCCTAAGTTACCTAGTCTAAGACATTTTGTTAGCACAGCCTGGATGGAATAAGGCAGAATCAAAGGCTTTTAGCTCCATAAAAGCAGCTCTGTAAACACCTGTCTCCATAGAAAGGCAGCCAGCTGTCCTGTAACTGTCGAGAGGGAACGGGTGTAGAAGCTGAGGTTATGAATGAAACAGAGTGTAAATGAAGTTTCAGATACTAGCTTAAAGGGTGCCAGCATGGGTTTCTCTTTCTCTTCTAGTACCATTTTGGGGTAAATGCTAACTACCCATGAAAGGCTGCACTTGACACATTAACTGGACACATTCAAACCACAGCATATTGTCATGCATGTTTACTGGGAAATGGAGACGTTTTTCACTGTGGGTTACAGGCAGATGTCATTTTCCTAGACCACTGAATTTCAGGTTTAAGCACTGAACTATCCTACTCCTAAAATGTGGCTGAAAGCTGTAACTTTCTTAATCTCAACAAAGATGACAAACATAACTGTAAGTATTTTTTATGTGTATTATTCATTTGGTACTTGAGTTTTCTTTTCAATGACCAATTAAACTAAAAACAATAACAAAAGCCAAACTAAAACAGCACCAACAACAACCAAAAACAAACAAACAAAAATCCAAAACCCAAACCTGAGAACTGTGCTATAAATCCCAGTGGTAACTATAATTCTTTACATGTGTGAGAATCTTGGTCAAAATCCTTAGAATAAACACCATTTCTCTGGTAGATTCCTTCTTTTGGAAGTAATGCCTACTGAGCTCTGTGTAACCCTGAACAAGTTTGTCTAGACTTGGTTGTCTGGTCGAAGCATTTACCTGACTCTACCGCCTGCTCCTACGCTATTCTCGCTGACCATTAGATCTGACTTCCCACCTACAGCACTATAATCCAGTGCTAACCCTCTAAGTTTGTAAGCTCTGTCAAACAAAACCCAATAGCAACAAGGCTATCTCTTTTCCTTGGAATTAGATGGCATTCCTTTTTATTTGATATTTTACTACTCTGTAGAAATAGCTCACTCAATTTCAAGTTCCTCTATAATGCTCTACCTCTGTGGACCTCTGTGCATGTACAGAAATACCTGGTGAATGCACTTCAAATTTTGCCAAATAATAGTTTGTTGTTAAGCCCAAACCCTACTATTTTAACATGTTGTGATCACAACAGTCAAACTCCAATTAGGAAAAAATCTGAATTTATAAATTCATACTAAATGCTCACCAACCAATATAAATTCATTTCCATAGCTTACAAAGGAATAAGGTCACACTTGTGCTACCTGCTTATTCATCTCTGTGATGTTGATCCAGACCCTGCTCAAGCCCAGCTCCCCAGACTCAATCTTCTCAAGTTGTTTTTGTTGGCTGAGAAGTTCCTCGTTAAGTTTGGGGATTTCCTGGAATGAGCTTTTCTGATTAGACTCCACTGAAAGCAAAATAAGAACAATTGTAAATAAGTATCACATTCCCTCTGCTCCCACAATTAAAAAATAGGACAGAAGAGAAAAAGAGAGATCAGTGAATAATGAATTGATTTTGGGATCATGATGACTTAAAGAAAAGTGACAACAGGGCAATGCTATTATTTATGTAAATGTGCACTGTTAGCTCTTTTTACCCTTGTAACACAAAACGTTTAAGTGAGGTGACTTGGCTTAATAATAGAGCTCTTGTTTGGCAATGTGTAAGGGGCTGGGCTTTATCCCCAGGACCACAAAACAACAAGTACAATGAAGGCAGGTGACTAAAATCTTTAACAGAAACCATGAGCAGAAGGGGTTAGCTAATTTCAGCTCTCAACTTACTATTATTTTGAGTAAATTATTCAATTTCTTTAGAGCTCAGTTTCTCTTTCTGGAATAGCGTGGAAAGATTCATTTCCCAAGACTGTTAGAAAGAGGTGAACAAAAGTTGTAAAGCACTAGCACAACTGGCCAGGCATACAGTAGGTAATAAATAAATACCCGACCAGTTTTCAGGTAAGTCAATTAAGACTTAAAACTTCTACCACATAAATGCTCAAGGTACCATTACAAACTACCTCTAAAAGCTTATTTGCTTCTACTTTAAGTTGGCTGACTGTGAGGTGATACTCAAATACTGATATGAGTGATGGAGCGATGACTCAGAGGTTAAGAAGAGCACTGGCTGCTATCCAGAGGTCCTGAGTTCAATTCCTAGCAAACACATGGTGGCTCACAACCATCAACAGTGAGATCTGGTGCCCTCTTCTGGTGTGCAGGTGTACATACAGACAGAACATTGTATACATAATAAATAAATAAATCTTAAAACAACAACAACAAATGATATGAGGAGTAAGATTCATAAATAGCAGTGTTTTCTTAAACTAACCCAAAAGCTCAAGATGAAAGAGAAGAGAAACATGTTGGGTGAAGTGCAAGGGGACAATTGGGCTCTGTGAAATAACAATTCCTGTGTCGTAAGGGATCTGAAGCCCGTGGCAGAGGCCGACAGCGTGCTCTCTCCTTTCTTTAAAAAGTATTTTTCCTCTTAATGGAAAATAAAATATTGATAATGGCTGTGCCTCCAGAATAAAACCTACATCATTTTTCTTCAGGTCATGGACTTCCTGATTAGTTACTATATATATTTTTTAAGCCCCAAAACTGGCATACAGGGCCAATATAAAATAACTTACTAAAATATGAACTCCATGACTTTGTTTTGTCCATTTCTGTATAGACTGCACTTAGAATATAATTTTATGCTCTTGGTAAATACTTGTTACCTAAATAAACCTGGTCTTTGCTGACCTCCCAACCTCTTAGTACATCACCTTCCTCTTCAATCCAACAAAGAAAACTCAGAAAGTAAACACCCCAGAGAAGCAAGCACACTTAACAAAGCCCCATGAAAACAGGGCAGTGGTGATATCCCTTTAAGCAAGCCCACTATGGAACAATTCACAATAATGAAATTAGGCATTTTCATTTATTTTTCAAAAGTAGCTGCCATAGAGAACTGCATTCTAAATAACAGACTTCCCTGAGTGCTTTTAGTGTAGCATTTGATTTACACATGGTTTGCAGAACGCATCCATCTCAGACAGTAAGAACATCTCATTACTCATTCTAACAAATGCAGCTCTGTGTTGCTGGATTGCTTATAGTTTCAGCTGGGCTGTAAAGAAAAAGCCATCCTACAAATGCCTCCCGTACACAGGTGGCCAAACACTCTCAGGAGGGAGGGGCTCTCTTTCCTGAAGGCTATATGCAATAAGTAGGACTTAGAGATGGAAAATAAGTAAGACAAAGATAAAAACAACTATTAACTAATGAGTACATAAAGCCGACAAGCCCTGAGGACACTCTGGATCCTGAGGAGTCTATGAGCCAAGAGGGGATTGTAATCGTTATCTGATGTGGGCGTTTTAGGAGAGACAAGCCAAGTTGAGGCACTTTTGTTACATAAATGCAAGTATGGCAGACAAACAACTTATGATTACTTATTCATGTTCTTTTACCAAGCAAAGCAACTCATTTAAAATTTAATATGTTGAATCTCAAAAGAATTCACCTAGTTCTCACTTATTTTCATCTTTATGATTAGGAAATGGAAATTTCTACATACACCCTTCAAAGACAATATACACAATGTCAATAGTAATGTTTTGTATTCATACAATGCCCTCACAAGTTGCAGTAAATTTTGATGAAATTATCATCAAATGACACATTACTGCGCCTCTACTATGTGCCAGCCCTGTACTTGACACCACTGTATACAAAAGACCCTAAATTTCTCTAGTCTAGAGGTGAAGGGAGGATTACTATAAATGTTGACAGATGTCATAACACAAATAATGACTAAAGTGCTTTTAAGGCAAAAATGCAACTTCATGTGTCATGCTTGGGTAAGAAAATATAAGCTAAGAAAGAATATGTGACTGTTCTAATTTTACAGTGAGTAATGAGAAGCAAACGGTCAAACCGTGTGCTCACAGGGCCAACACCCTCTAGGATGGTCAAGACGTCAGGGACAGATCTTTGTGCCCGTACTCACACAAAACCATGGAACATTTTGTACAAAATATCAGACCACGACTTTTCCTGAATGACCAGAAAAGGAGATACCTCACTGACTAGTACTTTCCTTCTCTTTCAAATTCTTTTCTTTTTCTCCAATGTTTCATTGTTGACAGGAGAACATATTGGAGATAGAATTTTGCTTTGAATGACTATGGAAGCCTTTTGAAATTCCTGATTCTGGAAAAAGAATACTGAATTAAAACCCAAGACCAGGGGAGATGGTTCAGTGGCCAAGGGCACTGGCTGCTCTTCCAGAAACCTGGGTTCAATTCTTAGCACCTACATGCAAGCTCACAATAGTCTGTAATTCCAGCTCCAGGGCATCTGACCCCCTCTCCTGGCCTTCATAGGCACTGCATATAGATGGTGCACAGACACATGCAGTCATAATACCCACATATAAAAATACATCATTCAAAAAGGGGGCAGGGCTGGAGAAACAGCTTTGTAGTTAAGAGCACTGACTATTCTAGATGTCTCAGGTTCAATTCTCAGCAGCCACATGGAGCTCACAACTGTCTGTAACCCCACTTCCAGGGGAACCCAACACCCTTACACAGACATACATGCAGTCAATGCGTTAAAAAAAAAAAAAGCTGTTCCAAGGCCAGCCAGTCTTTTAACTCAAGGATCAAGCTGTTCCTTGACTACAAAGAAAAAGTAAGCCCAAAGCCCTGCTTCCATTGCAGGTGCTTCCCCAGCACCGTGCTCTTTGCAGTTCCTTGGGGAATGTATTCAAATAAAGAACTAGGGGCTCTCTGCTCTCTCAAGTCAAGCAAGCAGGTGGTCTTTTCTGAGTGGGCACCATTGTTTTGTTGGATTAAGAAGAAATAAAAATTAACTGACTGAGATATGCTTTAAGTAGAAGCATAGTTTTAAAAATATGATTATTTAAGAGCAGTAAGTCTCCACTTAGTCAAGGTAACTGTTCTTTCCTTTTTTTTAAAAACCCAAACTAGTGAGCAATCAGCCCATAGAAGTACAGCTTGAGTACCCCAATCTTCCCTCCCTCAGGAAGTCCTTGCATGTCTTCCTATCTTCCTTCTTTTTTCCTCCCTCCCTCCCTCCCTCCCTCCTTCCTTCCTTTCTTCCTTCTCTTTCTTGAGTGTGTGCACTTGTGTGTGCGTGTGGTAGTGGTGTTCATGTGCCATAACACACATGTGGAGGTAAGAGTTCAACTCCTTCCACTGCATGGGCTCCAGAGACTGAACTCAGGTCATGAGGCTTGGTGCTAAGTGCCCTTGTCCACTGAGTGATCGCAGTGGCCACTGGCATTTCTATTGTGGCAAATCAAAGCCAACAAACCATTACTCAGCTGGCTGACAAATGCAGTTCTGGCTGCAGGAAAACCTTCCTCAGTGACAGAAAGCTGGCCCCACAGCCCAGGTGTGGCATCTCCTGAACATACTATTTTTAGGGACTGGCATTAACAAATGCTTAACAGATATTTATCGACTGACTGTCAGGCCTACTATATATCTTACATTTTTCCAGACAGAGAAATCCATGGCAAGCCCAGCTAAGATATAAATTACCCTGGTATTCTGTAGACACAGGCAGAACATACTTGCAGAAAGCAATCTCTAGAGGGCAGAACTGAACAATGTATAAAATGAATAAACAAATAATTGCTGTATGTCATCAAAACAAGGTGTGTCACAAGCCTAGGGAGCTCAGCTAATTATAGAGAGCTGATAAAACAAAAAAGCTTGTTCAGTGGTCACATACAGTTCAACACTGTTTCTAAGTTATGATTATTACTTACATTAAAGAAAATACAGGCTTGAAAATATTTGCAATATTGCAAAAACAAGAATTACACAGGGAGAAACCCCACAGAATGTAATCCTTTTTTTGTGCTGTACTTTGATTCAGCCGTATATAACAGGATGATTTTGGCAAAGAATTGTGGGCTTATCCGAACCCATCCCTGAACCAGGAATTCAAAAGAAAACTAAAGTGAATAGTAAGACCTTTTGAAAGCATCATCACTAGAGACACCAGTAACACTCAGAGAAGTAGCTCTCCCATGTCAAGTTCAAAGCCTGAATGACTGTAGGTCAAGGGAGGCTGAGTGAAGGGAGGCAAGAAGTTGTGATTTTCTAGGCTTAAGAGGAAAAGTAAGAGCTCAAGTTCCACTTTGGGAGACACAGTTCTTTGAGAAAGCTGTGGTCAGTTTTCTGGTATGCTATGACAGTTGAGATCTATGATTAAGTTGAAACTGGTTCTTTAGCTTAGAAAATTAACTCTTGAAATCTAGAACCAAAAATTACACTGTTAAAAAAAGGAGAAAATTTGTTAAGTTAAACCTGGTTGAAACCACTACATAAACATGCCTTCCAGAATAAAAAGTAGTTTGGATGTATAAAATGGAACTTTGTAATCAGAATATTTGACATTTTGTAACTTGGAAGTCTCTTAAACCACAAACCCATTCATAAGACAGATATCTCTATCAGCTGTACTGCCTTCATGGTAAGAACTATTATGATCACTGCACCTCTTTAGGAATGTGTAGCGCAATTCAAAGATTAAAAGTTTCCAAAACTTTAAGACGGTGACATTCATGGTATTTGAAGATTTTCCCCCTGGAAACAGATGTCACAAACAAGCATCCTATGGAAGGAAGCCTATTAGTTACCTGTTCTTGCTCTGTGCTTGAACACCAAAACACACACACACACACACACACACACACACACACACACACCACACACTCAGCTCTTCCACCATCTACTAAACTTTTATAAACTACTGATCCAAGATGCTACAGAAATAACTCGTGGGCACTTGCAGACATGCATGAGCTTTTACAGGTACTGGAACAGTGATGTACTACTACAGAGGCTATAAATATGAATCTCAGAGAACGAGCAAGAGGACCAGGGGTAAATCTCAGCTCTAATACACTTGCTAAACAAGCTACTTAATTTTTCTAAGCTTATTTAAAAAAACTTTTAATTAAATATTAATTATTTGTTTACTTATTTGTGTGTGGGTGCATGCATGCCACAGCATGTCTGTGGATGTCAGAGGACAATTTGCAAGTCAGTGTTCTCCTTCTAGCACAGATGGATCTTTGAGATTGAACTCAGTTGATTAGTTTTGGCAGCAAGTGCCTATACCTGTTGAGCCATCTTGTCTACCCAGCTGTTTTTTTTTTTTTTTTAAAGAACACAAATAGTAATACTCATCTTTACCAGAGCACGTGTGTGCATGCACACATACACACCACACACCCATGCACAGAGAGAGAGAGAGAGACAGAGCAGCAAAAATAATGCCTATGTCAGAGGAATGATTTGGGGAATGATTTACTTGTGACTTGGCACAAGCAGACAGATCATAAATGGTGGCTCTTACAATGTTGTCCATCCTATGTTCCTACAGTGTTTTGAAAGAGGAAGTCATTAGACATTTTAACTGATGGTGCTATGGGGTAGAAGGAAACAGTGTGGTGTTGCAAAAGCCACTTTATAATTGGAGCTTGGGCTGTAGGTGGAGTTTAATTAAGGCTCTGGGCTTCTGGTCTACAGTTTTTCCCCCTTCCCATTGAGTTGACTACAATGCTGTAATTTCAGACCCTACTGGTCCTGATGGTACCTAAGCACTGAATTTGTTCTTGGTGGAAAAACAAGCAAGGGTTACTACGGTAGACAAAATGTGTAATTGCTTACCAGAATGGGCAAATTCCTAATTCAGCATGGGCCAGCTTTTCCTAAAACTTGAAAAAACCTTGACCACTTACTTGTTCTAAATTTTTCCTTGAGGGCATCCAGATCCTCCTTGAGAGCCACTTGCATCCACACCAAGCCAACACAGGCCACAACACAGGCAGCGAGGATGACAAAAGCACAGAGGGGATAACAGATCTTGCAGCATCGTAAGTAATCTCCCCTATCGTAAGAATACATTCATGAATCAGAGGGTCATTGTGAGAACAGCCTTATTAGAAACCGTATACGCTGTCAAGAGTTATAGTCCCTGACGAATAACCAGTGAGTTTACCAAGAATGGCAGGACAGTACACTTACATTTAATAGCAGGATGTTGAAAATGAATAATATGACCTATGCAAGGTTCTATTGGGGACAAAGGTTTCAAACTGCAAAGGAAATAGGGAGTGCCTATGGGTTATCGGAAGAAGTACTTGCAGGCTCTAGATCACTGCCCTCAGCTCAGGAAGGAGGCCTGTGGAGCTGAACTCAGTTTGAGAAGCGTAAGAGACAAGACAGGCATCGTGGCATAGGTCCGTAATCCAAGTTCCTGGGAGTTTGAGGAAGAGGAATTCTAAGTTCTATGTCAGCTTGAGCAAGTTACTAAAATCCCGTTTTACAAAACAATGGTGAATGTTTGCTTGGTGGTAGAGAGGGTGCTTGTCTACCATGCAGGAGAACCTAGCTCAGTCCTTAGTTGTACTAAGAAAAAAAAAAAAAAAAGATGGAAAGAAGGGTAAAAATGGGTGGTTCTATGAAATTCTATCCTTGCACTGTAATTTACCTATCTCTTTCTCTCTCAAATATATGCTCACTTACCCCAGGAGACCTTGTCTCATTTATTGAAGCTTCACAAACTTTTGACTAAGTTTTACTGCAAATGGAACAAAAGACATAAGATCTGCTGGTTTACATGATACCCAATATTCTTGAACTTACTGCCTTGGGAGGACAGAAATAGAAACCTGCTAGATTTCACACCAAACTTCACCTACCTTCACTTCTAAACTAACCCAGCAGGGTAGCTTTCAAGAATGACATTTCATCAGATGACCTTCACAACACAAACTCCAAATGGTCCTTAACTACCCCTTTTGACTAAGTCAGATAAAGAAACAAAAAGACACAGATTCTGGACACACTAAAAGATCAGAACTTTTTGAGCACCTAAGCCCTCTGTCCAACACTTGTCTCTACACCCCAGCATAATCCCTTTTAGTTTGGTCTGACAAGTCCAAATAACTGGCTCACAAACTGACCTCTTAATTCCCCAGTCCTCAAAGCTCATTTGTTTAGTGGTTGCCCTACCAGAAACTGGTTTGGGAAAAGACTGGTTTTTTTTTTTTTTTTTTTGTTGTTTGTTTGTTTGTTTTGGTACTCTCACCCTCCACCAATATATTTGTAGAGTTCAGACTTGCTACAGTGTGCCCCTCACCATATTCTCCCGTCACCAATATCCAAGCTCATTAAGAAAACACAAAACAATCATTGGTCTTAAGGTCCCTTGACCCACTTTTTAAAAATGCCTAGCCCCAAAGCCTCTTTGTTCCTCTGTCTCTAATTAGTAACCTTTTAATTCCTTCTTGGGCTACGGGCCCATTCCTCAAGTCCACACTTCCACAGTGGACTTGGAGGTCTCGCTACACATTCGAGTGACCTCTGACTTTTCACTCAGGTTTGAAGTTGTCTTCTCCAATATCCTTTCTCCCTCTTTGTTTTCAAAGCCTGCTTCCTTTTTCTTCCTAAGGACTCCCCACTCCTTCTTACTGATTCCCCCTGCTGGTGGTGCAAGACGCTTTTTCCCATTGCGGTTCTCACCACTGTTTCACTCACTTGACAAAACGAGAGCGATTTCCAATTGCTCCAAATTCCTCTTCTTCCTCTGAGCTGGACTCTGAGTCTGAGTCAGGAGGCTCAGTGCGAAGCAGGCGGTGGCTGCTTGGGCCTTTCTTGGACTTCTTTCTCCGACTGTCACCAGCCAAGCCGATTAAGGCGTTGAGCTCTTTGCGCTTTTTCATCTTTTTGTGGGGGGTGAGTGGAGCACCCACACCTGAGCTGCCAGGTTCGTACCCGACGCCCAATTCTCCCGATGCCTTGGAGCTGCCTTCCAGGGTTGGAAATCCTGGGCCAGAGCCCCCTGATCACTCCCACCCAGAGGTGGGACTGACCAGATCGACTGGGGGGCCTGGAGAATGGAGACCAGAGGAAACTGGACTCAGATGGATGGGGGAAAGTTACATAGAGGTGGCCAAAGAACTGGGTGATCCAATTTCTGAATTGGTGAGAAATTTCTGAAACAACTATTACTTGCCAAAAGAAACACAAATCAAAACAAACAACCCGCTAAGGCAAGAACGAGATTTTTAGCCTTGTAGGCAGGCAATATTTCTGGGAGTGCTCCAGAAGCTGGGAAAAGATACACAAAACTAAGGTACTTTGGATCTCTGGGACACGAGTCCCGATTCCCAGTGCACAGGAAAAATAAACTTGCTTTCGAAAGGGAGGACAGGAGACTGCAGCTCAGGCAGTGGGAACTCGCTAATCCTCGGCTGGAGAGGTGGCGACAGGGAGAGGACACCGACACTGCCTGGGCGCCCGGAAAACGGCGCAGGCCAGGAAGCCGGCCGGGATTCGGGATAATCACCTTCCTGTGGCTTCTGTCCTGAGTTTGAGGAGACCGGCGAGGGGCAAGTCGGAGCCCGGGGCAACCCCAGCCCTGCTGCCAGGGCCCGGGAGTGGGGTGCAGGGTGAGGGGTGGCCACCGCTCGGCCAGCCTGAAGTGCCCGGAGTGAAGCGTTCCGCCGAGAGTGTACCGGCGACTTCCGCCACTCACACGCGCCGCGTCCAGTCCAGCCGCGCCTCCGGGCCCTGCTCCGGCCGCGGCTGCCCCGGGCGCGCTGGCGGCGGCGGCGGCCGCAGGCTCCAGACCCGGGCCATCGCTCCAGCCCCAGCTCACTTCCCCTTTGGCAGAGGCCCCGGGCCCGGCCTGCCAGTAAACCCTGTGCCCATTGGGCGCCCTGTGGTGACGTCACCCCGGAGGACGAGCGCGGCGCGGGGGAGGTGGAGAGTTAAAGGGGCCGCGGCTCCGGTCAGCGCCGGGTAGGTAGGTCCCCGCCTCTGTAGGACAGCCGAGACTGCAGCTCCCTCGAGCAGAGGCGGAGTTTTGCCTGCGGGGAAGCAGGGGCGGGGCTGGCACCCGAAGCTCCACCAGGCTCGGAAAAGTTCTTCGGAGGCTCCACTTCTCTTTCAGTTAGGCTGTTGAGGCTGTTTGTTTTAATGGCCCAGTTGAATAATCTATCCACCTACCCACCAATCCATCCATCCATCCATCTATCCATCCATCCATCCATCCATCCACCCATCCATCCATCCATCCATCATCCACCCATTATCCATTTTTCCAATCAATGTTTATTGAGGGCAACATTTCAAGACCTTCTAGGTGTTGGGATGCTGCAATAAACACAAGAACTAATGTCTTTGCCTTCCTGTATAGAGTTGCCAGATTTAGAAAATAAAATACAGAACACTTGTAAAGTTCAGCGATTTCTTTTCTTTTTTCTTTTTTTTTTTTTTTTGATAGAGATGTTTCGTGTAGTCCTGGCTGTCCTAGAACTAGTTATGTAGACCAGGCTGGTCTCTTGAACTCTCAGAGATCTGCCTGCCTCGGCCTCTTGAGTTCTGGGATTAAAGGCATGCATTGTTACACCTGTCTTAGCTACTTTTAAATTATAAGAACCCTCCAATATCTATGACAACCTTACACAGAAAAAGAATTCCTTGTTTATGTGAAATTCAAATTCAGCTGGGCTTCCTCTATTTTAATCTGCCCATTCTCTCCAGTTTGTATTCTAGCATGAAAGCTACAACAGGCGCAAATATTACATCTTAGAAGTCTATGAGGGAAACTGAAACAAGACAGAATGAGGTTTTTTTTTTTGTTTGTTTGTTTGTTTTTGTTTTTTTTAAAAAAGGGCTCATTAGGCAGAGATCCTAAGGAAGCCAGGGAATGAGCAAAACAGCGTTATCAGGAGGGGTTATCAGAAAGACCTGCTTTGGCAAAAAAAAAGTGATAAGAAATGAAGTTGGAGAGACATCAGGAACTATGCCTTGCAGCGTCTTGTGGAAGGAGTTTGAGAAACCACTGAGGAACAACCCTGGCTTTTTAGTTTATAAAAGATGACTCTGGCTACTGTGTGGAAAAAAGAAACACGAGGAAGAAAGGGACCCAAGAACCTTTTCAATCTAGATAGGGATGAAGAGGATAGCCAAGGATGGCAGCAGTGGGGATGGCTTGTTGTCTGTATGCTTCTTGAAGACAGAGCGAACACTATGTTTTAGTAGAGTAGATGAAAGGAACTTTAAAAAAGAAAAAGGAGCCACGGATGACTCCGGAAGCTTGGAATGCTGCAACGGAAAGAGCCTTGTCATTTGCTGAGTAAGAGAAGGTTTGGGGACATGCTCAAGAAGCCAATTTGATATCCAAATTCGGACTCCAGTAGGCTGCTTGGTATTTCCATAGGGAATTCTGGGCAGGAACTGTGGCCTGAAATACGTCAGTGATATTTATAACATCATGCTTTGAGCTACCTAGAAGAAAATCAAAGTAATTTAAATCCCTATGTTCTCGCTGTGGCAATTGTACTACCTCTGCCTGAGGATTCTCACCTAAAGCCTAGGTGTGTCTTGATTTTTCTGTAAGCATTTACACAGTGGTATGCACCTAATTACAACCTCCCAATAGATACCTGATGACAAATTCACATCCTCAAACAGAGCTTTGGAATCTTGAGACCTGGGATTTAATCCTGCCTGCAATACCAGTCCAGGGAGCAGCTGTTTGACTTTCCTGGGCTTATTTCCCCACTGGGTGCCTGAAGTAAACTTCTACTTCATAGGAGACAGCAACTGTGGTGATGCTTTTGAAGCCTGGAGTTGTGGTATACATGCTTCATTTTTATTGTCCCTTTTCCCCTATTGATTTATTTATTTAATCGACCTACAGCCTGATCGAAGCCCCTCCCTCCTCTCCTATCAGTCCCACCCTCCACCCTCCCCCATCCCCATCTTCCCTTATCTGAGGAGAGGTCCCCCAAAGGATACCAACCCACCCTGGCACCTCAAGTCCCAGCAGGACGAAGCACATCCTCTCTCACTGAGGCCAGACAAGGCAGCCCAGCTGAGGGAAAGGGATCCAGAAGCAGGCCATGGAGTCAGAGACAGCCCCTACTCCTATTGTTAGGGGACCAAGCAGCACATCTGCTATGTAAGCATAGGGGGCCAAGTCCAGCTCATGCTGAATATAGCTAATAGTGTCAGGGGTCGACTCTCTCCCATGGCCCAAGTTGGGCCAGTCATTGGCCTTTCCCACAATCTCTGCTCCATCTTTATCCCTACACTTCTCATAAGCAGGACAAATTTTGGGTTGAGGGTTTTATGGGTGGGATGGTGAACCCCCCCTTCACTGAGAGGCTCACCTGGCTACAGGTATTGTCTCTTCTTGTTTCTGGAGCCGCTCTGACCAAGCATTGTAGCTGCGAGCCATATAAGCCAAATGTACAGGTAAATGTCCTCAGCTTTGTGAAAACAAAGTGAAAATGTTCCATTTGTTCCTGTGGCATCACTGGCTCCTTGCCCAGTAGCCATATGTGTCCAGTGGCTATAGAAAAGCACAGTTTTGTATCATTCTATCATCATAAACAGTATTGTTGGTCAGTTCTGCCCTGGTGCTTTCCGGATGGACTGGAAATTGACAGATGAGGTTACCAAACTCAGGAACCATTTCATAGACACATTTCATCTATGGTCATTATAAAGAGGTACCTATTCAGGGTAGGTCTTTCTATTGTAGATGCTACTTCCTTACCACGGGGGCTGTTGCTGAGGATCTTAGGGCAATGGGACAGGGCCAAGGATGCATCACCCTCCCTCCTTCTGCTGAGTCTGCCTTTGGTTTCTCTGCCTCTTTGGTCAGACCACACCTCTGTGTTGGGCAAACATCCCAGCATGATGAGTCACCCTCAACACTGCATACCTGGTAGCTCTTTTCCCCAGGCACACCGGGCTACTTCTCTGGTCTTTTTCCTCAGAGATGGGACCCTCAAGTCCAGGGATCAAGCCAGTATGCTCAGAACCAGCTCTCCTGTCCTGATGGGCCTATGCTGCCGTGCTTTCGAGGTGATGGCTGTTTCTCCGTTGGGGATGATCCCAGTTGACCTATTTAAAACTTGCTTGAAAAATCACTATGTGAGTGTGTGGTGGTGCCCCTGCCTTGACTGTGAAGTGGGAATACTAAGATGTAGTGCTCAGCCTTCAGCTCAGTGCCGCCTTGATGAGGGAGTGGCCTGAAAATGCTTTCTAGGCCCGGGTGGGTAACTGTTATGCGCTTCAAGCTTCTAGCAGTTCTCAGGGAAGGAAGAGAAAGATCACTGTGGTCAAAATCAGCCTGTGCAAGTGGTAAAGCCAAACCTGAGAACCAAGTTACTTTGGAAGATGCCCCAGACAGCTTCCATTAGGGAAGGATGAGAGTGGGCAGCGTACCCGGGATTATGGTTTCAAGTTAGAAGCAGGGCTCCCAATTCCTGGGCTGAAGCACTTCAAGGCCTGAGAATCCCCTTCCCAGCATCCACGTCTTTGTCTGAATGCTGCCGCCTGGCAGCTGTGTGATCTTAGACGAATCAGTGAGCCTCCCTGAACTTCACTACATATTTCTGCCAAGTGGTTGGTTTTAACTAACAGCACTCATGAATACCTACATCAGTTGTGAAGAATAAGGCATTTTCACTTCAGGCAGGCCTTTCTTTCTTTCTTTCTTTCTTTTTTTTTTTTAAAGGGAGGCAAGCCTTCCTCTGTGATTTCCCCCCCCTCAGGCTGTCAAGCTGTCTATTGTTCTCTGTTTAATGTTGTCCTCCTCTGACATGCACACAGAGTGTGGACAGCTGTAGGACTCTGTCCTATGACTGGGCAGACTCACCTTCCTTTTCTCTTTCTGTTTCTGTATTGAGTCCCCACAGGATCAGGAAGGCAGGAGTGGTGAGGGAGCAGGGAACAGACAGGCACCTGCTGATTGGTCTCAGAGAGGTGGAAGTTGAGCTGTGCTGAGCGGCAGGTCTTTGTGTGAAGTGAGGCTTTAAATGACCTTGTGCACACTCCATTATTTTCACACCAGAACACACTCAGAGACACAATCATTCCGGATTTTGAGATGGCCACTACGGAACAAAAAGCCCCAAGTGTAAGGTCCTCTGTGTACCTGAACTCACACTCTCAGCAAGCTGGTCTTCACTGTACCTAACCCACAGGGTAGCTGTGCCGATGTCATGTGCCTAATGCATTATAAATGCCCACAAACATCAGCTGCTCCATTAATGTGATTATAAATTATTAAATATATTGTCCATTCATCAAACGCGATTTTGATGACACTTCCATTGTAGGGATACCTCTCTGTTTACCTAACAGAAAGAACAACTTTTGTTTGCTGCCAAGTCTCTGTTTGGCATTATCTTTCCTGATTCTTTGCTATGGTTGAAGTATGTTGCGGGGAGGGGAAACAATAGAGATGAACAGCTTTAAGCACTTAGGTATTAAGACATTTCTGTTAATCCTCACTGTAGTGGGTGATCCTTCATCAGATAACCATTTTATTTTTGACCCAATTATGATGCAAATTGATGGTCAGAGATGGAAAAAGACTTGTCTGGGGACACACAACAAATCAGTGTTTGTCTCTGAAGCCTGACCTTTTGCTCCCGGCGCAACACCAGGCACCGTTGTCTGTAGCTCATCTGGAAAAACAGCAGCAGCCAAAGCCTCCTAGGAAAGCCTAGGATTGGCTTTTGGCTTCCTCTAGTTTGTTCCCAACATTTTGCTGCTGTGCCAACAGCTGCATCCTCTGCCAGGATGACAGAGGCTTAAGGGCAATGGGAAGAGCTGCATGGTAAGAAAGTGACTGAACACCAAGCTAAACAATGTCTTCTCCCACCAACCCCAGGCAGCCAGAGCAGCAGCTGGTTCCCAGCATTATTGTGGGGCCAGGACTGGCCAGCCAGGATCCTCTGTCCCAGGCACAGTCTTCTCTGAAGTGCTGTGCGCTTCTGTGCCTCTGCTCAACATTAGCTGTGGTTTCCGTCTGCTAACTGTCTTTGGCATCTAGAGCAGAGTCTAGTGGGAGAACGGTGGGGGGGGGGGGAAGAAGGGGGGAAAGGAAGGTGGGGGAGGTGCTTGCTGAAGTGAGTAGTTGGAGCAGAGGAGACTAAAGAGCGGACGTCCAGGTGTTGATCCCAAAACGCCATCTTCCTGTGCATGCACACATCTTGTTCCGAGTACACTCGTGCCTGCACACGTTCTCAGGACACGGGGAAAGCCCAGCCTCACAGAACAATTCTGGGAGAAAAGACCCTCTATCAAGCCTTCCCACCAACCCGCCCAGCCTTCCTCACACCTCGTTTGTCCCCTGGGACTTGGTGCTACAATGGTGAGCAGTGCTGAGTGATCATCTCAGTGACCTGAGGCATATTCTTCTTTCCTCTTGGAGGCTGTTTCCTCCTCCATGAGTTGGAATGAGCAGTGTTCCTCTCCTGAGAGTGCCTGTGGCAAGAATTTAATTGAAGTGGTAGGTATTAAAGGGTCCCTCCCAAGGAGTGTGCTAGCTACCGTTAGTGAGGAGGGAGGGATGGAAACAGACTTCTGCAGAATTGCATTTGAACCAGGGAACTTGGCACAAGCTAGAGGAAAGTGGAATGGGTTAGAAAGTGGGGGGCTCTTTTAACTGAAGAAGGGCCTGGCATCGTGTGTGTGTGTGTGTGTGTGTGTGTGTGTGTGTGTGTGTGTGTAGCCTGAATGTTTGTGGGTAGCAGTGAGTGATGGAAGACACTGAATTAGTAAGTCCATGAGGAGGACCTCCTGGCCCCCTGAATTCTTTTCTGAGGGAATCACCACACTGGCTTTGCATCTTTACATCAAGAAAGGAGACTGAGGAGACGGGAAGCAGGGAGGCAGGAATGCAGCCCTCTGCTGCCCTCTGCTGCCTTTCTGGGCAACTGCACTTCTCTGATAGAAACATTTCCATTCACATACAATGAAAACTCTCCCACTAGGTCCAGGGGTGGTGTGTGTGTGTGTGTGTGTGTGTGTGTGTGTGACAAAGACAGAGACAGAAGGAGACAGAGACAGAGATACACAGAGAGACAGAGACAGAGAGACAGACAGAGAAAGAGAGGGTGGAGGGAGGAAAAGAGGAAAGAGGAAGGAACGGATATTTACCAACAATAAAAGTATGATCATCACTATGATACAAAACACAGAAAAGTTAGGGATGGCATCAGGAAAGTTTTTCAAATTGTAACATTTATTCTTAATTCATTCATCACTTACTATAGTCTGAGCTTTAATCTTTGTTTTGGATCTACAAAATAGAAAAACCTTACAAGATTCTTGTCTGTAAAGTGCATACATTCCAATGAAGAGAAACAATTACTAAACAAGATGGATAAATACATAAGTAATAAATAATGTGAATGAAAGAGAAAAAATGAAGCAGAATAGGAGAACGCTGAATACTGCCTGTATTGGAAGACTGTAAATCTTGAGGCAACATTTGAATAAAGATCCAATCTAGATTAGACACTGAAGAAGAGATGGATGAGCTCAAAGACACAGCAATAGAAAATACCTCGTCTGTAGTACAGAAACAGTGGCAGCAGCGACAACAGCAGAACAGAGATTCAGACCCTGCAGAACGGCAAAAATGTTCTAATATATCAGTAACTGAGGCTTCAGAATGGCAGGGGGCAGAAAAGTATTTTTGGAAAACTTAATGCTAGTAAATCTGACATCTTAGCGGTGAAATGGGCAAACTCTTTGAACAGCACGGACTACTTCCTGAGTGGGCAAAGGGGTTTCAGCAGCCCTCTGCTATCAAGACTCTTACCAAAACTCTCACCTACCCAAGTGATAACGGAAAAGTCAGAGAGATGAGAGGCACTCTTGCTATTGCTCAGCCGCCTGCTCCTTTTGGTGTACTCAATAGACCCATTTCCCCCCTCCCAACCCTCCAAGTCTCCACCCCCCCGAAACAAGCAACACAACAAAGAACAAAAACAGGAAACAATTTCCAAGTTGTGTGTGTGTGTGATTGTACTTAGTACCTTACACATTCACGGCAAACACTCATTCAGTGGGCTATATTCCCCGCCCAAATTTTTTGAAGCCAGTATTATCTTGATATTAAAATCAGAGAGAAACATTCCAAGAGAAGAAAAGTAGAGATCATGTTTTCTTTTTTTATATTAATATTTTTTATTTTTAAATAATTTTACACATTCACTTGTATCCCAGCTGTAGCCCTCTCCCTCTTTCCTTCCCAATTCTTCCCTCCCTCCCTCATCTCCTCCCTGCCCCCTTCCGAGTCCACTGAGAGGGGGTGTCCTCCTCTCCTTCCCTCTGGCCCTAGCTTATCAGGTATCTTCAGGATGGTTTTGATGTCCTCATCTGTGGCCTAGCAACGCTGCTCCTCCCTTAGGGGGGAGGGGAAGCTCATGATTTCATGTCAGAAACAATTCCTGTCCCCCTTATTAGGGAAACCATTTGGATACTGAGCTACCATAGGCTATGTCTGAGCAGGGGTTGTAGGTTATATCCATGCATGGTTCTTGGTTGGATAAACAGTCTCATAGAAGATCCCTGTGCTTAGATATATTTGGACCTTGTGGGGCTCCTTGTCCCCTCTAGGATATACTAATTCCTCCTTCCTTCATATGATTTCCTACACTCTGCCGAAGGCTTGGTTATGGGTCTCAGCATCTGCTTTGATACACTGCTAGGTAGAGTCTTTCAGGTGCCTTCTGTGGTAGGCTCCTGTCTTGTTACAAGTTTTCTCCTATTTCCAATGTCCATCCCCTTTGTCTTTCTAGATGAGGATTGATCATCTCACCCCTGGACCTCTCTTTCTTGTTTATCTTCTTTAGGTGTACATATTTTAGTATATTTGTCCTATCTTATAAGTCTATATAAGTGAGTATGTACCATGTGTGTCTTTCTGCTTTTGGGATACCTCACTCAGGATGATTTTTTCTAGATCCCACCATTTGTCTGCAAAATTCATGATTTCCTTGTTTTTTATTTTTTATTTTATTTTTTTATTGCTGAGTAGTATTCCATTGTGTAAAAGTACCACAATTTCTGTATCCATTCCTGAGGTCATGTTTTCTTAGGAAAAAGATACAAAGCAATATATAAAGGACATATCAGAACCAAATGTGGTTAATATTAGAAATGAGAGATGAGCCGGGTGGTGGTGGTGCACACCTGTAATCCCAGCACTTGTGGGGCAGAGACAGGAAGATCCCTGTGAGTTCAAGGCCAGCCTGGTCTACAGAGTGAGTTCCAGAACAGCCAGGGCTACACAGAGAAACCTTGTCTCAAAAGATAAAAATAAAAATTATGTTGTATGTAGGAAAACAATATAACCATTCTATTCTATGTAAAAAAAAAAAATAAAAGAAAGAAAGAAAAGAAAAGAAAAAGCAGTTGATAACCTTGAAGGAGAGAAGTTCTGCAATTTGATAAAGGAAGTGAACCCAAAGCCTACAGATAAATACCATATTGAATGCCGAAGGAATATTTTTCTTTTAGATTAGGAAGAAGCCAAGGATGTGTGTTCTTATGGCTCCCATTCAAAACTATACCAAATGCCTAATCACCACCATAAGACAAAACAAAGACAAAACAAAAACCAAACCAAAAAAAGCTCAAACCCTTTTGCTACTGATGTGCTAATTTTGAGGTAACTATTGAGCCTCCAAGTGGATCTATCAAGTGGTTAGAACTAAAAGTCTGATGTTTAGGGTAGAGGTTTAGGATGTCTTGATGGACCTTGGCTACCAAGCTAAGGCATTGTGGCAGTTTCTAATGATGGAACTGGGGTCAGATGGACAATTTAGAAAGCTCTCTCTGGAAAAATTGGGTGTGGTGGAGATTAGAGCAGGGAGAGCTTGCATACAGGCAGGAAGGTCAAGGAAGAAGCAAGAGGAAGCAAATACTAGGTTAGGCAAGCGTTAAGGTGGTTTCTGATCTGGAATTTTTCCTCGTCCCAGAGGAATCTGTCCATGGTGCTGATGGTAAGTCCCATCTCCACCTCTTGAGGGCAAATTTACAATCCTGTCTCCGAACTCAGGACCGGCAGGGAGTCAACAAGTCCCACGTTACCTACTAGTGTCCCCCTGCTCGGAGACTTGAGGACCCGGTAAAATGAAAATTTGAAAGGTAATCCAAACTGTCAAGATTTATGATATTCAAGAAAAGATTTAACTAGTTTTAGTATCACCCTTTAAAACTTCTTATGGATTTTGGTAAGAAATAGAAATCCACATATAAGCATTGATGAAACTTTGAAAAATCTTTCAGTAAAATGTAAGACACTTAATGTCTAAACCTTACAGGTGTAAATGAGTGTTAACCTGGAAAACTTTGTGTTTGCGATTGTGCTGTATGGCCCTCAATCAATCACTAGGCTTTGTGGTGCTTAAGTCCTCTTCATATGCTCTTATAAGTTTTTAAATCACAAGGAGAATTTTTCTCTTGTATATTAAAAGTGTCCCCTCTCCCCAGATCTACAGCTTTTTAGCATTTTATTTTTTACTTTGAATAGTCATGTGCACAGTTGTTTGAATCACTGTTAAATCAGTTCAGCACATACCGGCACATTCTGGTGTTGCCAAGGTTTTGGCTAAAACTTCTTAATTGGATTTTTAAAGCATTTGCTCCTTTGTTAAGGTTGCATTAGTGTAGTTAGTTATTGACATGACATAAGAAAGCATGAAACTTCACCACATTTACAAAATATGAGGGTTTGGTTTTTTTTTTTTTTTTGAAACCCTTTAAAGCTAAGAATAAAAAAAAAATACCTGTGTACTTGCACATAAAAACAAAATTATGACTGAGTTAAAAAGAGATTTAATATAGGAAGATATCAAAACTGTCATTGACAGTATTAGGTCTAAATATGGTGGAGCACCCCCTGATGTCATGCTGGCAGTTTACCTGTCGTGGGGCAGAACTGGGCGAGTCCTGTGGTTTCAGATGTTAATATGCAACTTCTGGGTATACACAGACATCTCACTGAACCTCACTGCACTCAGCTTTGAAAAGAACAAAGATTTATACCTCCGTACCTGTGGGTAGATTTAAGTGTCCTGTTTTGATACTAATTTTGAAAGTTGTTCAACTTCTCTTGATGTCTTGGTAAAAGTGACCATAAGATAAATCATTTGAATATATTTGATTTTGTATTTTGTCATAATGACAAAAAAAAAAAAAAAAGGTGTAGAGACTGGGGGATTTGCGGTGCCCTCACTCCTGGGCACATTCCCAGCACCACAGGGGTTTTGATGGAGTCTGGCTAGTCAGAGAGAGTGAGAAAGGGACCTGGGAGACTCCGACATAGAACTCTCCTATGTTCCAACTGTCAGTGAGGCCGATGCTGCTGGAGGAGATGTGGGGCTAGCCTGAATAGTCTTGTTTCTCATGATGCTTAGTTCCCATTCAGCTCAGTACTTATCCTCAGCCACCCAGAGGCTCAGGCTGACATTTTGTCACTGTATGTTAGCTTTTCCTGAAAAGTCTCTTCATGCTTCCTTTATGACTAAAACCTAGTGCACCTGTTTTGGGAGGCCTTCCCTAGACCATCCAAGGTTGATGAGGTGTCTTTTCTTCTTTTGTTCAGTTGACACTATGAACAAAACTAGCTAATTTATAATCTTGGCTCCTGAAGTTGTCTTTACTGGTTCTTCCAGAGATCTCTTTCTTTCACACTTATACTTACTTCAACCCAACCCAACAATTAATATCAGCTATAATTTATGTTTGAGTGTTCAATGCTTTTCAACATGGCAAACACCATCCTGAAGTTTGCACTTGCAATTTCCTTCACCTAAAAATTACATACACCTAGCATTTTTAGGTTTTAAATGCTATTGAAGTTTATCGAAAGAGTATCTTGTTGTACGCAGTATTCTGTGACTTGCATTTTTACTTCAAAATGTTGCCAAGATTTATTAAGTTGTGGGCTACCGTTCACTCACTTTTTCTGATACGCAGAAAATATTCCATATCTTAGCTGTTGTGAATAGTGCTCCAACCGACATAGATGAGCAGGTCTCTGTAGTATGCTGCCTTATAGCCCTTTGAGAATGTGCCCAGTGGTGATATGGCCGAATCATATGGTAGTTCTCTTTTCAGTTTTTGATTTCCTTCGTGGCTGGAGCATTTACATTCTTACTGTCAGCGTAGAAGGGTTGCCTTTCCTCCACATTCTTGTAAGTGTTTGTTTTTTTAATGATTTTGGCTGAGGTCAGAAGGAACTTCAATGCAGTTTTAATTTGCCTTTCCCTGATTGCTAAGGATTTTGAACACTTTTTTTTTTTCATGTTTAGTGGTCATTAGTACTTCATCTTTTGAGACTTGTTCATTTCATTAGCTTATTTTATCAACTGGGTTGTTTGAGATTTTTTTTTTGTTTAGTTTCTTACATATTTTAGATATTAACCTTTAATTCTTATCAAAGTTCCAATGACTTTTATTTTCAGGACAGGGTTTTTCTGTGTAGCCTTGGCTTGCTTTGTAGACCTCAAACTCACAGCAATCTGTCTGCCTCTGCCTCCCTGAGTGCTGGGATTAAAGGCGTGCGCTATCATGCCTGGCTTTCCAATGGCATTATTTACAAAATAGATTTTTTTTTCTAGAATCATATACACTCACAAAAGACTTTAAATAACCCAAGAAATTCTGAACAAAAAGGACAATGTTGGCTGGAGGCATCACAATAACTGATTTCAAACTAGATTACACAGAGCCATAGTTACAAAATCACATGGTAGTGATTGAAAAACGGTGTTGCAGGGGGCTGGAGAGATGGCTCAGAGGTTAAGAATACTGGCTGTTCTTCCGGAGGTCCCAAGTTCAATTCTTAGCAACCACATGGTGGCTCACAACCATCTGTAATGAGATCTGGTGCCTTCATCTGGCATGCGGGCAGGACACTGTGTACATAATAAATAAAATTAAAAAAAAAAACAGGGTTGTAGATCAATGGAATAGAATAGAAGGTTCCAAATTTAAAATCAAATTCACATAACTATAGATACATAATTTTTAAACTATTAATTTTTCTTTTTGAGAAATTATGTATATATATAAAACATATATAAAATGATAACATTCACCTCCCACCTTCCCCTTCCAACTTCCCTCAAATTCCCTAACACAATTTTCTCCCAATTTGTTCTTTTTTCTTTTTAAATAATCCACCAAGTCCAGTTAGTACTTCACATATGTGCTTGGGTGTTGGGGCATCACACCAGAGCATGGGAAACCTGCTAGTGGCACACACTTAAAAACTAACAAACAAAAACAAAAACATAAAAAAGAAGGAAAAGAAGAAAGTGATTCCTTGAAGGCAGCAAGTGTCGAGAGCTCCTCAGTAAGGGATTTGGCCTGGAGATCACCTGACCCCCATCTAGTCTGGATTGTTTTTTTTTTTTTTTTAGTTTTATATATATATGTATACATATATATATATATATGTATACATATATATATACATATATATGTATATATATACATATATATTAAAAATAAACTAAAACTATATATATTAGTTTAGTTATATATATATATTAGTTTTCAGTTTTTTCTTTATTATTTTTTATATTAATTACAATTTATTTATTTTGTATCCCAGCTGCAGCTTCCTTCCTCATTCCCTCCCAATCCCATCCTCCCTTCCTCATCTCCTTCCTGCCCCTCTCTAAGTCCACTGATGGGGGAGGTTCTCCTCCCCTTCCATATGATCCTAGCTTATCAGGTCTCTTCAGGGCTGGCTACAATGTCCTCCTCTGTGGCCCAGCAAGGCTGCTCCTCCCTCAGAGGGGGGGCGGAGGTCAAAGAGCCAGTCATTGAGTTCATGTCTGAGACGGTCCCTGTTCCCCTAACTAGGGAACCCACTTGGATACTGAGCTGCGATGGGCTACACCTGGACAGGGATTCTAGACTGGGAAAGGATCTTCAGCAACCCTATATCTGACAGAGGTCTAATATCCAGAATATATAGAGAACTAAAGAAGTTGAAAAGCAACAAATCAAATAATCCAATTAAAAAATAGGGTACAGACCTAAACAGAGAATTCTTTGTAGAGGAATATGGAATGGCAGAGAAACACTTTAAAAAATGCTCAGCGTCCTTAGTCATCAGGAAAATGTAAATCAAAACAACCCTGAGACTTCACCTTACACCCATCAAAATGACTAAGATCAAAAACTCAAGTGATAACGCATGCTGGAGAGGATGTGGAGAAAAGGGAACCCTCCTCCATTGCTGGTGGGAATGTAAACTTGTAGAACCACTCTGGAAATCAATCTGGTGCTTTCTCAGACAATTAGGAATAGCATTTCTTCAAGACCCAGCTGTATCACTCCTGGGCATATATCCAAAAGATGCTCAAGTACACAACAAGGTCATTTGCTCAACCATGTTTGTAGCAGCTTTATTTGTAATAGCCAGAACCTGGAAACAACCCAGATGTCCCTCAACAGAGGAATGGATACAGATATTGTGGTACTTTTACACAATGGAATACTACTCAGCAATCAAAAAGGAGGAAATCATGAAATTTGCAGGCAAATGGTGGGACCTAGAAAAGATCATCCTGAGTGAGGTATCCCAGAAGCATGGTATATACTCACTTATAAGTGGGTACTAGACCTATAAGATAGGATAAACATACTAAAATCTGTACACCTAAAGAAGAGAAACAAGAAAGAGGACCTGGGGTAAGGTGATCAATCCTCACTTAGAAAGACAAATGGGATGGACATTGGATGTAGGAACAAACAAGTAACAGGACAGGAGCCTACTGCAGAGGGCCTCTGAAAGACTCTACCTAGCAATGTATCAAAGCAGATGCGGAGACTCATAACCAAACCTTGGGCAGAGTGCAGGGAATCATATGAAAGAAGGGGGAATTAGTATGACCTGGAGAGGACAGGAGCTCCTCAAGGACCAAATATATCTGGGCCCAGGGGTCTTTTCTGAGACTGTTTCTCCAACCAAGGACCATGAATAGTTATATAATTTTTGACAAAGACATCAAAAACATACATTGAAGAAAAGATGTCTTCAATGTATTGGAAATGCTGGGAAAATGGGATATCCAAAGTGTATTAGTTACTTTTTGTTGCTGTGGTAAAACACTTATGGCCCAAACTGCCTTTTGGGAGAAAGAATTTATTTTGGCCCCAGGTTCCAGAGGGAGAGTAAATAGTGTCAGGGGAGGCACGGAAGCACATGGTCAGAGAAGGAAGCTGAGGGAGCACATCTCCATCTACACACAGGAAGCAGAGAGTGAGCTCCAAGTAGGCAAGGACATCAACTCTGAAAGCCCACCCCAATGACAGACTTTCTGCAGCAAGGTTCTATGTCCCAGAGATTCCGTAACCTCCGCAGAGAGCGCCACCAGCAGGAGACCAGGCATGTTAATATGTGGGCCTTTGAGTGAAAGTTCTCATGCAAGTCATCACTTCATTCATAGCAAAATGAAGTATCTCTACCTCTCACCTGGTACTAAAATTAATCCAAAACGGATTAATATCAGTCTCCAAACTTTGAAACAGTCAAAGGAAAATATAGGGGAAATGTTCCAAGATAGAGGCTTTGGCAGGCTTTTGAATAAGGTTTCCAATAGCTCAGAAAATAATAGTGAGGTTTGACAAGTGGGATGCATGAAATTAAAGAGCTTTTGTATGGCAAAGAAAACAATTGAGTGAGGAGACAACACACAGAATGGAAGGAAATATGTCTCCCTCCCTCCCTCCCTCCCTCCCTCCCTCCCTCCCTCCCTCCCTCTCTCACTGTTCTTCCCTCCCTCTCTCCCTTCACTTTAACGGGGTCTCACTATGTACGGCCTGTCTTTCCTGGAGCTCGTGTTCTGCCTTACCCTCCCTAGCTCTGGGGTTATGGACTTTGCCACCACCCTGGGTCACATACTGTTTCAGTAGTAAGATTTTGTTGCTGATCTATCGAAATACAATGAAGTTTGTCTATTATCCTCATGTCTAATTACATTGCTATGCTCCACTAATAATTCTAGCAATCTATATGTAGGGTTTGTTTTACTTCACTTTACATAGACAACTATCATGTGCACAAACTTATAGCTCCATTACTTCCATTCCAATAATTTCTTTCTGAATATTTTCTCACTTATCAGGGCTAACATTTCTCCTTTGTGCCTTTACGCCCTTACGCTTCCCTCCTAACACTGCTGATGCCACATCGTTTTTTCTGTCTGATTACTTGTCAGTCTTGTTTAGCAGCCCACAAATTCTTTGAGAACATAGTCTGACTGCCTCTAAGTCTATGGTATCCAGTAATTGTTGGCCCAGACTGAACGTTTGAGAACGACGGAAAGCGCCCGTCGAGTGCTGGGCACTTTACACGTGTCATTCATTTAATCCTCTTCCTAACACAAGACGCAGCCAACCATTGCTTCCTTCCTAAAATGAGCAAACCAAGACTCAGAAAGGTTAAGCGACTTACCACAGGCCGCACAGCTAGAAGAAGCAGAGCTCGGATGCAAACTCAGACGTAATCTTTAATTTTTCTCTGTATTAATGACTTCTCTTTTGTGGTGATGAAGTACCTCACCCAAAGGCAAGTTACAGAAGAAACAGTTTGTGGGAAGGAAGCAGAGGCAGCCAGCGGGAAACGGGTGAGGCTATAAGCCCTCAAAACCAACCCCGGCGATGTGCTCCTTCCAGCAGGCCTGCACCTCATAAAGGTTTCATAGCTCTTCAGACAACATTCACCAAGTGGGGACCAAGCGTTCAAACACAGGAGGCTCTGGGGGACATTTCTCATTTAAACTAATGCATTCACTATTCTCTTCTTCCCCAACGAGTTAACGAGTGAATAGATGGGAAGCAGGTATTCAGGTATTGGGGTGCCTCCTTAAGTTTCTAAGGGCTCTAGGTCGATCTCTTGGGGGTCTCTCTTTCCAGAGAGATTTGAGTTCATGACTACCAGTACTGGGTACTCAGGTTACCCCTTTGTTTCCATGCCAACATGGTGGCTCCCATTATGCATTCTGTCTTTGAAAGCAGTGCTGTAGTCTAGGGATTCATAGCCTAGCTCATGACCACAGGGATTGCAGTCCTGGGAAAGCCTTACCATTTCAGGCAAACTGAGAAGTGTGAGCTAAGACTGTTTCCTGGTTCCAGCAGTGTTAGACAACTCTGATTCTCTAGGGATTATATAATCACCACAAACTACAGATACAGACTTGGAATTGACTTTTTAAATTACACTTTTAATTTTTTGTATTAATTACAGTTTATTCATTTTGTATCCCAGCTGTAGCCCCCTTCCTCATTTCCTCCCAATCCCACCCTCCTTCCCTCATCTCCTCCTATGCCCCTCTCCAAGTCCACTGATAGGGGAGGTCTTCCTCCCCTTCCATCTGACCCTAGCTTATCAGGTCTCATCAGGACTGGCTGCATTGTCCTCCTCTGTGGCCTGGCAAGGCTGCTCCCCACTCAGGGAGAGGCGATCAAAGAGCCAGCCATTGTGTTCATCTCAGAGACAGTCTCTAACCCCTTACTAGGCAACTCATTTGGATACTGAGCTGCCATGGGTTGCATCTGAGCAGGGGTTCTAGGTTATCTCCATGAATGGTCCTTGGTTGGAGTATCAGTCTCAAAAAAGACACCTCTGCCCAGATTTTTTGGTTCTGTTGCTCTCCTTGTGGCTCTCCCATCCTCTCCAGGGAGTCTCAGCATCTTCTTTGATACACTGCCGGGTGGAGTCTTTCAGAGGTCCTCTATGGTAGGCTCCTGTCCTGTTTCCTGTTTTCTCCTTCTTCCAATGTCCATCCTGTTTGTCTTTCTGAGTGAGGATTGATCATCTTACCCAGGGTCCTCTTTCTTGTTTATCTTCTTTAGGTGTACAGATTTTAGTATGTTTATCTTATATTATAGGTATAGCATCTACTTATAAGTGAGTATATACCATGTGTGTCTTTCTGCTTTTGGGATACCTCACTCAGGATGATTTTTTCTAGGTCCCACCATTTGCCTGTAAATTTTGTGATTTCCTTGTTTTTCATTGTTGAGTAGTATTGCATTTTGTAAATGTACCACAATTTCTGTAACCATTCCTCCGTTGAGGGATATGTGGGTTGTTTCCAGGTTCTGGCTATTACAAATAAAGCTGCTACAAACATGGTTGAGCAAATGACCTTGTTGTGTACTTGAGCATCTTTTGGATATATGCCTAGGAGTGGTATAGCTGGTTCTTGAGGAAGCCCTATTCCTAGTTGTCTGAGAAAGCACCAGATTGATTTCCAGAGTGGTTCTACAAGTTTACATTCCCACCAGCAATGGAGGAGGGTTCCTCTTTCTCCACATCCTCTCCAGCATGTGTTGTCACTTGAGTTTTTGATCTTAGCCATTCTGATGGGTGTAAGGTGAAATCTCAGGGTTGTTTTGATTTGCATTTCCCTAATGGCTAATGAGGTTGAGCATTTTTTAAAGTGTTTCTCTGCCATTCTATATTCCTCTACAAAGAATTCTCTGTTTAGGTCTGTACCCTATTTTTTAATTGGATTACTTGATTTGTTGCTTTTCAACTTCTTTAGTTCTCTATATATTCTGGATATTAGACCTCTGTCAGATATAGGGTTGGTGAAGATCCTTTCCCGGTCTGTAGGCTGTTGTTTTGTTCTGAGGACAATGTCCTTTGCTTTACAGAAGCTTTTCAGTTTCCTGAGGTCCCATTTATTGATTGTTGATCTTAGAGCCTGTGCTGTTGGTATTGAACTCAGATTTAACTGAGTACTTTTTGGAGGCAATTGGCTTAGGAGAAGAAAGAAAGATTATGACAAGGGGTACAATGATTATGAACCTGTGGGTCTTCCTGGATGTGACATTTGCCTGTGAGTGGCTGAAAAACGTGGGAACCTGAAACTGGCTGGTATACAGAAAAGCTTTTCTTGACTCCGCTGGTACACATAGTCTCCCAGGACCATCCTAAAGTAGAACTCTCTTCTTCCCCTGGAGTGGAACTACTCAAGGGCCAACTTTTCAGATCCTCCTATTTTGTGTGTGTGTGTGTGTGTGTGTGTGTGTGTGTGTGTGTGTATAATGGTGAGAGAAGGAGCATAAAAAATTGCTCGATCACAAGCATTTGAAGCTAGCTTCGGTTTTCTGAAGTGTCCAACATTTGGGATTCACAGCAACCCTGAAACATGGTAGGGGCTGACACTTCGTTCTGCAGCTAAGCAGACAGACTCAAGAGGCAAAGGCTGCATTTACTTTCACACTGGTGCTGGGTAGCTGGGATTATATCTGCCACACCACATCTCCTTGGGGGATTTGGGTAGCCAGTAATGTCTGGGTTTAGCGCCTTATGATTCTCTCTCCGGTGGAGCTATTCCCTTTGGCCAGCAGAGGGAAGCATTGAGCCGTAGAAACAGCTAGTGCAGCTTGGCTTAGGTTCTTCACTGCATGTGAGCAGAACTTCCACAGAGTTTTAGGTAGATAATAAATGAAAGACATTTACTGAACACAGTGTGTACGAGTCATAACTACATCTATTACTTTAACCTTAAACAACTCTGCCTGACAAGGATACCCATCTCCATTTCCCAGATGGAAACTGTTTCCGAGATTGTCAGTCAGTGCCTGTGTGGCCTTGGAATGGGTATGATTTGTCTGGAATTTGAACCAGGTTTTCTGGTTCTCAAGGATTATTGCTTCTTCATAGTAGGTGACTTAGTGGCACAAAGTATGTCTGAAACCTGAGACCTTTAGCCTTCACTTCTTTAGATCTAAAACTGTAATTCTGTCATATCTTTAATTTTAAACATTTTCATGACCCTAATGAGTTTCATGAGTGTTGATTACAGGATCACGGCTAAAGGATGCTTACAGGAACATAGACCTCTTATGAGTGGCCAAAGAAAAGATCCCCCCCATCAGCTGTTAACAACATATAGATCCTCAAGGAGGGACAGTGCTCCATGACCCCTTCTTCCTTCCATGACAAGGTGTTGACAGGCATAATCTAATACACATGCGCAGCTGATCACAACTGTGTGAGGTCATGACCAGAACGCAGCATTCCACACGGATCTTTTACTTATTCCCTTTTTCTGTGCTGTACCCTGATTCTTGAATAGTGGGGATTGCTATAGATGTCTCATTCATCAGTAGTAATCTGTCTTTGGACCAGTTATGAATCTCTGTAATCACCACTGATGACTGCAGAAGAAGCTGACCGAAGCTGACAGCAGCAGCTGACAGCATAAATATTAGCATGGTTATGTGGAAACAAATTTGACGGGGACATTCCGTCCATTTAGCAAATCAATAGCAGTTGCTTCCCTCTAGGTCATGTGACCTCATCAGTCAAGGGCTTTTGACAGGAATCAGAGCATCATAGTTCAGGAATTTTGTTTTGTTTTGCCTTTGCTTTTAGATCTGATCATTTATTTATTATTTTAAAAGATTTATTATTTTTATGGAAAACATTTTTATTCAACATATCCTGATCATGCTTTTTCCCTCCCCCAACTCCACACAGATCCTCTCCAATAACTCCATGACTCCGTCTTTCTCTTAAAAAACAAACAGCAAACAAAACCAATACAAAAAGAAAAACAAGAAACACACACACACACACACACTCCCTCACCACAAAATACAAAACACCCAAGACCAGTAAGATTAAAAAAAAATACAAGCAAAACAGATTGAGTAAAAAAAACCCCAAAAAGACATTGTTGAGTATGTTACGTGTTGGCCATCTGCCACTGGACATGGGGCCTCTCTGGAGTGTAGCTTGTAGTTGATATAACCAGTGAGACTCTACTGGAGAAAAGTTTTTCCCCCCTTTGCTATCAAGTATCAGTTGCAGATATCTCTTTGGTTAGGCTAAGGCTCCTAATCTACTCTCTCTCAGTGTTGGGACCCCATCTGGCTTGAACTTGCGCAGGCAGGCCCCGTGCGGGCTGCCATAGTATCTATGAACTCATATGTGTATTGGTTGTGTTCTGTCTGGAGGACACTGTTTCCGGGAGTCATCCTTCATCTCTAGTTCTTACAATCTTCTCATCTCTTTTTCTGCATAGATCCCTGAGCCCTCAGAGAAGGATTTGATGAAGACATCCCATATAATGAGTGCTCCAAAGTCTCTCACTTTTAGAGACTTTTTCTTGACTGGATCCAGAAGTAGAGGCTCTTGTGGTGGACAGCCTATGTCTCCCCACAATCTGTTCTTGGCAGTTTTTTTTATTCTGGCTTCCTTCATTCTCTTGGCCAAAAGTTTAATGTACTCTAGTCTCCTTCTTCCTTCCTTCCTTCCTTCCTTCCTTCCTTCCTTCCTTCCTTCCTTCCTTCCTCCCTCCCTCCCTCCCTCCCTCCTTCCCTCTCTCTCTCTTTCTCCTTCCTTCCTTCCTCTCCCTTCCTTCCTTCCTTCCTTCCTTCCTTCCTTCCTTCCTTCCTTCCTTCCTTCCTTCTGCTTTTTGTTTTTGAGACAGGGTTTTTTTGTGTAGCCCTGGCTGTCCTGGAACTCACTATAGAGACCAGGCTGGCCTCGAACCAGAGATCCACCATCCTCTGCCTCCTGAGTGCTGGGGTTAACAGAGTGCACTATCACTGCCTGGCTTCTTAGTGCATATTTCTTCAGTACAACACAAAACAATTTGTTTTGAAGAGTCACAAGATTCTAAATCTTGGGTGCTTTGGTCCAGGGCTTACCTTCTTTGTTTAAGAGCTTTCTGAATACTTATCGGTGGATACCATCTTCTTTAGAGACATTGAAAGGATTGAGGATTCTGCTAGCTCCTCTGATGTCCAACTGCCTAGATACAGTAGTATCTGCCAGTTCAGGAATATTCTTCTTTCATATATTTACATATATATATGTGTGTAATACACACACACACACACACACACACACATACACACACACAGAGAGAGAGAGAGCAGAGAGAGTTATTTTTCCTTTATTCTGGAAAAGCATTTCTAGCAGTAGGTAAAGGCAAATGTTTGATTGGCAATATGGGGATTTGGTACCACAGAATGGGGTTACAGCAAAGACCAGAACAAATGGAAACTTCACCTCACTCATGTGTTTGAGAATTCATAAACACACCAACACTACAGGAATTTTTTATAGGTCTTGTCCACCCTCAGGTGATTTGGGTAGCATCTTGGGCTTCTCTTTCTACCCCTCCTTACATTTAGTTGTATTTATTCTTATTTTTAATATATAGAGCCATCCAAGATGTCAACTTTGGGCTGCAAGCCAGGAAGTGCAATTTTTCTATGTTGAAACCTGTTTTATTTTCCCTTTTAAAAATTAATTTTTTAAAAAAAAATTATGTGCATTGGTGTGAGGGTATCAGATCATCTGGAACTGGAGTCACAGACAGTTGAGAGCTGCCCTGTGGGTGCTAGGAATTGAACCCAGGTCCTCTGGAAGAACAGCCAGTACTCTTAGCCACTAAGCCATTTCTCCAGCCCCTCCCTCCTTTCTTTTCCCAACTTCCTCCCTATAGGCAGCAGAAACAAATCTCAGGCTAGCCAATGTCTCCATACTCCTTGCTAGGTGTTATAACTTACAAGTGCTGGAGTGTGATATCACACACTAGGTGAGTTTTCTTTTTTTTTGACGCTAAGTCTCACGTAGCCCAGGTTGTCCTCCAATTCATTATATAGTCAAGGCTACTCTTGAGTTTCTGATCCTCCCGCCTCCACCTCTTATTTGCTGAAATTACAGGAGTGCACAAATATACCTGAGTTCTGAAGTTCTAAAGATGGAAGCCAGGGATTCAAGCATGCTGAGCAAGCACCCAGCCCACTGACTTACATGCTCAGCTCCTAGACTAGGTGATTTTTACGGAATAGGAATTTGTTTTTCGTAGTTCCAGGTGGTGGGAAGATCAAGCCATTGTCAAGTTCAGTATCTGGAGAGTTCTTCCTTGGTGGGAGGGTGAGGGGGCTCTCTGAGGTGCCTCTTGTAGGGGCACTAATGCTTTCATGAAGGCTCCTGAGTCAGGCATGATCCCATCCCCACAGCCCCACACCTGAATACTGCCACGTTGATGATGAAGTTTCAACCTTTGAATTTGGGAAACACAGACATTAAGCTGTAAGGACTTGAGTCAACTTCTAAGAGTCTCAGTGCTGGTGAAGCTGTGACCATCAAACCGTGCATGGCTCTTTTGCACACTCAACCGTCAGTTCACGGAGGTGGTTGTTGCTTCATCTCTCAGTCCCAGGACTCTCCAGGTCTGAGTCTCTCCCAGTGACCCCAGAATCCATGTTGGAGCACAGAGCACACAGCACCCTCTCTGCTGTGAGGCTGCCAAGACCCAGTCTATAAGCACCATACAGCCCCGTGACACTTTCCCATAGTGAAGAGCACATGTGTGTGAGGGTCATCTTTATGTTGCTGTAACAAAATGCCCGAGGACAATGCCTGAAAGGAGAGGCTTATGTTGCCTCACAGTTTCAGAGGTTTTAGTGTGTGGTTAGTGCTTTTGGGCTTGTTGCAATGCAAAAACATCAGGGTGAAAAATTGTGTCAGAGGAAAGTGGCTTACCTCACGGCAGGAAGCAGAGAGAGGAACAGAATAAAGAGACAGGGACATGATATATGCCTTTTAAAGGCGTGCCCCCCAGTGGATTCCTTTCTAACCTAGGCTTTACCCCCTAAGTTGCCCATTTACCTATGTATTCATCCTCCATTGGTTATGCCATTCAAACCATGTCCCCTTTCCCCCCTCTGAGTTGCACGCAGGGGTGATTCGAGAATGCTTCTCTTGGGCTTACTGGTTTTCATCTTATCCTCCCTTCTCTCCTCTGCTGTGCATTAAGTTCTGTTCTGGTCCTCACCATGGAAAAGTGGCTTCACTGTACCATGCATTTCTCCAAATCTGATATTGGGTGTATGCTTCAAATCTTCGGGATTAGGCTTTTGAATCCCCCCTCAAGAACTTCACTCTGATTGAAAAGACCTGCAGGACTGGCTGGCAGGGCTGTGGTGGGGAAGAGGGACATAAACACCACGCTCTATTATTTGCTCAGTTCACAACTGATCTACGGACAGAGTAATTTCATCTCAAAATTCTTTCTCTTAAGTCTTTGTTCAACTGAAAGAATGTTCTCATCTTAGGAACAAGTCTGTCATCTTTCTAGGCCAACTGGACAGGATTACAGATTAGAATAACATTCCTTCCCCTTCTGTTTTATGTATTTACAAAGCTGTGTAACCAGAACTGTAGTGTACACTAGCCATTAGGAATGTTAGAAGAGGGTGTAGAGAGAGTCCATTTACAAGAATGGGCGGCAGAAGGCTTTTTGATGAGGCTGCTGTCTTAGTTGGGGAGAGCATTTTACTTATGTCCTGGGCTTCTAGATGAGAAGTATTTATAGAGTGTGAAAGGAAGAGGGTGCCGAGTGGGCCCTCAGGAATCAGCCTGAGAAGCAAAGGGTTTGGCTCTTAACTCAAGGGGAAGAGGTATGAGCCTGGCAGAAAATTCTAGGCTGGGTGGTTTACCTGGTTCCCTCTTCAGGTGTTTGCTCACTCCACGCCTGTCACTCGGAGTGCCTGCTTTTGTTCCTTATGTGGGAAAGATTTTTGCTTTGTTCATTTAGCACCCCATCTCCTCTCCCTCTACCCCCGATTGCTCTGTGCTTCCACTACAGCCACCTCAAGCTTTCAGGCTTCTGAATACTTTCTTCTCTCTTCCGCCTCTGGGCCCCTAATTCTTGCTGTTCCCTTTCCTAGCCCTTCAGGCAATCTCTTACTATCTTGTAGGTCTTGACTCTGTGGCTATCTCCCGAAATCAAATCCGCAGACTGAGCTACAACATTCTTTCTTTCTCTCCTTCCAAGCACGTTTCTCATCTGTGTACTCTCCCGTGTCTCCAGGCTGACATATGAATTGTAGGCCAGTCCCTAAACCAGATCTACCAGGGCTGGTGGCTCAGCAGGAACTTGGCTTGTTTGCTGTAGGTAGGTGGAGTTGACAGTCCCCGGGCCCTGCAGTGAGTTCCAGCTCAAGGCTTAGGACCTGCCGAATGTAACAGGATTAGTAGGTGTATTATTAATTACACGGTTACAAGTGAAGGAGTGGACTCTGGGAGGGACAGATGCTTCATTCTAGCTCCTAAAACCCTAGGTTCTATCTCAGAGTCAGATGATCTGGTCCCTAACCCAGCACCAATCCTGATTCGTTGTGTGGTCTTGGCAAGCTACCCATCTTCTTTGGAGCCTTGGTTCTCTGTGGGTGGCAAGTTAGGTCTGCTGTGGGGGCGTGTAAATGAGATTGACGCTGTTTCTGCGAGTGCAGAGAAGAGAGCCCAGAAGAAACATATACACACTAAGATAATTCACTCATTCACACACAGATGGTTGATGTACACACAGATGGTCCTAACACAGAGGCAAAGGAATGAATGGACTTCTTGCTCATGCTCACTGGGGAAGTCCTAGCTAGACCTCTCTGAGCTTCAGTTTCCCCTTTGGCAAAATGAAGATGGCAATTCTTGACTATGGAAGGTATTTTTAAAGGTTACGTGAAAACAACACAGCTAAAGAACCCTAGAAGTTGCTGGACGGATTGAAGTCAGAAAGAGAAACTTACAGGGGTTCTCATAGAGGGGAGTGATTCTGTTTTAGGTAGGGGAGTACTGAGAAGGCGTTCCAGGCCGGGCTTTGGAGGCTGTAGAGGAGCCTCTGACAGGGAACAATTGGGGAAGTGTAGGCAAGGCTGAAGGGCCCTCATGAAGGCCCCAGGGCTTACTGTAGAGCCCAGAGGCTCTGCCACCTCCTTCCAGGTGAAGAGTTTAAGTTAGCCTGGGTATAACTCCATTTTGAAATAAAGAGCCATCTTGACTGGGAGTTGAACTCAGGTATCAGGAAATATCACAAAATGTGCACTTGGTAGAAGACAAAGTTAACCCTCCTAGCAACAACCTCCCGGAAATAATACAGAATAAATGCTTTATAGAAAATAGAGACAATCTCCCTGGCAATAATCAATGAGAATTGGTTAGGAATAGGGTGGGAAAATTCTCCTCAATGTTTCAGATATAGTTCAGAAGAACAGCAATTGTGATTGTATGCCTTAGGCAATTGTGATTCAGAGAAAGTCACCTTGCCCTTGTAACTTTTACCTGATCCTGTAATGTCAAGGCATGTGCCTCCTTGCTTGCTGCCATGGAAACCCCCTGCTCCCTTTAAAAATCTTGTTCACTCAGAGCTTGAGCTTCTCTACTGCTGCATCAGTGAATTCGATCACTCTCATAATAAAGCTCTCTTGCTCTTGCATTGAGTCATGGCATTACATTTTGGGGCTCGTCCATCTGGGATGCCTCAGGACCTCTAGGACTCCCGACCTGGAGAGCTTAGTCCTGCAGGTAAATGTTTTGAGTTGTCTGTCTTAAGTTTTTTTGTTATATGGTTTTGGTTAACCTTCGGTGGAATAGGGGGCAGAGCACGACTTGGGGAAGATGTTCAGATGGCCATCCGCCTAAGGGGGTGTCAGAGATGTCGGGTCCTCTTATCAGTAATCAGTTTACCCATCTGGAACTTCTGTGTCAGGGAAGCCGGATTTGGGTTCAGTTTTTGCCTCTCTGACACTTTGGTGGCAGCGAAGTTGGAATGGAGTCAGTTTTAACCCCTCCAGGATTTCTGTGGCAGGGAAGCTGGAGTGGAGATCAGTTTTAGCCTTTCTGGAACTTCTGTAACAGAGAAATCTGGGAAAAGCCAGTTTTTGGTTTTACTTCATCTCTGTGATTAATCGTCTCTTACGTGGTGTTGTGCCAGGAGTTACTGTTTCATTTCTGTGATTAATTGTTTGTGGTTTTGTATCTACTTGAGAGTGTTTGATTCTACTTTTGTTCAAAGCCGTGGCTCTTTTAGATTCTGTGATTTCAGTTTTGTTCTGGGATATTAGCCCAGGTACAAGCTATGATCTATTGTCTTTAGTTTTGCTTTTGCCTGAGATGGCCGGCTCCTTTTTTTGTGTGATTTACTGTTTGTTGAAACTGTTTTATTTCTCTGGTTTCTTTTTGATGAAAAGACTGACTGATGATATGGGACAGACCCCTTGACTTCGTTCTGACTCATTTTAAGGAAGTTAAGACTAGAGCTCACAGTCTTTCAGTTGATACGAAGGAAGGAAGAATTATGACTTTTTGCAAGCATGATTTGAGAAAGAATTGTAATATGTTGCTCTTAATTTACAGGCTGATGTTTCTTGAATGAAAAATGTTTTTTTTTTATGCTCTTTAGCCCAGGTTTATATAGGGTTATATTCAAGTCATTGTTAATTATTATATAAAGTATATGCCTGGTTTTGTCTGGTCTTTTATTTATGTTTTTAAAATTAAGCCTAGGATGGGTAATTTTGAAGTGGCCTATGAAGATTTACTTGAGATAAATATGGTTTTAAAATATTTATTTAAGGAATATGCCAGAATTAAAGATTATGACATTCTATTTCATAAGATGCAATTTAAAATAGATAATTAAAAGAGAGATAAAGAATAATTCAGATATGCTGGTCCTCAAGCTTGTCAGAGATCTGATGAATTTTAACATGTGTAAGCTTATTGTGACAGAGAGTCCCAAAATCCTGGCAGTAGCTCCCCCAAGGTCTCCAAGAAGATTTGGGCACAATGCGACTCTGGATTATGGTATGCTAACCACTGGATAAGACTGCCCCAACTGGCCTACTGCTAGGGCCCAGCCTAAACTGTGGATAGAACTGTGGACACCTGGAGAGTCAATGTTTCAAGTTGCTAAGGGTGAGGTGAGGTCATTCTCTCATTTTTTTTTTTCTCCACAGAAACAGTTTCTCATCTTCTGTGCCTAGTTGATGGACTGCCCTGCTCATGATGCCATGAGACCACAGGAGCCAAGGACAGCTGCCTAGAGTGATGGACTGACTAGTTGTCACTATCATTTCGATTGGTACATGGATTGGTACATATTTATCTATCTCAGGTCTCTAATTACATTGATGGCTAAGCTAAGCTAATGGTAGTCTTGCAGCTAAAGGGCGATAGTTAGATCCATTGTTAGTTTATTGGCTAATTTATTAGTTAGTTAAAATTACCAGGTATTAGGTCTTCTGTTTAACAAAAGGAAAGCAGGATTGCCTTGTCTACAGGCTTCATGTTAATTATCTATGTCTTATGGTGACTAGCTGGATAGAAAGATAATGGAATTTATGTAGTGTCTGAGAATATAGGAGTTTAGGTTTTGAGAATCTAGAGAATGTTGTTTGGTCTGGGAAAATGTTTCAGAGTTGATAAATGCAAGAAAGATTGGAGGGTAGGGTAGGTGTTTTAAGGTATATGAACGCAAATTGTAATGCTACAGAAAAGTGATTTGAGGCATATTAAAAATGGGAGCTATTTCAGATTTCTCCCTTCTCTCTGCTATTGTTGTGTTTATGTTGTTATAAGATTTCAGAAGTTCAGAGTTTTGATATTGACCAATAGAGTTCTGATAAGTTGATGAAACACTGATTGCTTATTATCCAGTCACAAGCTTGAGATTTTAATTGACTTATGGTTGTCTTCTGGAGATATAGTTAGAAGTGCATTTCATCATGCTAAACACATCTATACAATGTGTATATTTGACCCAAAAGCCAGAGCTTTTACTATGATATTTTTAATATCTGCCATTTTTGAGATAGACTTTGATATAGGATTTAGAAATATTTTAAATTTATTTCTTCTAGTTTATTTATTAAGGAAAGTCCAAGCATTCAGAGTTTAATACTAAAGCCATTAATGCATTTCTGCCTAATTTTCCAATGTAACATGGAGATGGGGGACTAAAAAGTAAATGCTAAGAAGAACTGACAAAAAATGGCCATGCTCTATTGGTGGCTGATTACCAATAGTTGTACCCACTGTTAAAATTTTCAGACCTTGGCCACACTTAAGTTGCTTATAAAGGTTAAAAATTGGTACTCATTCTGTTGGATGTAGTTTTACCTGTTACTCTCAGAATGTTGTTATGTAAATTAAAAAAATCATAAGAGTTTCAGGAAACCAAAAAGTCATGAAACCTGAATCTGACATAGCTCAAGCAGACCCCAGATGAGTTTTTCCCTGGCTTTGGGATTCCTCAATTTTCCCATTTACTAGACAAATTTTAATTTCTGCTTCTAGTTTAAATTTGTCTCAGCAGGTTTTTACCTGGTTGAGACTGCAAGCTGAGATCTGAACTTGCTGGAAGCTGACATGATTGCTCACTGCCTCCTCAGATGGAACACCTAACCAGACGCTTCTAAGAACTGTCCCACTGCCCAGCCTTTGGCTGGCATTTCAGTCTTCCTAGCCCCTGATGATAATGGTCCTATTGTTAGAGCTGAATAAATTTCAGAAGACAAGACCCTCGGCCCTAAATCCCACCTAACAGGGTGAAATGCTAGGTCAAAGGGGGCTCCCTGACATTAGCTATTATTTTAGAGACCTGCTTAGCTGGAGCAGAAATTAGTATTGCAATACTGGATGTACAAAGCCAGAATTATAACAGCTCAAAGGCAGAATCTTTTGCTTTTGGTCACTTTTGGATCATGTTTACTTAATAAGTTGTTAGGATCTATTAGGCAAAGACTAGGGACTATACAGTTTATGATAATGGGAACCCAGTACCGCCAGTTTGAGGCTGACCATGGATTGTAAGAGCCCAAGACTGGCCTCGTTATTAACAAGAAAAGGGGGGAATGAAGAGTTAAGTTAGCCTGGGTATAACTCCATTTTGAAATAAAGAGCCATCTTGACTGGGAGTTGAACTCAGGTACCAGGAAATATCTCAAAATGTGCACTTGGCAGAAAACAAAGTTAACCCTCCTAGCAACAGCCTCCAGGAAATATAACAGAATAAATGCTTCATAGAAAATAGAGACAATCTCCCTGGCAATAATCAATGAGAACTGATTGGGAATCGGGTGGGAAAATTTTCCCCAATATTTCAGATATAGTTCAGAAGAATAGCAATTGTGATTGTATGCCTTAGGCAATTGTGATTCAGAGACGGTCACCTCTCCCCTGTAACTTTTACCTGATCTTTTAACATCAAGGCATGTGCCCCCGTGCTTGCTGCCATAGAAACCCCCGGCTCACAGACTTTCCCTTTAAAAATCCTGTTTACTCAGAGCTCAGGGTCCCACTTCTCTACTGCTGTGTCGGTGAGACTTGGGTCCCAAGTTCGATCACTCTCATAATAAAGCTCTCTTGCTCTTGCATCAAGTCCTCTCCTAGTGGTCTCTGAGGGTCCTGTGATCCTGGCATGACACAGATGCCTTCTGTCTGCTCAATACTGCTGTTTCAGTTCCTGTTTGCGTCCTGTTATCTGTGATTGCTTCTAGGTTGCCTACTATTTCCTACTCATGTCTCTCATCAGGACAGACTCCCCACTGTTCAAGGTCAGTCAACTTCCCAGAGAAGTTTCCAGTGTCCTCACTGGTCCCTTCAAACATGCTTCCTCTCTACTAGGCTCTTTTTAAATTTTTTCTTCACAACTTATTCATTATATATCCCGATTGAAGCCTCTTCCCTCAGCTTCCCCAGTCCCACCCTCCCTCCCTCTTCCCTGCATTCTCTTTCCTTAGTCCACTGAAAGGGGGAGTCCTCCACTGTTTCCATTTGCCCGTAGCTTGTTAAGTGTCACCAGGACTGCTTGGATCCTCTTCCTCTGTGGCCTGGCAAGGCTGTATCACCAGGGGTGAGTGATCAGAGAGCAGTCAACTGAGTTCATGATAGAGGCAGCCCCTGATCCCCTTCCTCAGAGATCCACATGGAGACTGAGCTGCCAATCAGTCACATCGGAGCAGGTGGTCTAGGTCCTCTCCATGCATGGTCATTTGTTGGTGCATTGGTCTCTGCAGAACCCCGTGGGCTCAGATCTTTTAGTTTTGTTGGTCTCCTTGTGGGGCTCCTGTCCCCTCCGTGTCCAAGACTCTTAACCCACTACTTCACCTGCACATAGCCAGTGTTGTACTGTAGCTCGCATGTCACACGGATGCTTGCATTCTTCTCATCTAACCACCTACTTTGTCCTGTGTTGTTTACCTTGTTCTTTCCAGGGTTTTATTTATTATTTTTGTTGTTGTTAATATTGTTTAAAATATGTATTTTATTTATGTGTCTGTGCTTATGTGCACCAGGTTGCAGGAGCCTGCGGAGGACAGAAGAGGCTACAGGTTCCCTTCAGTTGCAGTTACAGGTGGTTGTGCTGGGAACTAAACCCAGGTCGTCTGAAAGAGCAACAAGTGCCATTAACCACTGAGCTGTCTCTCCACTTCTAGGTTTTTTTATTTATTTATTTTTTACATTTTAAAAGATTCATTAGATCTCAGTAGCTTTTCCCAGGACAGGGCTGCAGATGAATTAAGGAGCCACAAGGAGCTCAGAAAGCTCATGAAGTTTTGAAAAATGTGCTAAGCCTAGGTATTGCTCATTCACCCAGTAGCTAAAGTGCAGGGTCAGGACCCACAGGTGACTGCACACACAGCAGCTTAGCTGCCCGGTCGGTCCTGCTTGAGCTCAGAGGGGGGCGATGTATTGGGGGTAATTTATTAATCTTGGGAAATATCTGAGAGTAAAAAAGAGGAGGCAAATGGCAGATGACAACGGTCAAGAAACAAAGCTATTCAGTCTCTCGCTGGATCTCCTTTCTCCCTCCCTTGAGATCCAGAGTGGGTAATTTATCCCTTCATAAAGTGCTGGCTGTAAGAGTTGTGCCTTCCTCAAGTTGATGTGCCCTCTGCCCGCAAGTATTATGTAGGGCTAAGCAATGTATCTGAAGATTGGATACACGGGTGTGTGGGGAGAGCTGGGAATGGAATGGAGTGCCAAAGGGGGCCCGTGTCCCCCAGGGATGCTCATTAGTTGCTAGAAATGGAAAGGCAGCTGGCTTTTTGGAAAATGGACAAAATCATGTCCCTGGGCTGGGGAGGAAACTTCACAGAAGAATATCTTGTGTTGCAAAGTGATGGGTGAAAATGAGATTTATTTATTTATTTATTTATTTATTTTTTATGAGGAAGAAGCCACAGCTGTGCATCTCAGTGTTCTCTTTAGGTCTTGAAGAGGAACTGACCACTGAATCCCCTGAGGCACTGGGTCAGAGAAACTAGGAGAATTCTGTCTGCAAGTGATTCCTGAATGTAGGAAATGTCACAGGGGAAATTTTTCTTTCTTCTCCCTTCCCCCTCTTTCTGTGCAACTTGCAATCCCCGGAGCTCTCTCCATTTTCATGGCTTTAGTCCTACAGAGGCTGATGACCCTTGAAGGAGACATCCCTGTTTCTTCCTGAGATGCTCCATTTCTTGTCTCTTGGCTTTCAGTATGTATGTTTCCTCTGCTTGGATTTAGTCTTGGTGCAATGAAAAGCAAGGTATTATCAGTCCTCAGATGAAGGGGATGATAAGTGACTGTAGTTCCATCAGTCATGTGCATGCTTTGGAACCTGAATTTTGAGATGATTTACCTGGAAGTGTGTTGTAAAGAGGATGACTAATACTACCTGGATTTCCAGCCCTACCTTGAAGTTTCTCATTTTTGATTGATGGTGACTGCTTTAGGCACTATGTTTAAGAATTGAGCATTTCTGCTTGGATGGCCTCTGGGTCCTCATTACTCATTGCAGTTAATGCTGATCTTAAGTTATTGCATCCTATGTTCACACTGGAAGAAGGAGAAAACAGGAAACAGGACAGGAGCTTTCCAGAGAGGGCCTCTGAAAGACTACCCAGCAGTTTATCAAAGCAGATGCTGAGACTCATAACCCAACTTTGGGCAGAGTGCAAGGAATCATCTGAAAGAAGGGGAAGATAGTAAGACCTGGAGAGGACAGGAGTGCCACAAGGAGAGCAACAGAACCAAAACAGCTGGGCCCAGGGGTCTTTTCTGAGACTGATATTCCAGCCAAGGAACATGCATGGAGATAACCTAGAACCCCTGCACAGATATAGCCGATGGCAGCTCAGTCTCCAAGTGGGTGTCCTAGTAAGGGGAACACAGACTGTCTCTGACATGAACTCAGTAGCTAGCTCTTTGATCACCTCCCTCTGAGGGGGGAGCAGCCTTGCCAGGCCACAGAGGAGGACAATGCAGCCAGTCCTGATGAGACCTGATAAACTAGGGTCAAATGGAAGGGGAGGAGGACCTCCCCTATCAGTGGACTGGGGGAGGGGTATGGGAGGAGATGAAGTAGGGAGGGTGGGATTGGGTGGGAATGAGACTTGGACTTTATCCCTTCATAAAGTGCTGGCTGTAAGAGTTGTGCTTTCCTCAAGTTGATGTGCCCTCTGCCCACAAGTATTATGTAGGGCTAAGCAATGTAACTGAAGATTGGATACATGGGTGGGGGCTACAACTGGGATACAAAGTGAATAAATTGTTATTAATATAAAAAATAAAAAATTTAATTAAAAAATAGTTATTGCATCCTTTGCCTTCTTGCCCAAACTCGCTTCACATCTTCTTTTCTCTTTCTCTCTTAAGAAACATCACAATCTCAGGGGCTCTAGTTAATACTTTTATTTTGAGGCAGGGTCTACCTTTGTAGCACTGGCTGGACCTCTCTAGTCTGAAACTCATAAAGATCCATTTACTTCTGCCTCTCGAGTTCTGAGATTAAAGGTGTGGACCACCTTGCCCAGCCCTCAAATTAATAATTTTGAAGATACCCCCATTTATTTCCCCCTTCTTGTATTTTGCTTCTAGTTTTTCATTAAAACCAACAGTTTATCATTAAAACCAACAGTTTCTTTTTTCCTAATATTTAGTATGGCCCATCTCAAAGTCCTTTATTTTTATTAACATCTATGAATATCTATACCTGATCTAAGCATTTCCCTCCAATTTTAGATTAATGTTTCCCCACTCTTATATAAGCATGTGGTATAGACTCCACCTTCCCTTCATTTCTTAAACTTGTGTTGTAAGTTGTTCATTCTATCCTCAATTTTTAAAAATCTTTTCTCCAGCCTACGCTCTTGTCCAAGTCTCTTTCAAGTCCCTAAAACAACCTTACATTCCTTCCACCCCACATCTCTGCATTTTACTTCTCATCTACAGGCATTGAAGATGTTTTTTATCATCTTATTTATTTATTTATTTATTTATTTATTTATTTATTTATTTATTTATTTATTTTTATACCAATATCCTCTACTTAGATCCAGTATTCCACTGACATATTTTTCCAAGATTAATGATTTTTAAAAAATATTTTGACATTATAATATGTATAATTTTACTTCTCTTTCTTCCCTCCAAACACTCCATATGTCCCTCTTTGCTCTCTTTTAAATTCATAGCTTCTTTTTTCATGAATTGTTGTTACATATGTATATGCACATGTTTCTGAATACATAAACATGCCCTGTTCACCCTGTTCACCCTGTTCACCCCATATAATAATATTTGTATGTATATGCTTTCCTGGCTGACTCTTCGTTATTAGATAACCAATTGGTGTGCTCTCCACTATGGCACGGTACCTCTAAAGGGGCAGTGGTGGCATGTATATCTTGCAGTAACCAAAAGCTCTCTAGCTGGACCTAAGTCCCACTGAACAAAGGCAAAATCATGCCTGGTACTGGAAACACAGCTAACAATTCAGGGCTAATGAAGTCATGGTTCTTGAGGGAGAACCCATAACCACTACTTCACTAAACCAGCACAATACTTAACTACATTTTATGTTAATAACAGTTTCTTCACTTTGTATCCCAGCTGTAGCTCCTCCCTCATTCCCTCAAACCAGTAGACTCAGGAAAGCAGAGTGGTGATTCAGTTGGTTGAAGGAGAAAAGAAAGGTGAAGTAGGAATAAGCCCCTGAAGGCTTGAGTCTTTCCCTCTGCCTTTGGTCTTGAGCTACTCTCAAATTACTGGTTGAGGGATTGGAATTAAAACATTCCTTCTCTTGGTCCTTCAACTACTGCTTGTAAAAGAAATTGAGTCATTGTATGAACCTCAAACAAACAAAAAGTGTGGGAAAGATCTTTACCAGCAATATATATCTGAAAGGAGCAATTTTTTAAAGACAGGGTCTTACTACGTAGCTCTAGTTGTTCTAGAACTCACTCTGTAGACCAGGCTAGCCTTGAACTCACAGAGATCCACTTGCCTCTGTCTCCTGAGTGCTGGGATTAAAGTGTGCACCACTATGCCTGTCTAAGCAATTCTTAATATGATCAAATATATCTGCTTTCCCCTTTTTGGTTTCACATCTTTCTACAAGTTTTAAAGACTTAAAAGTGGTTTGCATTTTGTATATCATATGAGACAGAGCTCTAGCTTTCCTTGTTTTTATGTGGATGCTAAATAAATATTGAATTATATGTAGTTATTGGTAATGCTATTTTTGTACATACGAAGCTCTAATGTCCTCAGAGTTCTTTCTATTGTATTATGTCACTTCTTAATCTTTAATATATTATTGTAGCTTTAAAATAATCTTGACATCTCCAAAGGAACCCATTTATTCTTCTTAGGAGAAAAAAACTCTTCTGGCTACATTTGCCCTTGATTCTTCTATAAGGATTGGAGATCAACTCATTGAATCCCATTCCTGTTTGGATAGAGTTGAAACTGTAGATTATTTAGAAAGAAGTGCTGGCTTTGTGACACCACGTCATCTCCTCATGGACTTGTCACATTTCTCTATCTATTAGCATCTCTGCACCTCAATGTCTGAGGAGTTGGGGACTAGTTTTCCTTTTTTAAGGGCACACAGGGTTTTACGAGATTCCATAGGAAGTACGCTGAGGAAATGCCTTCCAAAATTGGGATTGTTTTTCTGTGTGTCTGTGGCTGATGGCCATTTGGTGAGAGGTAAACAGTGCTAACTTTAACTCCCTCCTGAGCACAGAATTTCCTCTTGTCTCCTTCACGGCTGCTGTTTTGTCACAGCTGGAGAGACCTCTGTTCAGGTTTTGGAGAAGGAAGGAGATCAGATAGAGTGGCTTGGCATGCTTAGACCTTGGTGTCCCTAGATAAAATGGAAGGTCCTGCCACTGCTTAAAAACCCATGTGGAAGCACTAAAGGCTGCTGAAGTACTAAATTAGGATTAACTATTTGAAAAATACTGTATTTTTTTTTTTTTTTTTTGAGGCAGGGTTTCTCTGTGTATCCCTGGCTGTCCTAGAACTCACTTTGTAGCCCAAGCTGGCCTCAAACTCAGCGATCAGCCTTCCTCAGCCTCCCAAGTTCTGGGGCTGAAGATGTGAGCCACCACTGAGTAGCTGACAAAACAGGTTTTTAAAATTTATTGTTTATTTATTTATTTTTATTTTATGTGTGTGGTAGTGGGTACATGCGTGTATGTCACATGCACGAGGGAGCCTGTAGAGGGCAGAAGAGGATGGCAGATTCCCTGGATTTGGAGTTACAGGAGGCTGCACGCAGTCACGTGGGTTTCGGCAGCATACCCTGGGTCTTCTGTAAGAACAGTAAGTGGTCCTGACTGCTGAACCATCTCTCCAGCCTTAGAATTAACTTATTTTTAACAAGTTGTTTTCTAAGGATTAGATGCCTTCTAACAAGTTGAATGTCTGTCAGCACAGGGATCATACATCTATTGATTTCATTTCACGCTGTGCTCAGCGGGGACAAAATGTCATGAAAGGCTTTTTCCTTCCCAGTTCCTTCATGTGCTCCCAAAGAAACACCTATTGTGGTCACCTTCCCTTCGGTTACAGCTTTTTGAACACCCTGCACTTCGCTGTCCAGGTCTTGGCAGGAATCTGTGCTTCCCTAGGATTGGGCCCTCTGCTGCCCCTCAGGTCTCCCCTTGGCTTCTGGTTAATTAGAAAGCACATGGCTGGGGAAACCCTAAGTCCCCTTTACAACCCAGTGTATAGTGCCTGTAAGATAGTGCCTCAAAACGAAAAGAACCCACCATGGAGGTCTGGTATACCTCCTTAATCCATTCTTAGAAATGCATTGACCTTGTCACATGGCAATAGAGGCACACAGAAAACACTGAGTGAGTGTAATCAGTCATTTGGATAATAGTTAGCATCCAGTTAGTTAGCATGGGTCGACCAGGGGACGTAAGTACACACGAAGAAGAAGAAATGGCTTAAGGGATGTAGATTCGAAATAGCAAAACAAGCGGGGAAAGAATCGCTTGGTCTCAGCTCAAGGAGGGTGTCTCACCACCAATTATAACTGGTCATACCAAAAGATATTACTCAAATCCCCTTTTGATCTTCTTTAAGTTCCTAGGTATAAACTAGCAGTGGGAAAAGGGGCCCACAGAAAACAGTGGAAGAAAGAGGGAAGTGCCCATAGCCTTAGGTAAAAACTGAGGTGGAGAAAAAAAAAAAACCCTTGTTATAGGATTTACAGGAGAGATAATTAATATCTTATATTATAAAGTGATTACATTATTAAAATATACTTTTGTTAAATACTGAAAATTTCTAAACTGTTTTGTATTAGGCTACCTTAAAACATAAAAAATAAAGATTAATTTTAGGATTAGCCTGTGTGTGGCAATATTGTTACGTGATTTCTGGGCCTTGCTCCACCTAAAATTATACACATATATATGTCTGTATACATATATAACTAATGTTGAGATGATATAATTATGCTAGTCAGAAAATAAAAATTGTCACTGGATAATTTATTCCTAACAGAAACTATATCTTGTTATAAATGATATTATGAGTTTGGGCATTTTAATATCTACTTTGGTGCTTATGTGCATTTTAAAATTATCAAGACTTTATATCTTATTAAGATACTTGGTTATGTTTTCAGGTGCTTTTGCTGGAGTTTTGACTACTTATGATCCTATCTCAACAATGCCAAAGTTCATTTAAGTTTATGTTAAAGTCTTTTAAATGATAACTCTCTAAGAAAAGCATTTGAAGTGATTTTAGTGCAGTTAATACTCTATTTACCCATGTACTATAAACACCTATGTACTATAAAGGCATATTACTGTGTCCCTGAACTTTGTGTATTATGCAAAAGCTTACAGCTAAAGACATGTAATTCCAATACACGTAAAACCTCCAAAAAAAAAATGCTGTTTTATTCATTGTAGACTGTTAGCCTCTAAAGTGACTGTTAAAATCTTTTGACATTTCTATTTTTAACCTGTATCACTCAGCCAAAAACCCTGCTATTTACGAAGCCCTGCTCTTTAAAACTGTGATCTTTATTACTTTTCCTTGACAAAATATTTTATTGTATATGTGAGATGAGTTTGTATATCAGAAAACGAGTCTATTTGTTGTTGACCTTGATTTTTTTCCATAAATAAAATACAACAAAACGTTTAATGAGCAAATTCGTATTAGCAAATATGAAACTGCCACAGAGAGGAGGAGCAGGACAGAGACCACCGGCTGAGGTTCAGGAAAAGAATAAGGAGAAGAACCAACTATTTAAGAAACCAGGGTGTGGAACAGGGAGGACCAGAAGCCAGAGGATGGGAGCTGTGGTTCTGCAAAGGAAGAGGGCAGGGCACAGGGCCAGACAATGAAATTCAAAACAGTTTGGCCATAAAATATAAACACACTACATTCCTACCATGGGGGAAGGGAGGAGGAAAGAGGTGTAAGGAATAAGAAGAGGCTGTTTGGGAAGGGGCTGTGGGGGTCCTACCTGCCCTGCTGTGCACACAGTCCCCATCCCAGCCCCTTCCCTCTGTGTCTGTGTGGATGCGTGTATCTGTGTGGGCCTGTGTGCACTTGCCCGGTCCCCTTCCTGCCCTAGCCCCCCACGCCCACCCCCTTAATGGCTGCCATTCCAGTTGCTGCCGGCTGTCATTCAGCTGTCACTCCTCTGCCCATCATCTTCAGAGGGGAGAAAGTAGGGGGAGGCGGGTGGGGGGAAGTCCCCAGCCAGCCCTGCCCCCACCCTCCCCTGACCACCTCTACGAGAAGTCCCGACGGTGGTAAGAGTCAGGGTCACAGTATTTTGTGACCACCACTCTGTTGGCGAACTTGCGGCCGGTTACACCCTGCATGGCTTTCTGGCAGTCAAACACAGAGGTGAACTCCACAAAGATCTTTCCACAGCCAGGCACCTCGACGCCATCCACGGGCTGGGGAATTTCAATGGACTTGACCAGCCCATACTTGCTGCACTTCTCTCTTACATCCTCTGCGATCTCCTCATACTCCTCATCGCCCAGCAGCTCCTCAGGCGGCACCATGTTCATGAGGCACAGGACCTCAGTTGGGTGACCTCCCCTCTGCACCTGAGAGCTCATCAGGCCAGGCACTTGAAGGGTCACAGGTGTGTGATCGATGCTGCTCAGCGTGGCACTCTTGGCTCCCACACTCGCCCTCTGGACAAGCAGCTTCTTATTTAGGGTTCTTAAACGCTTCTACATTCCTTCCAACCCCTCAGCAGTGGGCAGGAGGGAAAGAAGGTTAGTGGGGACGGGGGCTGGAGTTCTCTCTGCTACTTCCCGCTGGGTAGGGTCATAGGATTCTCTTGGGGACAATACCAATATCAGTCGTCCAGAAATCCCGAAGTCCAGGTAGCCGGCAATTCAGCAAACAGCAAATGCAGCAGCAGGACGACCCAGCAGCAAGGACTCCTCCTCCAAGCAGCCGCGCCTTCTTTCTCTGGGCTGTCATATTTATACCCCTCAAAGTCCCTAGAATTCAACTAATTCCACTGGGCAAAGACCACATTCCTCAGGAGACATTTAACGGGTGTGGACAAACTAACCCCTCCCCTGAAACTTGGAATGTTAACAAAAACATGTTTACATGTCATAAACCAAAACGTCCACAACAGTTTGTGGCTACTTGTACTATTGCTTGTAGGAAGTCTAAATTCATAGCTGCTGTCAGCACTGTAGGCCCGTACGTGGCAGCACATTCTGCCCATCACACGCATAAACCAGAAATTGAATCTTTTAGCAGTATTCTACACAGAGAGCCAGGAATATGAGAAGATAATGGCTTCGTGTCCTAAAGCCCTATCTCCCATCTCCTCTTTAGCCAGAAGATTTTATAGGGAGGGAAAACAGAAGCAGCCAGTCAGTCCTCCCAGGGTTTGGCCACCTCTGTGGTCAGGTGGCCAGTCTTGTCTGTTTTTTTCTTCTCTTCTCCCTGGAGGAGGGGAAGGTTCATAAACACCGTTGAATCTTGAATTCCTCTTGAGCCAGTCATTCAGATGCCATCTAGATGAAAGGTTAAGGCAGAGCAAACAAACATCAGCAGTGTGTACTCACAGATTCCTTGTTAGGGAACAAAGTTCAAATGCATTATGTAATTTGTTGTACCCTTATCATTGTGTCTCTATCCTACCTGTTACCCTGTTGAACCAAAGACTCATAAGTCAAAGCTGAGGACTGGAGAGTTGGGCTCCCTGGTTAAAAGTGTATGCTGATGGAGATAACTTAGAACCCCTGCACAGAAGTAGCCCATGGCAGCTCAGTGTCCAAGAGGGTTCCCCAATAATAGGAACAGGGACTGTCTTTGACATGAACTCATGGGCTGGCTCTTTGATCACCTCCACCTGACGGGGGAACAGCCTTACCAGTCCACAGAGGAAGACAAAGAAGCCAGTCCTGATGAGACCTGATAGACTAGGGTCAGATAGAAGAGGAGGAAGACCTCTCCTATCATTGGACTGGGGGAGGGCATAGGAGAAGAAGAGGGAGGGAGGGTGAGATTGGGAAGGGATGGGGGAGGAGGTTACAGCTGGGATAACAAAGTGAATAAACTGTAATAAAAAAAGAAAGGCTATTTAAAAAAAAAATTGTATGCTGAGCTTCCAGAGGACCAGACTTTGATTTCCAGCACCCACTTTGGACCTCTCACAACTGTCTGTGACTCTAGCTCCAGTGTATCTGATACCCTTTTCTGGCATCTATGGGCCCATTCACACCTTCACACACACACACACACACACACAAGCACGCACGCACACACACACACACACACACACACACACGCACGCACGCACACACACACACACACACACACACACTTTAAAAAGTAGAAGCTGAGCCAGAGACTGGCAGGCAGCAGGGACTACCAGACAGGAGACTCTCATAACTGTCCTCTGAGAGGCTCCACCCAGCAGCAGATAGAAACAGATGCAGAGACCCAAAGTCGAACATTAGGCAGAGCTTGGAGAGTCTTGTGGAAAAGTTGGGCAGGGGGGAAGGACAGAGGGACCTGGAGGGACAAGAACTCCACAAGAAGATCAACAGAGTCAACTCACAGAGGACCATGGGGCCTCACAGAGACTGAACCATCAACCAACGCGGTTGAGTGGACCAAGGTCCCTTACCCATACAGCTGATGGTCACTTGGTCTTCATGAGGGTCCCCTAGCAATTAGAAAGGGGGCTGTCTCTGACATGGACTCTGTTGCCTGCTTCTGGATCACTTTACCCTAGCCGGGCTGCCTTGTTGGGCCAGGGGAAGAGGATGTACTTAATCCTAATGCAACCTGATGTGCTCCGGCAGGTTGGTGGAGGGGACTCCCCATTTCCGAGGAGAAGGGGAGGGGACAAGGGGGAAGAGGGCGGGAGGGTGGTACCTGGAGGAGAGGAGGGAGGGAGCTTCGATAGCGATGTAAAGTGAATAAATTAAAAAAACAAACAAAATAAAGTACTTTTTTAAGAGCAAAGAAAAAAAAGTAGAAGCTGAGTTTATTGTTACATGCGTGTGCATGTGTGTGCGTGCCCACGTGCCAGGATACATGTGAAGATCAGAGGATAGCTTTGTGGAGTTGGTTTTCTCCTTCCACCCTTACCTGGGGTTTGGGACTAGGACTCAGGTTGCTGAGACAGTGCAGCAAATCTCTTTACTTACTGTTTTGAAAGCTTCTGTGTTGTTCTTCTGTCTAATGATGCCAATTATTGTTGGCTTCTTTAGCGTTGAGTCGTCTTGTACATAAGCCTCCTACGATGCAAAGTTTGGTTCTGAGCAGGGCTGGCTCCCGGAAGCTTGGAGGAGACAGTAGTTGCTGCACCCCTCTCTCAGCTTCCGGCGGCCCCAGGCATTCCTCAGCTTGGACCGTATCTTTCCAGTTTCCACATCTGTTGTGGATTGAAATTTTTAAAAATAAATCGTGTGAAAATGACTAACTTCTAATAGCAACAGCATTTATGATGGGGTTATCAGAACTGACCACATACTGTAACCAGAATAACCTCACCAGAGGCGGAGGGACAAGACTGGGAACTTCAGCACAAGCTACGTTTGATATAAATAAAGACATTTCTTAGAAATTTTTATTTTTGAAATAGGGCATGTAAAGAGAATGTTAATTCAGAAAGAGAAAAAAAAAAAGGTTGAAAAAGCTCCTTTAAAAAGAAAATCATACTTTATAAAAATGGAATAAGAGATAAGTAAGTAAACTTTTCAGGACTAATTTTCAACTTAAAGGTAAAAAAATAGCCCACATTAATTATATTTAGATACTTTTTTAAATTATTTAATTATGCGTATGTGTGTGTCTGTCACCAAAATCAATAACACACGAGAGATTCTGACATATTACGAAGTTCAGCTGCCGTTTGAGATGCAGCCTTGCTCCCTTCTGGACCGCAGAGTCTGTGCTCACTCTGAGGAAATACTCCCACAAGACTGCGGTTTATCGACAAAGCCTAAGGAATTAGTTGCCCAACAGGAAGCAATGAACTGCTGTAACCTCCGGAGCCTGCCTTGTTCCCGTACCACGTGATTCCTGCTGGGAAAGGGCTGGCTGAACAGCTCTCCAGCCTCTCCCGTGCTTTTTATCTGTACTGTGCTGACTCGTGTAAGTATTTCTCTCAGAATATTAGGATATCTCCAGAGACTTGATCAGAATAGCCTGAAAAGCTGTTTTATGTGTAGGTAAGAATGGGTAACATGACACACTACAATTCTTATCCCCGCTGTGAGTTAAAATAAATTGTAGTAATCAGAGGTCTAGGCTGTTAGCCTTTCAAGGCCCTGATTTTTAATTTAGCCTCTTCCTGCATGGGAGCTCTCTTGCCAGACTGGATAGCCACAGGTATCTTTCTCAGCAGTGTCTCTCTTACCTGGTGCTGTGCTTTGCTCTGAGGCATGTAAAAAAAATAGAGGGCTTGGTGATTTTTAGCTCAGTGTATTTCTTGGTATAAAAGACCCACTTCACACTGACTTGGCAGAAAGACATACCTTGATTTTCTGCAGTGATACAAGAAAAGGAGAGTACAGATTATTGCAGTCCCTGTAATGTTATGTAGAGGATTTGTGTAAAAAAAAATCATAATTTATGATACCTGAAAATTACAAATTTGTAACATTAATTAGAGTACTAATTAAAAATAGGACTGTATAGGAGAGCTTTGAAAGGTTCTAGTTCTTTATCTGTTATAACGAAAGTTTCTTCTTACCTTTTCTTTATTATATTTTTATTATTTAAAGCAATTTCTAAATTTAAATATATTTTGATCTTATTCTCCTCCTCTCCTAAGTCCTTTCAGATCTTCTCCCCCTCCTTCCTACCCACCCAACTTTACGTTCTTTCTCAACTAATAAACAAAAAACCAATACAAGTACAAACCCTCTAAACCAAGAAAACAAAATAAACAACACCCCCCCCCCAAATAAAACACCAAACCAAAAAAAAAAAAAAACAACAAAAAAAAAAACCCCCAAAACAAAAAAAAAAAAAAAAACAACCCCCCCCCCCCAAATAAAACACCAAACTGTAAACAAATAAAGACACACACACATAAAACTACAGAGCCATTAAGTTTTAGCCAACTATGTCTGAACCTGAGACCTGACCTGGAGAGGTTGGTGTACCCAGTGTCACTCTGTTTTCGGCTTAGAAAGACAAATGGGAGGTGCATTGGACGTAGGAGAAAACAAGTAACAGGACAGGAGCCTACCACAGAGGGCCTCTGAAAGACTCTACCTAGCAGTGTATCAAAGCAGATACTAAGACTCATAACCAAACCTTCAGCAGAGTTCAGGGAATCATATGAAAGAAGGGGGAGTTAGTATGATGGGGAGAAGACAGGAGCTCCACAAGGACCAAATATCTGGGCACAGGGGTCTTTTCTGAGACTGACACTCCACCAAGGACCGTGTAAGGATATAACGAACCTCTGCTTGGATGAAGCCCATGATAGCTCAGTAACCAATTGGTTTCCCATAGTAAGGGGAACAGGGACTATTTTTGACAGGAACTCAATGGCAGGCTCTTTGACCTCCCCACCCCCCAAGGGAGGAGCAGTCCTGCTAGGCCACAGAGGAGGACTTTGCAGCCAGTCCTGAAGATACCTGATAAAACAGGGGCAGATGAAAGGGGAGGAGGTCCTCCCCAATCAGTGGACTTGAAAAGGGGCAGGGAGGAAATGAGGGAGGGAGGGCTTGGGAGGGAATGAGAGAGGGGGATACAGCTGGGATACAGAGTTAATAAAATGTAACTAATTAAAAAAAAAGAAAGAAAGCTGCTCTGAACATAGTCCTTGTGGTATGGTGGAGTATCTTCTGAGTATATGCCCAGGAGTGGTATAGCTGGGTCTTGAGGGAGAATTATATCCAGTTTTCTGAAAAACTGCCAGATTAATTTTCAAAGTGGTTGTACAAGTTTGCATTCCTACCAGCAATGGAGGAGGGTTCCCCTTGCTCCACGTCCTCGCCAGCATGTGTTGAGATTTTGATTTTAGCCACTCTGATGGGTGTAAGATGAAATCTAAGAGCAGTTTCTGTTTACATTTCCCTGATGACTAAGGATGGTGACCATTTCTTTAAGCGCTTCTTGGCCATTCAAGATTCCTCTGTTGAGTATTTTCTGTTTAGCTTTGTACCTTATTTTTTAATTGGATTATTTGGTTTGTTGGTGTTAATTCCTTCAGTTTTTTTTAAAATATAGTTTGGATATTAGTCCTCTGCCGGATACAGAGTTGGTGAAGATATTTTTTCAATCTGTAGGCTGTTGTTTTGTTCTGTTGACAATGTCCTTTGCCTCACAGAAGTTTTTCAGTTTCAGGAGGTTCCATTTATTTATTTTTATTTTTCTATTTTTTTTTTGGGGGGGGTTAGAGACAGGGGTTTTCTGTGTAGCCTTGGCTGTTCTAGACTCACTTTGTAGGCAGTGCTGGCCTTGACCTCACAGTGATCCACCTGCCTCTGCCTCCCTGAGTGCTGGGATTCCAGGCATTCGACACTACACCTGGCTCAGGAGGTCCCATTTATTAATTGTTAATCTTAGTGCCTAAGCTGTTGGTGTTCTGTTCAGGAAGCTGTCTTCTGTAACAGAAGGATACAAGGATATGGCTCACCTTTTCTTCTATTAGATTTAGGGTATCCGGTTTTATGGTGAGGTCTTTGATCCACATGGACTTGAGTTTTGTTCAGGATGCTAGATCTGGATCTATTTGCATTTTTCTACATGTAGACATCCAGTTAGACCAGCACCATCTATTGAAGATGCTTTTTTTTCTTCGTTGTATGGTTTTGGTTTCTTTGCCAAAAATCAAGTGTCCGTAGGTGTGTGGGTTTATTTCTGGGTCTTTGATTCAATTCAATTGATGGACCTGTTTGTTTTTATGCCAATACCATGTGGTTTTTATTACCATTGCTCTGTAGTACAGCTTCAAATCAGGCATGGTGATACTTCCAGGAGTTCTTTTATTGTACAGGGTTGTTTTAGTTATTCTAGGTTTTAAATTTTTCCATATGAAGTTGAGAATTGCTCTTTCCAAGTCTGTAAAAAAATTGTAATTTTGATGGGAATTGCATTGAATCTGTAGTTTGCTTTTGGTCAGATGGCCATTTTTACTATGCTAATCTTACTGATTCATGAGCATGGAGGATCTTTCCATCTTCTGATATCCTTTTCAATTTATTTCTTCAGAGACTTGAAGTTTGTGTCATACAGGTCTTTCACTTGTTTGATTAGAGTTACACCAAGATATTTTATATTATTTGTGGTTATTGTTCACGGTGCTGTTATATTATTTGTGGTTATTGTTCACGGTGCTGTTTCCTTGGTTTTTTTTTTTTTTGTTTTTGTTTTTTGTTTTGTTTTGTTTTTCTGAGCCCATTTGTTGTTTATGTACAGGAGGGTTACTGATTTTTTTTAGTCAATTTTGTATCCAGCTATGTTGCTGAACGTGTTTATCGACTGTAAGACTTTCCTGATAGACTTTGGGGGTCACTTATGTATACTATCATATCATTTATGGATAGTGATACTTTGACTTCTTCCTTTCTAATTTGTATCCCCTTGATCTACTTTAGTTGTCTTATTGCTCTAGCTAGAACTTCAAGTTCTATGTTGAATAGATAAAGAGTGGGCAGCCTTGCCTTGTTCCTGATTTCTGTGGAATTGCTTTAAGCTTATCTTCAGTTAATTTGATGTTAGATATTGGTTTGCTGTATATTGCTGTTTTTATTTTTAGGTATGCTCCGTGTATCCCTGATCTCTCCAAGACTTTTAACAAGAGGGGGTGTTGGATTTTGTGAAAGGTTTTTTTCAACATCTAATGAGATGATTATGTGGGTTTTTTTTTTTTTCAGTTTGTTTATATGGTGGGTTACATAAATGGATGTTTACATATTGAACCTGTATCCTTGGGATAAAGCTACTTATCATGGTGAATGATATTTTTGATGTGTTCTTGAATTCAGTTTGCAAGCATTTTATTGAGTATTTTTGCATCAGTGTTCACGAAAGAAATTGGTCTGAAATTCTCTTTCTTTGTTGAGTCTTTGTGTAGGTTAGGTATCAGGGTTCCTGTGGCCTCATAGAATGAATTTGGCAATGTTCCTTCTGTTTCTATTTTGAGGAATAGTTTGAGAAGTATTCATATAGCGGTTACTTGAAAGTCTGATAGAATTATGCACTAAAATCATCCGGTCTTGGGCTTTTTTTTTTTTTTTTTTTTTCCTTTGGTTGGGAGACTTTTAATGCCTGCCTCTATTTCCTTAGGGATTATAGGTCTATTTAGATTATTTATCTGATTTTGATTTAAGTTTGGCAAGTGGTATCTATCAAGGAAACTATTCATTTAATTTAAAATTTTCAATTTTGCAGAGTACAGGCTTTTTTTTTTTTAATTTTATTTTTTTCTTATCAGTTACCGAGTACAGGCTTTTGAAGTAACACCTAATGTTTCTTTTAATTTCCTCAGTGTCTGTCCCTCTTTTCATTTCTAATTTGGATACTGTCTCTCTTTCTTTTAGTTTAGCTAGGGGTTTGTCTATCTTGTTGATTTTCTCAAAGATCCAGCTCTTGGTTTTGTAGGTTCTTTGTATTGTTCTTTTTGTTTCTAATTTATTGATTTCAGCCCTGAGTTTGGTTATTTCCTCTTCCCCTCTTGGGTGTGTTTGCTTCTTTTTTTGTAGAGCTTTCAGGTGTTGCTAAGTATGAGTTCTCTTTCATTTTTTTCTGAAGACATTTAGTGCTATGAACTTTCCCTTTGGCACTGTTTTCATTGTGTCCCATAAGTTTGGTTATATTGTGCCTTCATTTTCATTGAATTTTAGAAAGTCTTTAATTTCTTTACTTCTTCTCTGACCCAGTGATCACTGAATAGAAAGTTGTTCAGTTTGCATGAGTTCATAGGCTTTCTGTTGTTTCTGTTGTTGTTAAAGTCCTGTAATGCCAGGTTCATGGGACCCTCAGAAACCACCAGGAGATGGCTGTTTCTGTGATTTCAGTTTTGTCCCGGGATATTAGCCCAGGTACAGGCTGTGATTTATTGTCTTTAGTTTCGCTTTTGTCTGAGATGGCTGGCTTTTTGTGTGTGTGTGTGTGTGTGTGTGTGTGTGTGTGACTTACTGTTTGTTGAATTGTCCTCTTTATTTCTTTTCATTTTCCTGAATTCTTCTGATGAAAAGACTGACTGACGATATGGGACAGAATACTTCCAAACCCCCTGATTTGGTTCTGACGCATTTGGGAGAAGTGAAGATTAGAGGTCACGGTCTTTCAGTTGCTGTGAGGAAAGGAAAATGATGACTTTTTGCACCTCAGAATGGCCCACCTTCAGTGTGGGCTGGCCGCCAGAAGGAACTTTCCACTTTCCCACCGTCCTTGTGGTGGAGGATAGAATCTTTCAGAAAGCATGTGGGCACCCAGACCAAGTGCCCTATATTGTAGTTTGGAAGAATCTAGTGATTCATCCATCTCCATGGATCGAGCCCTTTCTGACCCCCACTAACAATCCTCCTTCCACAGACCCTAAACCCTTCCCCCCTTTACTCTGTTTTGCAAGATGGGACTCCCATGGAAATAATTTTTCCATCTTCTCTTCCTCCCACTCCTCAGCCAGCTCCAGCCCCTTTATCCAGGTTGGAACCACCGTCTGGCCCAGCACCAAAGACCCAGAGCCCTCTGGGTAGCCTCTCCCTCTGGGGAACCAGATAACTGGAGAACTCAGAATGCCAAGTTCTCTGACAATTCTAGGGATTTGATTGATCTCTTTGAAACTGTTCTTTTTACTCGCCAGCCCACCTGGGACGATTGTCAACAGCTTTTAAGGGTTTTGTCTGCCATAGAAGAGCGCGGACGTATTATTTCAGAAATGCACAAAAATGTCTCAGACACTACAGGAGTCCCAACCACAGATCAAGCCCATACTGATGATTACTTTCCCTACAAGAGGCCCAACTGGGATTACAACATGGCTGCTGGTAGGGATTGTCTCCTAGTCTACCACCAGGCTCTGTTGGCAGGTCTCAAGGCGGCCACAAGATGGCCCACTAATTTGGCCAAGATGTATGATGTCAGACAGGGAACGGATCAAAGTCCAGCTGCCTTTCTTGATAGATCCAGAGAATCCTGGACATACTGGTATGGTTGCTTTGGCTTTCATTAATTAGTCTGCTCCAGACATAAAAAAGAAATTACAGAGAAGGGAGCGAACAGGACAAATGATGCGGCAAGATTTAGTTGAGGTAACTGAGAGAGTGTACAATAACAGGGACAGTTCTGAGGAAAAGCAGCTATGAGACTGCCCAGGTTGTGGCAAAGAAGCTGTTGAAGGACATTTTGCCCAGGTATGGCTTTCCTCACATGATAAGATCAGGTAATGGACCAGCATTTGTGCCGATGGTAAGTCAGAATGTAGCTAAGTTTATTAGGGCAGATTGGAGATTGCATTGTGCATATAGGCCCCAAAGTTCAGGACAGATAGAGAGGATGAATAGAATATTAAAAGAGACCTTGACTAAATTGACCTTGGAGACTGGCACTGACTGGGTGATGCTCCTCCCCTTTACTCTTTATAGGGTTAGGAATTCCCCTTACCACCTAGGGTTAACTCCCTTTGAGTTTATATGTGGGATGCCAGCCCCTATAGTACCCAACCTTAAGACTGTTGCTACTACTGAAATGAATAAAACAGGTTTTGAGAAAATGTTTAAGGCTTATGTGCAAGCAGACAGCTATTAAAGGGGCAACAGCAGCTTCTCAAGTAAAAAAGCTGCAAGCCTCTATGAAAATTGGATTCATGAAAATTGGATTCAGCAGATAGCAAGGTGTTCCTCCCTTGAAATTACAGCTAAAGGGAATAAAAATGAGTTTTAAAGTTTTGTCTATTTGTTTTGAATATGTAAGTTTACTATGTTCTATATATCTTGATGTCTGATTATTGATTATTAAATGTATTAAGACTTTAGATAATGTCTGTCCTGTCTTAAAAACCAGGTTTATAAAAATAATAAGGTTTGAAATGCCATTTATATAAAGTATTGAAACTGCACCTCCATGTGTTTGTATACAAGAACTTCTCTTGCTGGCAGCCAACATCAAAATAATACACTTGGTATTGATTTTAAAAGTACTGAATTTTTTGCATTGATAAAATTTGGTTTTGACTTTTAAAATTATGGTTATACTTTATGACTTCATTCCTTAAAAGGATACTTTATTTTGATATTGCAAAACAGATTTCTTTTAAAAATGAGTTTTTTTTAACCTGCAAAAACAGGTTTAAAAATATGTTTAAGGCTATGAAATATTTTAAAGTTTATCAGGTATTTTAGACAATGACCTTGGCCATTCTAACAGGGAACTTGGAACAGTTTTTCAATCCTTTGGGGGAAGACAAAAGACTTTGATATTTATTTTGTTAATTTTACCAAATGAAACCAAGCCATACTATTTGAGCCAAATAAGAAAATTGCAGTTTTTATAATGGATTATGTCAGAATGATAAAATAATGAAAAGGGTTGTGATGAAAACTTTCATATGTTCTGAAAATCAAGAAAAATGTCTGGTTAAATAAAAAAAATGGAGCTGAGAAAAGCTTAACCTGAAGGTATATAGAATGTTATAGAAGGTATGAACTGCATTTGCTTTATTTTTTCACCTGCAAGTATGATTTGAGAAAGAACTCTTCATTTAAAAGGCTGATGTTTGTTCAATGCAAAATGTTTTCTTATGCTTTTTAGCCCAGGTTTATACAGGGTTATATTTAAGTCATCGTTAATTATTATGTAAAATATATGCCTGGTTGCTAGTTCCTGTATAAATGGTTTGATGCTGTTTCTTTCTGGCCCATAGGTTTGAAATGGCCAGGGTCTATCTCCGCTAAGGTTGCTGGCTGTGTTTAGTTCTGCATTTAGTGCCAAATGAAACTTTTGTCCTTTATGCTTTTTTGCTGTTCAGTCTTAATGCAGTATGATAGGATAAGCAAGATTTGCTGGCCCATTTATGTATTGTATCTGATTGAAAGTTTTGCTTTGAGATTAGTTCAGAAAGATATTTGAAGTTGTGCTAATGATTGTGGTTACTTATAAGAATAAATTTTATCTAGTCTTTTGTTTATGTTTTTAAAGTTAAGCCTAGGATGGGTAATTATGAAGTTTGCCTATGTAGATCTATTTGAGATAAATATGGTTCTAAAACATTTATTTAAGGAATATGCCAAAAGTAGAGATTGTGACATTCTGTTTTATAGGATGCAATTTAAAATAAATAATTAAAAGAAAAATAAAGAATAATTCAGATATGCTTGTCCTCAAGCATATCAGAGATTTGATGAACCTGGCATTACAGTCCAGCTTTAATCCATGGTGGTCTGATAAGATGCAAGGGGTTATTTTATTTTTCTTGTATGTGTTGAGGCTTGCTTTATAGCCAACCATATTGTCAATGTTGGAGAATGTTCTGTGAGGTACTTAGAAGAATATATATTCTTCTGTGTTGGGTGAAATGTTCTGTAGGTATCTATTAGGTCTATTTGATTCATGACATCTGTTAGTTTCATTATTCTCTGTTTAGTTACTGCAGGGCCTTCCTGGGCACCTTCCCCAGCATGAAGGTCTTTGCTGACATGGCAGCCCACAGAGGAGATGAGGAGTTGAAGAGGGCAGCGAGAGAGTCTGGTGATGGTCAGGGGAATTTAGCAGCTCTGACTTTCTAGCAATCAAGGTGCTTCTGTGGCTCTGACTTCTAGCAACCTGGTGCGTCTTTATTTATATAAGTTTCACAGAACAAAGACAGATCAATGTGTAGGCATACATTTTAAATCTATTTTATTTTCGTTTCTTAATATCTCTTTCTCCCTTCTCCACCCCAGTCCCTTCCAACACTCCAATAACAGGGACAAGAGAAAGAAGGTTAGTGGGGACAGGGGGTGGAGTTTTCTTTAGCTACTTCTTGCTGGTTAGGGTCATTGGGTTCCTTGCAGCAAGCTTAGTACTTCCGTTCACGATATCTCCAACTTCTTCTCAATTATATCAACAGCAACCAGGAGCAGCAAGGGGGAAGCACCAGCAGCCTTCTTCATTGGAGCTCCCTTTCCTCTCTGGGCCCTGGCATTTATTTCCTTTCTAGAGTCCTCAGATTTAAATCATCGGCAGTTGGCAAAGGCCCTCTCCCAGAGCCTGCACCAGTCAAATAGTTTGCTGCTGTGGGCAATCTGAATCAGTCCTATATCCTACACCGAAACAAAACAAAAACATGTTTACATCTATAACACCAGTGATTATCCAAGTGATACAGAGTATGTGTTTGATTACATGCTCAGGATTACAAGAGCAGTCACAATTAAAAAATAAAAAAAAAATATTCTTATTATTGGTCCTATAACTCCAATTTAAAGAATCTAAAGAATGTCTCCTCCAAAAGCAAACACATATATTATACGACAGCCTGCTTTTAGGCTGGCAAAGTTTGCTGTTTGAAAGCATTGCAGACAAACAAAAAAAAATGTCTGGACCGGTCTTTTTATGAATAGCAATACTAATAACCAACTCCCTTCCCTATATGTATCATCATCTTTGCTATAAAATAGGAAAAGCTTTTAGTCAATCTGTCTTTGTTTACTGAATTCTTATTCCTCTAGGGGTGTACCCTGTATGAACCCCTGTGTTTACATTTTCAGAGAGCTCTAAGCCTATAATAAAAGACTGTGAGTCTGTAACATATTCTCCTGGTCAGTCAGTTTGTCAATTGTCTCCGTTTACCCTGCACTAGTTATGCCGTTTGAGTTATCTCAGAGACAGATATACCATGAAGATGAATGGAGTAATGGCCTCATTTATCTATGTGCATATCTGTGCTTAATGATTTCCAGGGCATACGGAAGATACCGAAGACTTCCAAGAAGTGGCCAAATAAAGCCAATTTTAGGATTTTCCTGAAAAGACTTAGACATAATATTTCTGAGGAAAAGACATAAGTTGAATGGAATGCAGAAAGTCGTCGATAATGTGACATGCTGAAACCAACACCCAGAAGTTACAGCTGATTGTAACAGGACAGTGTTTGCAGCAATCCACTCAGCTTTCCTGGAACTGTGTCAAGCAGCTCTGCTGGTCTCATGACTATTGCTGTTTTCAGAGGTATGGCTGTGCCAAGCTTCTGTCTCAATGACCTGTTCATTAGTGAGAGTGGGGTGTTGAAATTTCCCACTAGTAATGTAAGTAATGTTAGCTTTAATAATGTTTCTTTTACAAATGTGGGTACCCTTGCATTTGGAGCATATATGTTCAGAATTGAGATGTCACCTTGGTGGATTTTTCCTTTGATAAGTATGAGGTATCCTTCTCCATCCCTTTTGATTAATTTTGGTTGGAAGTCTAATTTATTAGATATTAGAATGGCTACCTTAGCTTCCTTCTTGGGTCCATTTGCTTGGGAAACATTTTCTCAGCCTTTTGCTCTGAGGTAATGTCTAGCTTTGTTGCTGAGGTGTGTTTCTTGTATGCTGTAGAATGGTGTTTCCTGTTTTTGCATCCATTCTGTTAGCTTATGTCTTTTCATTGGGGAACTGAGTCCATTGATGTTGGGAGATGTTAATGACCAATGATTGTTTATTCCTGTTATTTTGATGTTGTTGTGGTGATGATGGGGGAAAAGAGAGACACAGAGAGAGACAGAGACAGAGAAACACAGAGAGATAGAGGAGAGAGAGAGAGAGAAAATATGTCTTCTCTATCATGTTATAGTCTCATGAGAATGTGGCAAAGCTATCATCGTGATGTGTTTGTGTGTGTGTGTATGGGCATTGGAGCATCTTGGAAGAAGTCTTATATTCTCTGGAGCCTCAACTCAGGAGAGAGCCTGTGGAATAATTGACTTGATCCAGCTCAGCGGCCTCAGATTTCTGACTGCTGTCCTGCTCTCACCAGCTCTACCATCTCTCTTCTCCCTTCACACTTTAATGACCAAGATACTCATTCAAAGGTGGCCATTATTGTCCCTGAGAAGATGCAGTCTGAGTGGAAGGGAAGGAGCTTTGTAGAACACAAAGATCAGAAAGTTCCAGATGCCAGCATGGGGCACGACTCTCCCCTGTTATCTCACCCACTTTGTACATGATCATGTTTCACGTGGTACAACAGCTTTCCAGTGTGCATAGGGAGTTTCCATGATGACACATTCCTTGTAAGAACCCAGTGAAGAGGGCTCATTGACCAGAAAGTGATGAATCAGTACAGAGGACAGGGATCTAGAAATGGTGGCTGGTATTTCAAAGCTCCCCGAGCGTTTCAACAGTCACTTTCAGCAGAGAATGCTGCTCCAGCATGTCTTTGAATATTATTTGCATCCTGCTTCCTTCATTAAGAATCTATACTGAGGCCTGGAGTGATGGCTCAGTGGTTCAGAACATTTGCTGCTCTTGCAGAGGACCCAGGTTTGATTTTCAGTACCCACATGGTGGTACACAACCATCTGAACCTCCAGTTCCAGGTGATCTGAGATCCTCTTCTGACCTCAGTAGCACTGAGTACACATGTGTGGTGCACACTCATACATACTCACACAAATGAAAATGAATGAATTAAAAAAGGCAAACAACTATACTAATGACTTTCTCAGTTTACCTGACTTGATGAAGAGCCTTGAGTGTCAGCTGACTGTCTAGAGAGCTGTAGATAAGAGTGGTGTCGTGCTGTGGGTGGCTGTTGGCCCTGCTAGTGTTGATGCTACTGAACCTGAAGTTGAGGAGAAATGAAGAATCTGCCTTGGAGTCCCAGTTTCAGCCTGTTACAGCACATACTTTGATTGTGGCTTATCTCCAAGTTTCTTTTCACAGCAAATGTTTTCTGTGACAGCTATGAGAGCTTGGCTAAGACCAGTGGATGGAAGCTCCAGGGAAGTATACACGGATTCCATGGTTCACTATTCATATGGTAAAGCATAGGGGTGCCTTTCAGGGTAGGACTAAGGAGCTACCTGCTCTTCAACCTTTGACTCTAGTTATGTGTCACTTGTCTTTTGCCTAGAAGTATGAGCAGCTGCTAGACTTTAGCCAGGGAGTGGGGAGTAGGGTTTGTGTGATAGGCCTTGTTTCTAGCATGATAAGATAAGCAGAATCTCTGAGGCTACCAGCGACATCCTCTTGTCTCCTAGTTTGCCAGACACACGCACACACACATAGATAGATGGATGGATGGATAGATAGATAGATAGATAGATAGATAGATAGATAGATATGACTATGCATAGGTGAATAAGTTTTAGATATCTTTAATTATACTGCTAAAATGGCCAGAAATAGATGGAATCAGAATCTTGGAGTTGGCTGTTGTCTAACCCATGATTTTGGCCCTGGGTGACCTGCCCTTTTCCCTAGAAGGGTAACTAGCTGTCAGATTGTAGCAAGAAGTATATGGTTGGGTGTAATAGGCTATAAAATGTCTGTTGTATTATATAAACACAGGGTCATTCTGATATTGGGGTAAGGCCAATATATCCCCAAGACTGTAAATTCATTGCACTAGGGAGAAGGAAAATGATGCTGGGGATTTACTTATCCAAAGTAACTCTAACCACTTGAAGCTTTCTAGGCTAGCCTTTTCCACATCCAAGTGAGCCCCACATGGTCTTTGACAAGGGCTATGACTTCTTAGTCAGCTTAGCTCTCCCTTAGGTCTACTCTCAAACGCATCCCTCAACACACTTCCTTGTGGGGCCATGCTCATATATAAATCACTATAAAATGCCAAAGTCAGTGTATGGCTCATCATGTTCCCTAGTTCTCTGACCTGGGTGAACTGTGTTTTCGTTGGGATAAAGTGAGACTTAAATATGAATTTTCAGAAGTGGGACAAACCAAGAGAGAGGAAAAATTTTTAAAAAATTTATTGGTTCTTTGTGAATTTCACATTCCGCACCCCAGTCCCGCTCATCTCAGCATTCCCTTATATCTGCCCTTCACCCTTGCAACCTCCCCTCCAAATAAAAAACACACAAGCAAGCAAGCAAACAAAAAAAGCATAGAAAAAGCTTATCATGGAAGCTGTGGTCTGTTACAGGAGGCTACTCCTCTCCATCCTTGAGCCTCTAGTTACGTTTCTCTTCATAATGCTTAAGCTGCTCCATTTCTCATTCTCTCCCATCTGATCACCACATACTTGCACATTGTGGTGGCTCCAGCTGGCCACATGGCTGGCAGCTACCTGGGTGGCATCTTTCATCCTTGTTGTGTGGCGTGGCGGCAAGTGGGTGTCTATGGCCCACTTGCGCCGTGCCCTGGAAAGCATGTCTTTGGGTGGCATGGCAGTCCACAGATCTCCGTCTGTCTTTCTCCTCCCGTGCTGTGCTGTCTGGATTTGATTTGATTTTTATGAGTCTTAAACATAAAACGGCTTTGGCCACCAAGCAGTCATCGAGCCAAGATGAATAAGGGATTGCCGTCTGCTCTGCCCCTGACCGACATAAGAACACCACCACCAACAAGGTGTCTCTTTGCCATTTGCCAGAGAGTAAAGAAGAAACTTTTGGAGTTTCCTTCACCATATTATCTCGTTTCTCTGCCTCTGGGTAGGTTTGGCTATGCTATCTCCCCAATCTACTCTGACAGAAGGGAAAAGGAAGCCAGGTTGATAACTCACTGTTTTCTTAGTCAGGATCTACTGTTGGAGTTCCAAGTCCATCTGTGTCCTGGTTTGTCCCTGTCACCTCTGTACTCCACTCAGTCTTCGTTTTTCTGTCCATACTGAAAATTTGACTCCCACAGATTGGTTCTCTTTTATGTCCTTGCTACCTCCTTTCTGATTTGGTTGACTCATGGGGGATACCACTAGGAGGTTGAAAAGTGGAAAAAAGAAAGGGTTTGGGCCACAGTTGCCTTTTCCAGCATTATGCCTAGCAATGCAGTTCTAACCAGTTTGTGGGAACTCCATTATTGCTCCTTCATGCAATATTGTTGATGAGATTCTTGCTGTCGCTAGTTTACAGATGCCCTGTCAGAGCACATTTGATGCTGTCCAATCCCATCTACCCTTCTGAAAGGAGCCTTTTGTCAAAGATCTTCAACCAAGATACTGGTGGTGAATTCTGTGTTCTGTGGTTGCCCAGGATGATACAACTCTACATTGGAGGGAGAAACAGCAGACATTTCCTGGCAAGGTAGGTGCTTCAGCTAAGATTGTCCTTCAACAGAGCCCTTGGCTGTGGCATTCAGAGTGGCCACTGCCTTTGTGAGAAACTGGACCTTTCTCTACTCCTTACTGGGTCTGAGTGGCTCCATCCATTCAAGAAGGACTTGATGATTAATCCTCATCACCTTGAAAGTATATTCTATATTCCCGTCCAGCTTGTACTATGGGTTGGGGGGTAGCTTATCTTCCTCTGATCCTTCTGGGGCTGTAACAGTTCCTAAGGTAATCTCATCAGACAGTGGGAGCTGTCTAATGAGAAAGCACAGATGATCATATCCGGGAAACAGATATAAAGAATACATGCCTGTGATCTCTTTGGGTAGGTTAAGTGAGACAATGTGTATCAAGTCCCTTAGAAATACAAGGTCCTTGTAAAATAAAGAGGCAGTTGTTATGCTAATGACCACACCAAGAACTGCCCTCTGTTCTTTTCTCCAAGAAACCAAGATGGGGTGTTCATGGCTTGGTTTCTGTTAAGCTATGTTTTCGTGGAAGTCAGTCAGGCTCTCTCCTCTGTTGTTTATGAACTTTGAGGCAGCTATCTCCACCCTATGGCACTCAGTCCAGTTTGGGTAGCTGCAGGCTGTTGGGTGTGACAAAGGGGTGGGAACTGGCAGGGTGCCTATATCCAGAGTATAAGGCAATCCAGGGTCAGCTGGAGGCAGTTTGGAGCTCAGGCCTTGTAAGTTTAGCCATGGCGCTCAGCCTCCTCTCCCCGAGCCTGTCCCGCTTGGGTGTGTGGGCTTCCATAGTCGTCCTGATCATAGGCGTCCTCAAGCTCCTCAAGCTGCTGTTTCGGAGGCAGAAGCTGGCCAAAGCTTTGGACAACTTTCCAGGGCCTCCCACCCACTGGCTCTTTGGTCATGCTCTTGAGGTATGTGAGGATGTGGGTGAACTATGCCTAATCCCATAGAGGCTGGGATGGGAGGCCACCAGTTTGGGCAGGGGGTGATACCTGGAACTATGACTTCTAGTCAGCTTTCTCACTCCTGCCTTTCAAGCTGGCTTCAGAAGCAGCACAACCCTTCAGAGTTGGAGCTTAAGAGTACCTGATGTGCTTTCCCATTATTCTGAGGCCCAAAGTGCAAGTCTGTGTGGAGGCTTGTTCTTCCTGAGGCCTCCCAGCATGTCTGAGAGGTTGGTGCCCCAAAGCTGGGAGGCACCTTCTGTCTCTTCTTTGTGTGGCTGAGGAATTATAGCATTTTCCCCAGGCTCAGATCCTGTTTGCTTCTCCTGTTAAGGCAGCACAGTAGGAGTTTCCCTTAGCACCCAGTGTCAGGAACTCCTGTCATGGGGCTTTAGACCTTTTGAACACAAGGCAGGGGTTTGGAATCAAGAGGGAGAAGAAGTTCCCCCCTCCCCCTTTCTCCAGTATCTGGAGACTCTAATATTTTAGTTGGAACTGGGAGCCTAAGAGGAACTCTTCCAGAGTGTTTTGAGGTGCAGGAAGGTTTGGGAGCCCAGGTGTGGATTCCAGTTATGAAGTCTGAGAAAAGGGTTATAATTCTCTCTACTTCTTTATTCCTCCCTCTGGGGAATTGTCTCTCTTTTGGAATTGACACTGGAAATGAACTTGGCCTCTAATCTCACTCTTGCCCCCTACAGATAACCTGTTGGGGGTAACCTGTAAATTTACCTGTACCACTGAACATCCAGGATTAAAAACCAAGCAAAACAGACAAAAAACAAAGATGGTTTGCTGAGAGAAAACAGACACTAGAGCCTTCCCTCCTGCCAGGAGGGTGGACATGCTTCCCCAGGGGTGTACTTCTGCTCCATTCTTTTCATCTTAGCAACTTTCATCTTCTCTCCTAGTCTGAGACTTCTAGAGATTGGAGATCTAGTTTGATTTATTACTGCACCCTTAAGGTATAGTGCAAAATCATACGGATCAGGTATGTCTTAATGAATGAACACACGAGGCTAGACTGTAGGGAGAGGTTTCTGAAGAAGATGGAGAATGGTGGAGAAGGGAGGTGAGGAATCAGGAGGACTTGGAAGGGTCTCTGCCAAGTATGGAAGGTCAAGGCCACATCCTAAAGGCTCATGAGAGGTGATGAAACCTGCCGTAGGTAATTCAGGTCACAATGGAGAGAGGGGGGATTGAGAGATTACAGGTTAAAGGAAAGAGACAGGAAACTTAGGATAGATTCGAGAGGGCTATCGGTCGTTACTGAAAAAGCCCCGAATTTATTTTCCAATTCCTTTTTAAAGACAACGCAAACACAGTTCACGTTAGTCCAAGGACAGGAGTCATGAAACAGTTAAGCTTGTTTTCAGAGACCACATTCGTGTATGACAGACATGGTCCAAGGTTTAACAGACAAGGAAAAGAAACTTGCCAAAACCTCCTGCTTGTTTCTGTCTCAAGGTAAAGGCTAAAGCATATTTTTCACTGAACAATCTAGAACAAAACAAGCTCGCCAGGCAGGCAGCTGTCCACAGCTTGAGACAGCACTCTGCTTCCCACCGAGAGGCACGTGGGAAGAGTTTTAATCCCTTTCTCTGTGCCCGGTTTATGCTTTCCTACTTTCTTCAGAACTGGGGAGAGCCCTCACTCAGTGGACTTCTATGGCATGTGTTCCTTACTCTCTAACTCCGTGCCAGAGCTGGATGCTCTCTTCTGCTCAGGTGATCCACCCGCCTTTGCTTGGAAGTAATCAGAGAGCTTGGAACACAGCCTAGCTTCAGCTTCTTGATGCCAGTACAACTACCTGGAGGGCATTGGCTTGGCACAGGGAAGGACATGCCAAGTTTGGAATGGTAGCTGATCTTGAGCACTATAAACATTTCCTGAGAAACCATCACAGGCACAACACCATTGCATTTCTCCAGGGCTTGGCAGCTCTGCTGTAGTTGGAGTCATACCTAGTCCTGAGAATGTGAAGGGCAGGGTGTGGATTTGTTTCCTTAGTGTGAGTAAAGATGGGGAAGTTGAGATACACAGGGTATAAGGTCTTCAGTTAAGGGCACATAATGGTTTAGGATTCAAGTCAAGGCTAGACATTTTAATCCACACAACACATGAACCAAAAAGCAAACAGAAAAAAACAAACAAAGAGCCAAGCAACAGAAAAGTGATCCTAACACATAGTGAAAGTGGACATGGGAGGGAAATGAAGAGAGTTGGTGGGGGAAGGGCCTGTGAGGTGTGGAAGTGCCTACCAGGATTAGTTTCCCCCTTCTTGGCTATGGAGACCCTGGTGGCATCTACTTCTCATCCCATTCAGATCTCTCAGAATGAGTCCCTTTAAGGCAGGAAATATCCAGTTTCCCCAGGGGCCTCTGAGGAGCACAAGAAATACTTTGTATATAATAGATATTCTCTGTGGCCTTAAGTTTGAGGGGTTAGGCAGGAGCTGACTTACCTAACTCGTGTGTGTGTGTGTGTGTGTGTGTGTGTGTGTGTGTGTGTGTGTGTGTGTAGATGTGCACATATGAGTACAGATGCTGGCAGAGTCCAGAAGAGGGTGTCAGATTCCCAGAAGCTAGATTGCAGGAGATTATGGGCAGACCCCTGTGGGTGCTGGGGCCCGTGTCTTTCACAAGAGCAGTATATAGCTTTTAACTGCTGAGCCGTTTCTCTGGCCCCTTCTATCTTGGTTTTTGAGACAAGGTCTTTTACTAATCCTGGAGCTCTCCATCTTGGCAAGACTGGTAGGCCTCTCCCTTGATCTTTCTATTTCACCTTGGGGTTACAGATGCTAGTCACTACCTCTGCCTTTTAAGTAGGGTGCTAGGGTTTAAACTTGGGTCTGCATGCCTGGGAAGCAAAGCAAGTACTTCGTACTGAACCGTCTCCCCAAGCAGATTAATTTTGTTCTCAAGCAGTCCCCAAGAGAGCTGTGGCTGTAGCAGACTGATGAAGCAGGCAGCTTGTCCCTTGAACACTGGCCAACTGATTTTTGGTCCATTAGGGAATGGCCTGAGCAGATTTGTTAACAGGAAGGAAGCTCAGTCATGATCCCTGGCCTGCTCTGTCATGTGAGATAGTTCTGTTGGCCTTTGAATGCACTGTTCTAACCTATGAAGAGGTCATAGTTCACCTAAGCTTTCTTAACGTCCCTTCCTGATCAGAATCTCGGAGTTTAATTTACTCAGACTCTTGGAGAGCAAGACCTTCCTATTGTCCGCTTCTGCTGGGGTCAACACTGGTGCAAATGAATGGATGAGGCAGGTTGCTTGGGAGCCGAGGGCAGATGATTTTTATCTCCATGTCCTGTTTTTCTCCTGCTTCCTTCCTTTGTGAGAAAACAAGCTGTCCAAGACCTGATAACAAGTGTCCCAGCTTAGGGCATCTGAGGATAAATCTGAGGCATTTGTTGTGTAACTCAGAGAAGTTTGCCAGCAGCCACATGGCCTATAGAAGAACAATGTCTCAGCAGCCATTTTGAGGGATTGCAGCTGCAAAAGTCGGTCCAGATGCTGAGAGCTGTCCTCATTCTTACTGGGCTCCTGGGGACAATTAGGGACCATAGAAGAAGGCTGTCTCTAAGGAGGTCATGACAGTCTCTGACTGAGGCCAAGGCTCATGTTTGTTAGATGAGGGTCAGAGTCACCTTGCAACATTTGCTTAAGCAGAAAATCATAGTTATTTAGATATAACATGTCAATTATTTTTTACTTAAACCTTAATTATTTGGTTAATACGTTTGGGCATGGTGAGAGTCATGGAAATTCCAAATTTGTTGGCAAGACATGAATGACTATTGGGAAGGTAGAGGTTTGAGAATTCTCTAAGTAGATCAAAGCAGAATGAGGACAAGATGGTGTTACCTTATTCACTTTAAGAACAGACAGAAAAGAAGAAAGATGCAGCAGAAGGGAGAAGTTCAGGGATACCAGCTAGAAAGGAGGTAGGGGAACCATGAATATTATTTTTACCTATAGATAAAGATGATTGTTATCATTTCCATTCCTTGATAATGCACGCATGAGGCAACCCTTTGGGTTGAATTCAGTATTCAAAAAGATGATTCTGCAGGGAGATTACACCAAACTCTACAGAGGATTGGGAGCCAGAACTGCAGAGAGGGCATAGCTGGTGGTTGGAAATGAAAGTAGGATAATATTCGGTCTTTGAGGGCAGTGGTTTAGGTGTGACAAGAATTCCTGGACTTAGAGCATCAACTCTGGGACTGGATAGGGTATTTAGAAATGCACAGGAGAGGGAATACAGGAGGATGGAAGGAGGTTCCAGGATCTGCCTGGGCAGCATCCTTCCTTCTCTGCCAGAAATCTGGAGTCTGCTGGGGACACTGGGTTCCTGAGTGATCCTTGTCTTCTGTTATCATTTCAGATCCAGAAGTTAGGAAGCCTGGACAAGGTGGTATCCTGGTCCCAACAGTTCCCTTATGCCCACCCACTCTGGCTTGGACAATTCATTGGTTTCCTGAACATCTATGAGCCTGACTATGCCAAAGCTGTATACAGCCGTGGGGGTGAGGTGCTTTGGAGAGAGGGTGGGGTTTCCTGAGAATAACAGGCCCAGGGACCAAGTTGAGGGAGGTCATGGCCTGTGTCTAAAGTCTGGGAAAAGAATGACCATGTCCCTACCACATTCATCACTATGCCTCATTTGGGATTATCCTATTTCTTCTTGACTGATGTCCCTTTGTCCTGCAGACCCAAAGGCCCCAGATGTGTATGACTTCTTCCTCCAGTGGATCGGTAAGTGGGCATCTATCTTTCTGTGCCTTCCCTTCCCTCCCTTGTGGTAAATGACCTGCCACACTCAACTCCATCCCTCCAGTGGACTGCCTGGCTGCTGAGTTCCTGTCCTGAGCTTAGTGTCTCTGTGGGGAGGCAAGGGGACAAAAAGAGAACTCCTGCCTGTCAGGATGTAGGCGTTAGACACCTTCCCTGGCTGGACATTCATCTTCCCTCCCTTCCAAGCTGAGGCAAGGTGATGGGTACTCGAAGAGTGGCTTCCTAGAGGAGGCAACCCTAGAGTTGATCCTATAGGATAGTAAATGGTGGTGCTTTCCAGAAGAAGGGTCTCAGAAAAAGCTTAATAGTTGTAGGGCCATGGAGGCTGCAAGCTGTCTGAATGGCTGGGAGGCAGACTTTGATTAGTAGATGAGGATGGGCAGGGAAGATGGGCCAACTTTGGCTGTCAGTATGTAGACTAATGTTGAAAACAGTGTGAGTTGTTGAGTCATCTTCTTGTAACTAACTAACTAATTAACTAATGAACTAATTTTTGAGACAGAGTCTCACTATGTTGCCTTAGTTGGCCTAGAACTCTCTATGTAGAACAGACTGGCTTTGAACTCAAAGCGAGGGATCCACCTGCCTCTGACTCCTGAGTGAGTGCTGAGATGAATGGTGCATACGCACCGCACCTGGGCTTATTCTTATTTTTACTTTTTTTTTTATCTGTATGTGTGTTTGTGTGGATGTATGCCATTTGCACAGGGGCCTGTGGAGCCAGTAGAGAGCGTTGGATCTTCTAGAACTGGACTTACATGTGTGTGCTGGTGACTGAACCCAGGTCTTCTGTAAGAGCACTAAGGGCTCTTGACCCATCACTCTAGACTCCACTTGAGTCTTCTTGATCCAAGGCCATATCTGTCTCCAAAGTTCCTTTAAAAAAAACAAAAAAACAAAAACAAGAACAAAACCTTGGTAGCTTCCTGGGGGCTAAGAAAGAGGTTGTTGGTAGGATGGTAACAGCCCTGGCAGCCCGGAGTGGGGACCAGAGTTTATGCTGGGTCTAGTAGTGCACACTCCCACAGTGTTCCAGCCTTGGAAGTCTCAGAGGTTGTGTGTAGTTGATTCCAGCTCTCCTGAGTAGAGCAGGATTGCCTGGACTTCACAGCCTCCATCTCCTCTCTCTTCTCAGGGAAAGGATTGCTGGTTCTGGATGGGCCCAAATGGTTCCAGCACCGCAAGCTGCTCACACCTGGCTTCCATTATGATGTGCTGAAGCCTTATGTGGCCACATTTGCCGAGTCCACAAATGTCATGCTGGTGAGTTCCCTCTCTGTAACAGGGCCCTGGAATTGTGGGCTGTTGGACCAGCTCTGTACCCATCCCCATTTATCCTGGGTGAAGGCAAATGGTACTCTCCTGTGGAGACGGTCCTTGAGTCCCCATCCTCGTTATGCCTGCAACAATGGCGCCAAAGGCCTGCTTTGCCTTCCCCTCCCTGCTGCATGCTACTGAGGCCCCAAGCACTGACGTAGCTTAGGCTCTTGTCTCTGTAGGAGACCTAGCTCTTTCTTGTTACAGCAGTTGGTTCTGAGAAGCCATATAAGACCCCTACTGGAGCAGGGTTTGAAGGCTGCCCATGTTTCAAAGCATCAAGAATTTAGATCTTTCCAATCTGGTAGGTTACAGGTTTTTAAAGTATGTCCTCATGATTTTTCTCGATTTCCCTGGTGTCTGCTGATATTTGGCCCCCCTTCACCTCTAATTTTGTTAATTTAGATATTCTCTCTGCCGCTAGTTATTTTAGATAAGACAACATTTTCCAACCTGGGGGCCACCACCCCTTTGGGGGGTCAAACAACCCTTTCACAAGTGTCATGTATCAGACATCCTGCATATCAGTTATTTACATTACAATTCATAACAGTAGAAAAATTACAGTTAAAAAAGAAAAATCAGAGTTATTATGAAGTAGCAGTGAAATAAGTTTTTGGCTGGGGGGGGCGTCACCAAAGCATAAGGGTATTTTAAAAAATTACTTTAATTTTTAAAAATTTATTTACTTTTATTTTATGTGCATTGGTGTTTTGCCTCCATGTGTCTGTGTGAGGGTGTCAGATCCCTGGAACTAAGTTACAGACAGTTGTGAACTGCCACGTGGGTGCTGGGAATTGAACCCAGGTCCTCCGGAAAAGCAGGCAGTGCTTTTAACCTCTGAGCCATCTTTCTAGCCCCATTAACTTTATTTTTTATTGATTACAGTTTATTCACTTTGTATCCCATCTGTAGCACCCTCCCTCATTCCCTCCCAATCTCACCCCTCCTCCCTCTTCTCCCATGCCCCTCTTCCAGTCCACTGATAGGGGAGGTTCTCCTCCCCTTCCATCTGATACTAGCCTATCAGTTCTCATCAGACTGGCTGCATTGTCTTCCTCTGTGGCCTGGTAAGGCTGTTCCCCCCTCAGAGAGAGGTGATCCAAGAACCAACCACTGAGTTCATGTCAGAGACAGTCCCTGTTCTCATTACTAGCGAACCCATTTGGACACTGAACTGCCATGGGCTACATCTGTGCAGGGGTTCTAGGTTATCTCCATGCATGGTCCTTGGTTGAAGTATCAGTCTTAGAAAATACCCCTGGGCTCAGATTTCTTGGTTCTGTTGCTCTCCTTGTGGAGTTCCTGTCCCTTCCTGGTCTTACTATTTTTCCCTTCTTTCCTAAGATTCCCTGCACTCTGCCCAAAGTTTGGCTATGAGTCTCAGCCTCTGCTTTGATACCTTGTTGGGTAGAGTCTTTCAGAGGCCCTTTGTGGTAGGCTCCTGTCCTATTCCCTGTTTTCTCCCTCTTATGATGTCTGTCCCATTTGCCTTTCTGAGTAAGGGTTGATCATCTTAACAAGGGTCCTCCTTCTTGCTTAGCTTCTTTAGGTGTACAGATTTTAGTATGTTTATCCTATATTATATGTCTAAAACATAAGGGTATGAAAGGGTCCAAGCATCAGGAAGGTGGAGAACCACTGCTGTGAGTGCTTGTTGACCTTACTGATTTTCTCAAATAGCCAACTCTGTTTTCATTGATTCTATTTTTTGTTTGTTTGTATTTTGCTGATTTCAACCATGAGTTTGATTATTTCTTGCCTTCTACTGCTTCTGGGTGTGATTTCTTCATTTTGTCCTAGAACTTTCACGTGTGCTGTTAAGTTACTAGTATGACATCTCTCCAGTTTTTTAATGTAGGTACTTAGCGCTGTGAACTTGCCTCTTAGTACTGCCTTTATTGTGTCCTGTAAGTTCGGCTATGTCCTGTATTCATTTGCCTTCTAGTCTAGATTTCCCCATTCAATTCTAAAATTCATTCAGTTCAAGTATTTAATTTCTGTCTTTTTACATTTTTTTTTCATTCGATAGTTTGCAGAGAAGTTTCGACAAGTTTGTAAGCTTCCTGCTGCTGTAGCTATCCAGCTTTTGTCTGTGCTGGTCAGATAGGGTGCAGGGTGTTATTTCAATTTTCCTGTATCTGTTGAGACTTGCTTTGTATCCAGGTAGTGGTCAGCTTCGGAGAATGTGCTAAAGTCTGTTTTGTCAGATATTAAAGTGGCTACAGCAGCTTGCTTCTTGGGACTATTTGCTTGGAATATCTTTTCCATCCTTTTATCTTGAAGTGAATGTGTGATCCTTGGCTGCACCAGAAGGATGGATCCTGTTTTCAAATCCATTCTGCTAGTTTGTGTCTTCTCATTGGGAAATTGAGTCCCCGGATGTGGGGAAATGTGGATGAGCAGTGTTTGTTGATTCCTGTTATTTTATTGTTATTTTGGTGATGGTGGTGGTAGGATGTGTGTGTGTATGTTTCATCTTTTTAGTTTGGTGATCTGGGATTATTTGTTCCTTGGATTTTTCTGGGTGTAATTAACTTCCTTAGTCCGAAATTTCCCTTCTGTGGGGTATTGCTTATAATTGATTTTTATCATGGAATATCTTATTTTCTCTATTTAGTGTGATTAAAAGTTTCACTAAGTATAGTAGTTTGGGCTGGCATCTGTGGTTTCTTAGGGTTTGCAAAACATTTATTCAGGCCCTGTTGGCTTTTAGAGTCTTCACTGAGAAGTTTGGTGTTATAATAGTAGGTCTGCCTTTATATATTATTTCATCTTTTCCACTTGCAGCTGTAATATTCTTTCTTTTTTCTGTACATTTAGTATTTTGATTATGTGCTAAGGGGAACTTTTTTCCTGGTCAGTATGTTTGGTTTCTCTATGCTTTTTGTACCTTTATAGGCATCTCCTTCTTAAGGTTAGGGTCATTTTTCTCTACAATTTTGTTGAAAATATTTTCTGTGCCCTTGACCTGGGTTTCTTCTCCTTCCTTTATTCCTATTATTCTTAGATTTGTTCTTTTCATTTTGTCCCGGATTTCCTGGATGTTTTGTGCCAGGAGATCTAACATTTTCTTTGTCTGAGGTATCCATTTCTTCTATCATGTCTCAAATAACTGAGACGTCTTCTTTCATTTCTTGTACTCTGTTGGTGAGCCTTGCTTCTGAGATTCCTGTTAGAATTCCTAAAATTTTCATTTCCCAATTTCCAATAGTTTGGGTTTCCTTTATTCATTTTATTTCTACTTTTAGTACTAGAAAAGTTCTGTTCATTTTCATCAATTGTGCTTTCATAAATGTCTTTAATGGTTTTATTCATTTTCTCTTTAAGGACCCTTTATCATGTTCAGAAAGACTTTGACTTGTGTTTCAGCTACATTATAATTCTCAGAGTCTACTGTGGTAGGGTTGCTGGGCTCTAGTGGAGACATGTTGTTCTGGCTGTTATTGATTGTGTTTTTATGCTAGCTTCTATGCATCTGGGTTTGGGAAGATTGTAATTCTAGGTGATGATACTTGGTCTTGTCTTTGATGCATGGTTCTTTGGTTCTTGGTTTCTGTTGCCCTTTCTGTTTTTTTAGGAGTGTATGGTAGCTCTGTGTTGCCTAGTAGGGAATTCTTGATCTTAATAGGTGTTGCCATGGGAGGCGGGTTCCTGGTAAAATGTGTTTCTAGGTATTGGGAGCTGACACTTAGAAATGAAGATGGGCTAAGAAAGGTGAGGGGTCCACAGACGGGAGGATTAGATTTGGAGGAGAGGGAGAAGAGAGAAAAATCTGTAGTTAGCCTACCTGCTTCTCTGGACAGGCAGCCCAACTTGTTCCCACATTAACTCCTCTCTCTTTCTGGATTCCAGGACAAGTGGGAGAAAAAAGCTAGTGAAAATAAGAGCTTTGACATCTTCTGTGATGTGGGCCACATGGCGTTGGACACCCTCATGAAGTGTACCTTCGGCAAAGGAGACAGTGGCCCAGGGCACAGGTCAGGAGCACCTCAGGCTCTCAGATAAGGAATCTGGAAAGGCTCCTTATCTCTGCTTGGAGAGGAGATAAGTCCTGTCCTGATTTATCCAGACCCTACTCATGGTGGGAAACATTTTTGTTAGTGAGGAGGCTTAAGGGAGTAAGAAGAGGAGCAGGAAATGTTATTGGTAGGATTCCTAAAAGAAAGATGCTCAGGCCTCTACCCTTCCCTCCACCTTCTTCTGTATAGCGACAACAGCTACTACCTGGCAGTCAGTGACCTCACACTGCTGATGCAGCAGCGCATTGAATCCTTCCAGTACCATAATGACTTCATTTACTGGTGCACTCCACATGGCCGCCGCTTCCTGCGGGCCTGCCAGATAGCCCATGACCATACAGGTGGGCCTTTCCCTCAAGCTTCCCTGCCTCCACACCAAGTAGGAAGCCCTGGTTCTTCCTTTGGGATCCTCTGCCCCCTTCCTGATGGAGGGCCAGAGTAGGCAGTGGTGCCTATGCTCTTGGTCCAGATCAGGTCATCAGGCAGCGCAAGGCAGCCCTACAGGATGAGAAGGAGCAGAAAAAGATCCACCAGCGGAAGCATCTGGACTTCCTGGACATTCTCCTGGGTGCTCGGGTAAGTGGATGTAGTCCATTTGACAGCTGGTCCCAGGAAGGTCTTTAGACTGTCCTCCTAAGGCAGGCTCCTTGCCCAGCAAGTATTACCTACTGCTTGCCATGGCATATAACAACAAAAGTAAAATGTGGATCATGTATGTAGTGGGACTGTGACATTAGGGAACTGACAGCCCGGGCACAGCTTGAAGACATTTCTAGACTTCCAAGATCTCTTGGCATTGAATTCTCTTCACTTCCTTCCTTTTCTTCCTTTCTCCCTCCTTCCCTCCTTCTCTTTCTTTCCCCCCTCCCTCCCGCTCTCCTTCTCTTCCTCTTCCTCTCTCTCCCTCTCCCTATCCTTCCATTCCTCCATCACTTCCTTCCTTGATTCCACAAACCTCAGTGCCTGTTTTGAGTCAGTTCCTTTTCTAGGCTGTGGAGATGAGAAAGAGCTGTTACTGCCATCCATCGCAAACAGTATAGTGGCCAGGTTTGCAGGGGCAATAAGTAGACCCTGACAAAGAGTTTTCCCCTGGCAGCTGGAGACAGTGTCACCAATGGGCATTACTGGGATTGAGTAGAGTCACAAGTTAGGTGTTCAGAGGGCTCAGGGAGGGTTTCACAAATGGGAAGTATCTAGGCTGGGATTGGAAGGAACAGGGGAGTTTGGAGTCATATACCAAGTATACCAAGAAGCTTTCTTCTTCTTTTTTAAAATTTTATTTTTATATTAATTACAGTTTATTCATCTTGTATTCCAGCTGTAGCCCCCTCTTTCATTCCCTCCCAATCCCACCCTCCCTCCCTCTTCTCCCAAGCCCCTCTCCAAGTCCACTGATAGGGGAGGTCCTCCTCCCCTTCCATCTGACCGTAGCTTATCAGGTCTCATCAGGACTGGCTGCATTGTCCTCCTCTGTGGCCTGGCAAGGCTGCTCCCCCTTAAGGGGGAGGTGGTTAAAGAGCCAGCCACTGAGTTCATGTCAGAGACAGCCCCTGTTCCCATTACTAGGGAACTCACTTGGATACTGAGCTGCCATTGGCTACATCTGTGAAGGGGTTCTAAGTTATCTCCATGAATGATCCTTGGTTGGAGTATCAGTCTCTGAAAAGACCCCTGTACCCAGATATTTTGGTTCTGTTGCGCTCCTTGTGGAGCTCCTGTCCTCTCCAGGTCTTATTATTTTCTCCTTCTTTCTAAGATTTCCTGCACTCTGCCCAAAGTTTGGCTTATGAGTCTCAGCATCTGCTTTGATACACTGCTGGTTAGAGTCTTTCAGAGGCCCTCTGTGGTAGACTCCTGTCCTGTTTCCTGTTTTCTCCTTCTTCAATATCCACCCTGTTTGTCTTTCTGAGTGAGGATTGATCGTCTTACCCAGGGTCCTCCTACCAAGAAGCTTTCTTATGCCTCCTCAGATTTGCACCTGGCAGCATCTGTTGGGCATTCTTCTTATCCCTCACTCAAAGCTTTGAGCTGTTTCATTGTGCCTTCTCTCAGGATGAAAGTGGGATCAAGCTGTCAGACGCAGACCTCCGGGCTGAAGTGGACACGTTCATGTTTGAAGGTCACGACACTACCACTAGTGGTATCTCTTGGTTTCTCTACTGCATGGCCCTTTACCCTGAACACCAGCAGCGATGCAGGGAGGAGGTTCGAGAGATCCTAGGAGACCAGGACTCCTTCCAGTGGTGAGTGAACCTGAGAGTGAGTTTGGCCCATCTTGCTAAGCCCAGGGGGTGGGGTGGGGAGTTGTACCCACCCTGCTGATGCCTGCCAAGGACAATACACAGCTCTTCCGGAAATGAGGTGAGGTTGGCAGCAGCTGTTCCCCTTTTCTGTTGTTGTTTAGTCTTCTTGCTTATTTAATAAAATAGTAAAAAATAAAATGAAAAGTCATGACTGTGTGGAGAGTGACTTGGAGTCTGGGGCTGTCTTTCATGGCTGAACCTTGCATTTGGGTCTGAGCTTCCTGGTGGCCAAAGGAGTAGTGATGTGAGTTTATCAGTATTAATCCATGGACATTGGTTGTTTCCTTCAGCTAGCAAGTATCAGGCTACCATTTTTTTTTCATTCCGGGCCCACAAGGAGAGCCAAGCAGAAACTAGAAAAGTGTCGCTTGTGCAACTTCTGTAAGGCCCTGAATGACACGAAAGGGGCCTTGTCTTTGAGGGTGGGGTGCACATATATCTCCAGGATCCTGTGCCTTCTCCTTCCAGATTTCTAGGTCTGCATGGTCACCCGGTGTTACATTATGCTTAGATTATTTGGAGCCCTTGTGACTCCTCTGAAGTGAAAATGATATCCTGGTAAAGTTGGGAATGGGCTTACCTTCTCCTGGGACCGCACTGCTCCCAGTTCCCAAGCGTCCTGTGTTGCCGGCAGGGATGATCTGGCCAAGATGACCTACCTGACCATGTGTATCAAGGAGTGCTTCCGCCTCTACCCTCCCGTGCCCCAAGTGTACCGCCTGCTCAACAAGCCGGTCACCTTTGTGGATGGCCGCTCTCTACCTGCAGGTGGGTTGGGGGAACAGTGCTATCAGACAATCTTTCCATCATGCAGAGAGAGCTCAGGCTTTGTGTGCAGAGCCCCGGGCCCAAGTGCCAGCCTTACAGCATATGAGTAAACTTGCCTTTGTCCCCAAACCTCCACTCCCTCTTCTGTAAAGTAAGACTGAGGGTGTAAAGAATATAAAGGTCATTTTTCTTGTAAGTTTCAAGGTGGTTATATGGATTCATCTTTCTGTGGCTTGAAATAGGAAGAACTATTTTTTAAAATTATTTTTATTATTTTATTTTTAAAATTATTTTTATCTTCCAAAAGAATCCAACATGAGTTATTCTTTTGAGGCAGTGATTGGGAAGGTTGGGTTTTCTTTTGAGTTCTATTGACCACTAGTGCACTAGGACCCAGGCATGGCCAATCAGTGGGTATAGTTGCTGCATTGTTCCCAGGGAAAGAGGGAAAGGGTTCTTGTAAAATGAAATGTTTCTCTCTTTTAATTTTTTCTGTTATAACTATATCAAATCATTCTACTATGGTACTATTTAACAGTCAAATTATAATGATACGCATAAAATAAAAACAAATGAAAGCTGGTATCTCTTATCAATTGTGCAATAGCTTCCTGGGAGTTAGTTAATTGAAAGCCAACAGGTAGTTCCTATGTGTTCTCTTTGTGCTAGGGTGGGTTCGCTGCTCTTTGTTTTCATTCCACAGGTGTCTGGGTTAGACACTATTCTCAGTACTGAGTTAATGGAACTGTGGATGGTGATTATTAAAAAGAATGAATATGACCAGAAGCTCAGTGTCACCGGCAGGGCACAGGCTGAAGCTAGTGTCCTAGACAGGGGAACATTAGGAGATTCAGGCCTGGCTACCTCACGATCGCTTGTCACCAAACCTCTTTTCTGCTTACAGGAAGCCTGGTCTCTCTACACATCTATGCCCTCCATAGGAACAGTGCTGTGTGGCCTGAACCAGAGGTACTGTATCTCTGGGCCTGGAGGTCAGACAGGGTGTGGGCCATGGGGTTACCCTCTGCCAGGGTTTGGTGAGTATTTAAGAAAATCCCGTCTCCTTAGGTCTTTGATCCACTGCGCTTTTCTCCTGAGAACGTGACAGGACGTCACCCCTTTGCCTTCATGCCCTTTTCTGCAGGGCCCAGGTAGGGAGATGGACATTCTCAGGTCCTCAAGACTGGGAATGAAAAGTGAAGGCCATTATTGGGGAGGCATCATTAGGGAGTGCTTTGTGACAAGGGGATCTTTTTTCTATTTTTTTTCCTGTTCCTGGGAAATGGGTGGGGTAGGTGTTTGCATTCTGTGAGAGACTAAAAGCAGAACTCCCAAATGAAGCTATCCAGTGGGGCCCTTTACACGCTCCTAAAATTTGATTTTTAAGCTCAAGTCAACAAATCGATTGGCCATTATGTGTCTGAAATAGTTATTGTTTTTTATTTTTATTTTTACTTTTTGTGAGCCTCTAAGAAACTGGACTCTGTCACTCTGGACAGTCAAGAGCTTAATGCCTCTTTGTGCTGCTTGCTGTAGGAATTGTATTGGACAGCAGTTTGCCATGAATGAGATGAAGGTGGTCACAGCCCTTTGTTTGCTGCGCTTTGAATTCTCTCTGGATCCCTCAAAGGTGCCCATCAAGCTCCCCCAGCTAATCCTGCGCTCCCAAAATGGCATCCACCTCCACCTGAAGCCACTGGGATCTGGGTCCAGAAAGTAGGTCTTCAGAGAACAAGGCCTGGACAGCACAGCCTGTGGCTTTTCCTAGGACATTGCCCTCCTAGACTGAATGTGAGTCTTCATGGATACCTGCCTTTTGGAGGCTTATGGATGTGAGAGCATTGGCACCGACAGTCTCCTGGAAGACATTCCCTTGTAACCATGTGTGTCTAATGATTCAGTGCCTGGACTGTAGAACTCATTCCTTTAATCCACAAACATTTGCTGACATCTGGATGTCTTGAGAAATTTCATTTATTTCTCATAATTGTATGTCTTTCTAAAACAAACAACAAACAAAACCCAGCACTTGGGAGGGAGAAGTAGGCAGAGTTCTGTGAGTTTGAGGCCAGCATGGTCACTCTTGAGGGCAAAGTGAGTTCCAGGACACAGTGAAACCCTGTCCCAAAAAATCAAAACCAAATAAAACCAAACCAACCAACCAAATAAAGAACCCAAACCAAATAAAAAATCAGAAACATACATTTCAGCCCTTAGTGAAGACAATGGAAATGTTGCCTTGAGATTTGTCAAGGAGGGATGGCTTGGGTAGGTGGCCCTTCAGTGACATGGTTTTTTGTTTGTTTGTTTTTAACCATCTCTGTGTGTATTTAGAACCTAATGGACATAAAGAAAAATTGCTTAAACTAAATTTGTACAAAATAAACGCTAATTTTTAAAGCAAACTCTCATCACCAAAGTCAAAGAATATGAAATATGTTTTTACTGGTGTGATTTCTTTCTTGGGATGTATTTCTGGGCGTTCATGGATTTCTAGGGAAGGTGGTACAGTAGCATTAAAAGGGGACTTTCTGGGAGGAAGGAAACTCCTTTCCATAAGGGAGGCATGAAGGTGCAAAGGACTTTTTGGGTGGAGTTCAGGGGTGGGGCCTACATGACCCCTTAGAGTTCTTTCCCTCGTAGTCAACGCAGCAGCTGCTTGATGGCTCTGGGCACCTATATTTATTTCTAGGACTCAAGGTCTAAGTTCACTAGGAGTTCAAATCCAGAGATTAGCCCCATATGGACGAAAGGGCACTAGAAGCTAGGGTCAGAGGCAGGAGCCAGGAATTCAGAGATGTGGTGAAGTCTCAAGGGCAGTGATTCTCAGCCTGTGGGTCATGACCCCTTTGGGGAATAAACAACCCATTTACAGGGGCTACCTAAGAAAATCAGAAAACACGGATTATTTACATCATGATCCACAATGGTAGTCAGCTTACAGTTATGAAGTAGTAATGAAAATAAATTTGTGGTTGTGGGGGGGGTCACCATAACATGAGGAACTGTATTAGAAGATCGAGGGATTAGGAAGGTTGAGAACCACTGCTTTAGGGCATCCAGGGAAATTTGCCACCCGCATACCTCCCCTACCACCAATTCTTTCCTGCTTAGAAGAAGGCCACATCTTGGAAGATGTGCCTCAGGACACTTGCTGACCCCTATAAAGCCCTGTCAAGACCTAGACCTCTTTGTAAACTAGCAGCTGGGATGCAGAGGTCCCATTGTAGTTGTGCTTGTTTGCTGCGAGCTTTGACACACACAGATAAACTGATCTCTGAACAAATGTAGTAAGGTTTCAAGTTATCATGCGGGTCTAAACTGTCATTCTAGATCTTCTGCAGGTGCCGATTCCCCAGTCATAAGCACTGTGCATCTCTAGGTGGCATCTGAGTCTAAACTATCATTTCAGATCTTTAGCACCCTGGCACTCGTGGCATGAACAAAGTAGAGTTACCCTTCTCTGATAGGAGGAAGGTGTGACTACATTTTAATATTAAGGAAGGAACCTGAGGGACACTAGTCTAGAAGGAGCTTGAGCTGAGGCTTTCCTGACTCTGATGTCTTTTTATCAAGACACTATCATTAATATCAGCTCTTCTTTGAATGTTTGTATCAGTGGAAATAAATTCAAGGACTCTGAACTGGTGTGTGTGTGTGTGTGTGTGTGTGTGTGTGTGTACTGGAACCTCCTGGGGGAGGGAGAGTGGACATTGGAAGTTGTGGCTATCACAGATGACCACTGCTTCAGCTTTATGACTCTTCGAACACCCCCGGAGGCTCCGTCGAGGTTGGGTATGCATGTGCACATGTGCGGGTGGGATGTGCTGTGGGTGTGGAGAGTGCTTACATGAGTGTCTCTTTGTATCCTGGAGGGGGAATGTCCGTGACGGCGAACTGAGCCAAGGTCTTGCTCATTGCTTCCAGGCAGTAGAATCACTTTCTGGTTATAGAGTCACTCCACCTGGAATCCTGGGGTGAGAACACTTGTCCTCGGCTGGCTCTTATTTCCGAGGGTTCTCTCAGCATGCCTATCATGAGACTATGTATTCCTTGAACATTCTGTGCATGACAACTTGGGCTCTGTTCCTGCCCTGGCTATCCCCTTGGTCAGGTACAGAGTATCCACTCTGTCCACTTCGGCTGTTCCTCAGAACAAGCCTTTGCTAGCCGAGCACACTGGTAGGTAGAAGACTAGGAAGGCTTCTTGGTTGTAGTCATTGAATCCATGAGAAGCCCACCCCAGGAAGCCCCAGGAAGCAGAATATGGCATACCAGGAAAGGCAGAGGATGCATGATGGATCCTGATCCAGGCAGGAGCAGTTTTTTTTTTTTATTTGTTTTGGTTTTCCAATATTTATTTACACATATGCCAAGAATGGAGGTCCATGGATTGGTTGTTTGTTATATAAAGACTAAATTTTATTTTACAAATCAGCTATTCACTCTTTACATTTAGAAGTTAAACTACATATTATGCAGTGGTATAAACTATTGTGTTTGGAAAGCTTTGAAAGTCAAGAGGCTAGAAAATCTAAGACTAGTCCTTAGACATGCTAAGTTCCCTATTTGCAAATTGGAAATTCTCCTAAGCTACAATAAATTACAAGAATACATTGATCCAACAAAAATGTCACACTGATTGTGGTATGTTTGTGTGAGCAGGATCTTTTAAAGTTAATGTTTAATATAGTTATCTATTACTATCTTTAAAAAGCATATTTATTTAATCTTTTTATTTGCTAGCTTGTAGGAAATGAAAATTATACAGAATGGGTCTGTTGTAACCATGACCTACCAATTTAGTGATTCTAGGTATTTATATTCAATTTTTTTTCCTGTTAAAATGTGTTTTACTTTTTTTTTTTTAACATTTTTTTAAATTTTATTTTTTTTCTTATCAGTTACATTTTATTAACTCTGTATCCCAGCCGTGTCCCGCTCCCTCATTCCCTCATTCCCTCCCAATTCCACCCTCCCTCCTTCATCTCCACCGTGCCCCTTTCCAAGTCCACTGATGGGGGGGGGGACCTCCTCCCCATTCATCTGATCCTGTTTTATCAGGTATCTTCAGGACTGGCTGCAAAGCCCTCCTCTGTGGCCTAATAGGACTGCTCCTCCCTTGGGGGGTGGGGAGGTCAAAGAGCCAGTCATTGAGTTCCTGTTAGAAATAGTCCTTGTTCCCCTCACTATGGGAAACCAATTGGTTACTGAGCTACCACAGGCTACATCTGAGCAGAGGTTCTAGGTTATATCCATACATGGTCCTTGGTTGAATGTCAGTCTCAGAAAAGACCCTGTGCCCAGATATATTTGGTCCTTGTGGAGCTCCTATCCTTTCCCCATCATACTAACTCCCCTTCTTTCATATGATTCCCTGTACTCTGCGAAGGTTTGGTCATGAGTCTTTGTATCTGCTTTGAAAACACTGCTAGTTAGAGTCTTTCAGATGTGCTCAGTAGACTCCTGTCAATGTTCAATGCACATCCCATCTGTCTTTCTAAAGGAGGATTGATCATCTTACCCCATGTCTGCTCTCTTGATTATCTTTTTTAGGTGTATAGATTTTATTATGTTTATCATATCTTATAGGTCTATATAAGTGAGTACATACTGTGTTTGTCTTTCTCCTTCTGGGATATTTCACTCAGAATGATTTTTTCTAGATGCCACCATTTGCCTGCAAATTTCATGATTTCCTAGGCAGGAGCAGTTTTAAGCATGGGAACTTGAGTTCACAGCTATTAAGGGAAGACAAACACTTCATGTGACACTGGGAACTTTATTGCAGAAAGGAGGGGAGACAGAGAAACTTGTGTGAGGGATAGTCGGGAGGAGAGAGACGATGCAGGAGAACTTTAGACAAACATACCAGGTGACAGGCATGTGAAGACAGTGCTAGGGTGAATAATGGTGTCACAGTGATGTTTAGGCCCCGAGTTTTGGAGCCCATGAATGTTCCCTCATAATTCAAAAGGAACTTAATAGGTTAGATTGAATAAGGCATATCAAAATGGGAAAATTATCTTGGATAGTTTAGTGGACTTGATGCTGTCACAAGAGCATTTGTAAAAGGGAAGGAAATTAGAAGAGAGGTGTTGGGGAGAATGCTGGCTACAAAGCATGTTCCAGTGTCAAGGAATGATGATGTATCCCGAGGACTCTCTGGAGCACTCTTCAGAAAGAAGGTTGGTCACACCAATAACTTTTTTGCCAGTGTCTGAGCTCCAGAACTGTAAGATAACAACTTTTTGTTATTTCAGACCACCAAGGTTGTGACAGTTGATTATTGGTATCATGAAAAATTTGTAGGGAAAAGTAAGATGACAGAGGGAAGAGGCAAGGAGAGGAGGCTGGAAAAGATTCAAGATCAGGTGCACAGTCAGATGTGAATAGGAGATAGAAAACTGAACAGGGACTCTAGAGGAAGGTGAGTGAGAGATGGGCAGACAGATAGGAGGCTGGGAGGCCATGGAACAAACATGTGGGAAGAAAGATGAGCACAGGGAAAGCGAGATGGTAACAGGGACAGATGACAGGCAGATGGGATGCCGGCAGTGTGCTCATAGACTGTGGCCTTATTCCTACCAGAGTTACTAGAGCTTCTTGAGATGCAGGTAGATCCCGTCCTTGGCTTTCAACACAAGTTGTGGTAAGAGCTTGGGGACCTTGATGGGATCTGGCAGTAGCTCAAAGCGGAGCAGGGTCAGGGCCACAACCACCTTCAGCTCATTCATAGCAAATTGTTTCCCAATGCAGTTCCTGGGTCAGAAAGAGACAATAAAACTCATTAGCCTCTGACCTATTTTAAGGGATGACTCCTGAAACTCCAGAACAGCATTTAGGGCCTACTGTCACAGGTTCAGTTTAAACTCTGTCATTATAGGTCATACCTGTTTCTACCCCAGGCCTTGGCTCTCCTGACTTTTGACATAGCCTCTACATTTTTCAAGGCTGCTTTGACCCTAGTTCTCTTTTCAGAGGTATGAAATCAGTATTCTAAGGATTAGACCTCAAACTTGTGCATTATTTAGTAAGTTACTCATTGCTTAGTTTACTCTATTTAGGGAAATCTAGGATATAGGTTCCAAAGAGTAGAATCAGATGCCAGTAGAAAAGTTTCTACAGGGGAACTATGTTGGGGACCCTCAAGTGGCTTTCCCATCTATCTCTTCCTTAGGGTACCTCCACCTCCTTAATTCATCGGCATCTATAGCCTTCAAACTCTACTTCAGAAATGTCCATCGTTTCTTCTTCAGTTTTTTTTTTCTGGACTTTTCTGGTCTCCTTGACCCTCTCTCCACACTGACCTTCTATACCTCCATCAGGTAGGGCTGTATTCAGATGCCTTGTGGGAGCCATACCCTCTACTGGCAGCTGTCGTCATCCTTTTCCTGCCCATCAAACTTCCTACTTCAGATCAAGTTGTTGAGGTGTTTGAGAATTCATTTTCCCCCCAGGCTTCATATTCTCAAGGCTCAGCCCAATGATCAGCTAGCTCACATTTTCTTGTGACTGCCCGTGAGGCAACATCACTGCTATATTCAAAGACATGTCACAGTCCGGGCATGGGATGATGCCAGGAACATTCTGCAAACTGCTCAATGAACGAGCGGAAGAATATATTTTAATCACAGATATATTTGTCTTTGCAGAGTACACTTTTGAAATCTTGGAGGCAGGGATAAGATAGTTTCATTCATTCCTGTGTTTTTATCTAGCATAGCGCCTGACACCCATGGGAGCAACTTAAAAATTTATTTTACAGATAATGCTGCTACGAACATGGTTGGGCAAATGTCCTTGTATACCTGAGCATCTTTTGGACATGTGCCTATAAGTGATACAGCTGGATCTTGAGGAAGCGCTGTTCCTAATTGTCTGAGAAAGTGCCAGACTGATTTCCAAAGTAGTTGTACAAGGTTACATTCCCACCAGCAGTGGAGGAGGGTTCCCCTTTCTCCACATTCTCTCCAGCATTGTTGTCACTTGAGTTTTTGATCTTAGCCATTCTGATGGGTGTAAGGTGAAATCTTAAGGTCATTTTGATTTGCATTTCCCTGATGGCTAAGGACGTTGAACATTTCTTGAAGTGTTTCTCTGCCATTTGATATTCCTCTATTGAGAATTCTCTGTTTACAGGGACTGTCTCTGACATGAACTGATTGGCCTGCTCTTTGATCACCTCCTCCTCAGGGGGATGCAGCCTTACCAGGTCACAGAGGAAGACAATACAGCCACTCCTGATGAGACCTGATAGACTAAGATCAGAAGGAAGGAGAGGAAGACCTCTCCTATCAATGGACTGGGGGAGGGGCATGGGTAGAGAAGAGGAAGGGAGGATGGGATTGGGAGGGGAAGAGGGAGAGGGCTACAGCTGGGATACAAAGTGAATAAACTGTAATTAATAAAAAATTTACACTTTTAATAAATATTTTTGGTCTTAAAATTTAATTCATTTGGATTTAAGGAACGAAAAAAATGAAATGAAATACATTGAAGATTTAAAAAATTCTGACCAAAGCAAGGTGTGGTAACCTGTGCCTGAATCCCAGCACTTGGAAATAGAGGCAGAGGAATCATGAGCTCCAGGCAAGTCTGGTTCAGCAGCCTGGTTCATTCCAACTTAAGCTGAGTTATGCAGTACTTTCCTGTCTTCTAGTGGTGGTGACATGATTTGCAGTGAGTGGAAGCTTTCAATCCTGAAGTACACCAAGCGCTAGATAGCCTATTCCTGGAAGAACAACTTACTTAAAGCCTGTTCTGTGAAAGCTGATTTGCCACTTGAGGAATCCATGAAACATAGGCTCAAAACAAAAACAAAAACAAAAACAAACAAACAAACAAACAACCCCTGCATCTACACTACTTTTTAAAGCTTACAGTGAGTCGGGTCCAATGGGAGCCTTTGAGGATTTTCTTAGAAGCTTTGTCTGGTTCAGTAGCTATTTCAAGAGTGTTTTATATTTCACTCATCAGAAACCTTTAAAAAATCCCATGCGTTATACATAAACAGAGGGTTTAATTAAAAAACAGTTTACTTTTCTCCTTTTTAATGCCTTTTTTTCTGAAATTAAACTATACAGCCTCTAAGTATGAATTTGAGGAATACCCATTATCTGTCAAGTTTTGACCACCGGGCAAATGCAAAAGGGACATGAATGTCAACACTGATTCAAAAACTGTGTTTGGAGAGACTGCAAAGACAGAGTATATGCACAGTGGGGTAACTATTCCTTCAAAAGACGCACTGTAACACTTCACATATCTGACTTGACAGTTGTACATGGCAGACGCCCAAGCAAATTAATCACTTGCAATTAGATTCTAGAGAACTCTAAGGGTGGTGGGCCAGGCTGAGGTTTGGTAAAAGGAATGCCCCCTTAAGAATTCCAAAATTTGAAAAGCTGGACACCTGAAGTCAAATTCACATGAAAAATATCAATTTAAAGTCCCATCTTTAATGTGAGGGAAATATTAGAATACACCCAAGTGTGTGGCATCCACTGATGTAGAAATTTGGCTGGAGAATGGGGAGAACAATGGGTTAATGTCTTCATAGTGTGCCCTGAAATGCTACTCTCCTTTTGTGTACAAACACATCTTCAAGAGGCTCTCCCCCATAGCCACTAATGAGAGATGTCATATATGCAGGAGGTAAAAAAACAATATATGCTGCAAATATTCTCCACAGTACATTCCATCATCATGCACAAAATGTCTCACCTTGCTCCTCCCGAGAACGGCAGGAATGAGTGACTGTGCCGGGGAGAATCTGGTGCAAACCTGGAGGGGTTGAACACCTGCACGGAGACAGCGCCTCAGTTAGGACAGGCCGAGGTCAGGCCCCTGCTTCAAACTCACAAGGGCACAAGATGCCCTGAGGTGGGAACAATAGGAGGCAATGGTCTTGAGGTCCCCTGCCCTCTTCTGGGGCCACCTACCTCTGGGTTTGGCCACACCTTCCGGTTGTGGTGGAGTGCGTAAATGGAGAGGGTGACTGAGATACCTGTGGATCAGATGGGAACAGGAGAGAAGATGGGTTATACAGAGGGGGTGAGTCCTTTGTTCCTGAGACAGCAGGGGACGTGATTGCACAAAAGGTCTGGGTACTACAGATCATCACCTCTGGTAGATGTGGGTGAGTTGAAAATGAACTTGAGGCACAAGTAAGGAGTATGAAAATGGAGTTAAAGAAAGAGAAGCTAGAGAGATGAACCTGAGTTTTAGGAGTAAAAAGTACTTAAATTTGATGAGGAATTTCCACTAAAGATGAACATTAATTCAGTCCCCACAATGATCCTCCATTTTTTTTTCCAGGTGAGTTACTAAAATTCAGAGAGGGGTTACATATCATCACCAAAGTAGGACGTGGCAGTGCTAGGATTTTGACACAATGAGGTGTGAGATGAAAGGTGATTTCCCGACATTACATGGGTCTCGTATCTGGTCATCCGTTCATCTCTGTCATCAGCCTGAGCTGTCATCATCTCAGAGACTGCCATGGAATTACTGATCTCATTCATTTGCTTTTATGCAAAAAAGAAGCATAGTTCCCTAGCCCCTATCTGAGTCTTTACCTCTCCTGTACATCCCAGTGAATAGGATTTGAGAGATAAAGTCATAATATCATATTCAAAGGTTTCTTTGTGAAGAACTTTCTAAGAATTGAGTCACATTGTGTGTGTGGTGTGTGGTGTGTGTGTATATATATATATGTATGTATGTATGTATGTATGTATGTATGTATGTATGTATGTATGTATATAATCTTGTAAAGAAGATAAGCTTATTAGCTCACAGATTTGGAACTGAATGTTCAAACAGTATTGTATGAATTCTGGTGAAACTGCTCCTTCCACTCGGTTGCATTCTATCATGGTGAGGGCAGGTGTCTAGCTCTTAGTGGTGTCTCTTCTTCTCTTTCTAAAGCCACTATATTGAACAATGTGAGATCAATCCTAATCTCCCAGTACACTACCCAGTGGCCTTACCTCTAACCTACATAGTCAGAGTAAGCTTACCCCTCTCAGATTGGTGTGAGTAGCTCAGTGGTAGAGTACGTGCTTAACAAACAGGAGGCCTTGGGCACCACCAAAATTAATATAAATTATCAAAATTTCCACCCTTCCAACCCCATTAACATGTGACTCTGGGAATTACATAGCTGTATAATGTTTGGCACAGAACAAATATTAAGCCACAGCAAAAAGCCAGAAGAAAACAATTATGGGACTCTACTTTTAATGTTTGCTAGAGACAAATAAGTCAACCATCAAAAAGTTTGAAGAAACTCTGCTCATTATTTCCTTCATAGACATACAGATAGACACACTGAAGATGTCAAGGAGTTCTGCAAGGAAAAGAAAAAAACTCACCCTGTTTTGTTTACCTTTGACTATTTTTTTTAATTTTGAAAACTCCTCTCTCTATCTCTGTCTCTCTCTCTGTGTTCTGTGTATGTATAAATGTAAAGTTATCAGTGAAACAAGCTTGAAGAAAACCATATTTAATATTTGGGTTAAGGATTAGGGCTAGCAGTTGAGCACCAGGTGATTTTATCTGTGATTGATGATGTTGTGTCTTAAGCAGTAGGGTCTTACCATCAGTGTAGCCTAGGCAAGAGTCTGGAATCACATTGTATTTACTTATCTATATGTAAATAACAGATCTTTATAAAAAATTTACACATTATATCAAATGTAGAGTATGATAAAAAGATGTGATAATTGGGGATGGAGAGACGGATAAACTGGTAAAGTGCTTGTACAAGCATGAAGACCCAAGCTTGATCTGCAAAACTCATATAAAAAATTCTGTGTGTGGTGGCACCTGTTTGTCATCCCACTGCTCGTAAGGTTTGGGCAGGCAGGTCCTGATGGCTCACTGTCCAGCCAGCCTAGACTAATAGGTGAGTTATAGGTCAGTGAGAGACCTCCTGGACTAAAGAAAAATCAAGGCTAATGGTATCTGTGGAATGACAAATGTTGACTTCTGGCTTGACAAATGTTGACCTCTGGCTTCCATTTGGATGTGCAAACATAAGCCTGTGTTCCCAACCCCAACATAAACACACGCACACTGGACAGTGATGACATATGAAGAAAAGTGTGGCTATGAATTACGTAGTGTTGGTACTTGGAATCGAGCTTGGATTTTAATAACCAAAGAATGTCAAGTGTTCCCAAACTGGAATGGAGCATCATGATAAGACTACATATTCAAAAGAAGAAGGACTTCTATTTGATAAATGAGATGCTTATAATGCTATTCATGCAACACAACAGATTTGGGCATGATTTACCTTTATAGGAGGTCATTTAAGCTTATTTCCCACACTAAAAAATGTACTTTATAAGTAAGAAGCATTTATTTACTGAAAAGAAAATAGACATCCAGAGGAATTCATAACTGTTGAAGCTCACACTTCTGATCCTCCATTATCTTTAGAATGAGTTTAGGTGAACAGGCCTAAAGAACTCACACCTTTGGGTAGAGAGCGTCCATCAGGAAAGGTGACAGGTGTGTTGAGCTCTCTGACAATGCCTGGAACAGGTGGGTAGAGTCTTAGGGCCTCCTTGATGCACATGGTGGTATAGGGCATCTCATCCAAGTGGTCCCTGAAACAACATTCATCTTGAAGGTCAGGTAGACTGGAGACCAGAGGGTCCTCCCTACCCAAAGAACTCTTACCAGGTGATGGAAGATCCATTCCCCAGGAGGTTCTGAAGTTCCTCTCTGCATCTTTGTTGATGCTCAGGGTGGGTGGCCAGAGCATAGAAGATCCAGGAGACTCCACTGGCTGTGGTATCATGGCCCTCAAACATGAATGTGTCCACCTTGGCACGCAGGTCCTCATCAGATAAGCTGTCCCCATTCTCCATCTGAGGGAGGCAACGGGTGTCATCAGAGCTGTGCTTGTTCCTTTTGTGTTCCCAGAAGACTCTCAGGCTTATGTTATACACACTCACTCTGGCAAATAAGAGGATGTCCAGAAAATCCAAACGTCTCTTCTTCTTGACCTTCTCCAGCTCTCCCTCATCCTTCAGCTGCTCCTTTCTCAGCTTGATCACTCTGTCTGTTTCAGAACACCAGTTAGCACACAGACCCCAGAACTATGGCAATCCCATACATCTCCTTTCCCAAACTATGTGTTCTCTATAGGACAGCAAGTAAAAAGTGGGTGAGTTTAGAAGACCAGTGCCATGTGGTACAGGTCAGACATCCTCTCAGGACCATGGACAACAGACTCTGTTTGAGCTGCAGGGTCAGGTCTCACTAAATATTACCAATATGATGGTACACCCACATAGTTCCTAGCATTCTGATGGCCCAACTCCCAACACTTACAGTGTGAAAGTATCCAGCGTGTGTGTGACTCAGGTTCTAAAGGGACACTGATAGGCCTGGATCTACCTCAGAAGTCATCAATAACTCCTTTGAGCTGATTCTGGGAAAGGAGGGCAGACAGGAGGTACAAATGGAACCTGTGTGATCATGGGCCAGTTGAGAAGCACTGTTGGCCAAGCGGCCATTGGAAGACAGACTATAGATGGTGTCATTCTGATGGAAGACATTCCTCACACGGCAATAAAATAGGTTATTCAGGTCCCCAATGGCCTTGATGTAGCCCTTGTAATTGCTGAGGAAGAAGATACAGAACAGATTAGACTGTGGAGAGATAATGACCCACAGATAGAATGGACTCTGGAGAGAAATTTTCTATGTGGTAGGAACAGACAGTATTGAGGCACACATTGATTCTGTCTTATAACCCTGGTAATTTTCAATCCTGTAAAAGGTTGCATGAATTATCTAGGCATCCAACTCAGCTAGGGATCAGTGTCCTGAGGTTGGGGTAGGGTTAGATTGGGTCAGAAACTGACCTGGGCCTGGGGTCAGACTATTGATTGAGTATCCAAGATGTCTCACCTGCATCTCAGATAAGTCCATACCAGTTGGTAAGGCCAAAGGCCCTGAAGTTGCAGGGTTGTCTCTTACCTGTCCACCTGGACACTGCCCTTGTGGCTGAAGGCACACTTCATGACAGTGTCTAGGGTCATCAAGGAGACATGTTGAAAGATCTCTATTGAGTCCTGACCAGCCAGCTGTTCCCATTTGTCCTGCAGTAGGAGGGGAGCATTGGCCTAATTTTCCCAGAAGACTTGTGCTCAATAGTCTGGATACTTTCTCTATATTTCTAGATACTGTGTTATAAGTTCTTTAATTTGGATAATAGATGTTCTATAGATTGCAAAACAAATCTTTGTGAAAAAACACTTACATTCTTGTAAACTACTTCAAAATTAAATGTTGAAACCCATAAGATAGGAAACGAGTTTCAAATGTTTGCAACTAGTTAAGATGTTTTATTTGACAAGCAATGCTGTTTTCAAGGGGTAAAGAAGAGGATGCATCAGTGTTTGGAGGGCTGATCTCAACCTGAGAGGATGGTAGCACTTTCATGTATTGAGCATTAAAAAAAAAAACAAAAAAAAAACAAACAAACAAACACCCAAGTAGCTACTACGGGTATTTCTAATGGCAGTCACTAGTAACTTCAATTACTATGTATTCATCAAAACCTTGCTGAGAAGAACTGAGTCAGTGTGAACAAATGAAAATCTGAATTGTTTTGAATGAAAATGGCCTTCATTGGCCCATAGAGAGTGGTACTATTAGGATGTGTAGCCATGTTGGAGTAGGTGGGGCTTTGTTGGAAGAAATGGTCACTAGGGGCTGGCTTTGGTGTCTCAGATGTTCAAGGCACACCCAGTGTCTCACTCTGCTCCTGCTGTCTTTGGACCAGGATGTAGAAATCTCAGTTACTTCTCCAGCACCATGTATGTGTGCTTCCATGTTTTCTACCATGATGATGATGGACTACATCTCTGAATTGTAAGCCAGTTCCAGTTAATTAAGACAATCAGAATCCAAAGTCTTTTTGAAAGGTGGTGGTATGGCAGTTTTGGCTATGATAACGTGGATGTGGAGCTCATTTCTCTGATGATCACTCAAGTCTATGCAGAAGCACTGAGACACAAGGGAACCCTGACTAAGTATCATTCTGGGAAGTCCCTCTGAAGTTGAAGTTTTGAAGAGGTATTTGAGTATCTATCTACTATGATGCTCTTTGTCTTAGACAATGAGCAAGTTTGGCTGTATCCTGGCTGGTACCTGGAAGGTTCTTCAAATGAAGAACCTGTATTTATAGTAGAATGTACACACAGAGCTTGTTGTTGTACACTCTGAGTAGGTGAAGAAAGAGTTTGGGAGAGAAAGAGAGATAAGAATATAAGGAGTAAGAAGAAAAGGAGGAGAAAGAAGATGCTGCTGCTGAAGCTGTGGCAGTAGCAGCAGTAGCAGAATCAGCAGCTGAAGCAGAAAGGACAGTGGAGCTGAGGGGAGCAGAGGAGAAGAAAGTCAAATGAACTCACTAGCATCAATCGGATGGAGTCGGCCATGTTTTTCACATAGGGTTTCAGAATGTCATAGTGGAAGGCTGGGGTTAGCATCCGCCGGTGCTGAAACCATGGTTGTCCATTCAGCAAGAGCAAACCATACCCTGGGCCAGAGGTGGGTGTGTTTATGTGTGGGATCGAATCAGAGAGACCATTAGATAAACTGGGATGGTGGTGGTATGAAGTGGAAGACAACTCTGAAGAATGGTACAGTTCAGAACATAAATTTCCTAGCTAGAGGAACTGGCATACATGCTGTGATTATGACAGCTGTGAGACAAACATTGCAAAAGAGTTGGAAGGAGGTAGATCAAGCTGATGTTCACATAGGGCTATTTGGAGAAGTGAAGGGTCAGAAGTAGAGCTTTGGGGATAGATCACTACAGTGCTATCCTGTCACATTTCATATTCTATGAACCAGACACAGCACTTGGAAAGTCTAATCGGGAGTAGATCACATTCCCAATTTAGACATACATACCAATCCAAGGAGCCAGCAATCTGTAGGCATCATTATCCTTTGGATCTGAAAGGGAAATAATGGCTTAACAAGAAATGGGATAAATCAGGCAATTCCGAGGCAGCTGGGGTTGAAACCCTGGGCTTCTGTGATCTTTTGAGTGCTGACGATTGGCAAACTATCCTGTATCTCTGTCCATTTCCTCATATTCCTTTCAAACTTTGTCCTAACAGTCAGGTTTAGGAAGGTAGGATTCATGTAATAGTAGCTGGACTCCTCTGGGGCTGGGATGGTGAGAAACAGTCCATGTGCTCAAAGTCAAAGACTAGGACAAATATGACGAGTGGTGTGTGTGTGTGTGTGTGTGTGTGTGTGTGTGTGTGTAATTACAGTGGATGGTGGCTTAGTTATCCTATGATTCCAGGCGGATAAAAATTAGGGATTTCAAACTCAAGCCAATTGTTTTTTCAGATCTGGAATAAACTACATGACTTACCATCTTAATCTGATTAAATTACAAAGAAAGATAAAGACTCTTGGCTGAGGGGTTTGAATCTTCCATACTGAGTGTTGGTGCTCATGTGCTGGGTGGTGGCCCGGAAGAATGGTAGCTCAAGAGTGCAGGGCTACACGATTCTGGAATTTGACAGTCTAGGACAGGTACCAAAGAGAAAGGTGCTTATGTGTCCACAGTGAAATGTCACTCTCACCTGATCGCCCCAGAATCACCTTCATATAGTCGGGGTCGTAGATAGTAAAGTAAGCTTTGCTCCCCCAGAACCAGCGAGGAAAGCCACCTGGGAAGGTCTCTATACATGCCAAAATGTTTGGTAGTTCATTGTTGCCGTGGAACTGCTGTTGGGGGAAGACAAGGTCAGAGGGCTCTTGTTTAGTTTTTGGGTTGGAGACAAGAGCAGAACAAGCACAGGAACATAATTTTAGGTTTTTCAGAAGTTGCCAGGAATGTGGAGCATTTTGAGGGACTATCTGCGCTATCACTCGTAGCTTTGCTATACAGGAGGATGGCTGGTCCTGAGCTGGAGAGAGCTTCTCAGAGGAGCCACAGGGTCAGATCCTGAGCGCAGCACACAAGCACCACACCCACGTGCCCTTCCAGGAGCACCTACTGCACATTACTTTGTTGAAAGCCTTTCCATGTACCCTCCTTGATGCTTATTTCCTGGGGTGACAGTGCAAGGGGTCAGTACCGTTCCTTCCTAGCTTACAGACTGCTATACAATCTCCTTTCTGGGTGATTTCACACACCTGTGCCTGGCTCTTGAGCTGAGCACTGTGGTCCAGGAAAGTGAGTGTGTGTTTGAATCCAAGTAGCTCACGGTGCAGGGTACATGGAAGGGGAATGGAGAGCTAATTGGACCCTGAGGAAAACTACATTAGCCTTTTCCTTTAATGTGCTGTGACTTTAGGATTTCATCTTGCAATTCACCTATCCTGAAAACTCTCCTACTCTGGGGCAGCCACCCACTGCAGCAGTGTGAACTCTTCTGTGCTAAGAGCTTCTCAGATGTGTGCTATTGCCACACCAACAATCCCATGGAGCAAGATTTCTATTTCACTGATGTTTGTGTTCCCAGGCAAGCTCCAAGCTTGGGGAGAGAATAGCCATGAGTGACTAGGCAAGGAGCCACCGAGAAGTTGTTTGAGAACAGCAAATGCTATTAAAGGTGCTCAGCCAGAAGAGGAGGAGGCTAGGTAGGACCAACCACAGCCTTCCAGATACAGGGCTATCAGTACAGAGTTGAGCAACAGCCATACTTGTTGAGCAACTATTGATAGAATGCATATGAGCCTGAGCTGGGTATCTCATGAAGCACTTGGACATCTTACACAGCAGGCTTTGTCCTGTGAGCTTGATGGTCAGTCTCTGAGACACCCATCCTCTCTGCCCTCCCACCCTCCCTTATCTTTTCTTCATACCTTGTGCCCAAAGAACCAGTGAGCAGGTGGGGACGGGAACTGCTGGAAAGCCTTGAGTAGCCATTGCCTGTGCAGGTAGAACTGGGCAGCTTTGAACAGCAGTAGAAGGAGGCCAAGCACGGCGGCCACTTGGAGCAAGCCAGAGACACTGCCCACAAATCTGGTGGGGCTCAGAGCAGAGGTACTCATGGTGCAGCCACTCTTCACTCTCAGCAATCTTTTCAACCTCCTGCCTAAATGCTTTAAGGATTGCCCACCTACTTGTGGGAGGGAAAAGGGTGGGAGGAAGAAAGGAGGGAGGGATAAGGGAGGGAGGCAGAAAGGTGAGAGGAGGAAAGGTGGGAGGGAAGAGGGCTAAGGCAGTCTTGATCTCAAGGTCCAGTTATGGAGTCAGAGAAACGATTTTTCAGCTGACAGTGGCTACTGGCCAGACCTGCACTCCCTTTCCTCTCTTTGTGCTAGTCAAAAAACATTTATTTGTTTGCCTTTTGTTTTTCTTTTCATCATATTTTTTTGTATACATTTATGGGATACAGTGTGATATTTCAACACATGGCTACTGCACATTTTAGTTAAGCAGAATAATTATACTTCCTTAAATATTCGTCCATTTATTTTTCATCTTTTCTTGCAGAGTGCGCAACCATGTTTGTAGCAGCTCTATTTGTAATAGCCAGAAGCTGGAAATAGCCCAGATGCCCCTCAGTTGAGGAATGGATACAGAGATTGTGGTACATCTACACAATGGAATATTACTCAGTGATAAAAAACAAAACAAAACAAGGAAATCATGAAATTTGTAGGTAAATGGTGGGAACTGGAAAAGATCATTCTGAGTGAGGTATCCCAGAAGCAGAAAGATACACAGGGTATATATACTCACTCATAAGTGGATATTAGACATACTATAGGATAAACATACTAAAATCTGTACACCTAAGGAAGCTATCAGGAAAGAGGACTCTGGCTAAGATGCTCAGTCCTCATTCAGAAAGGCAAAGAGGATGGACATCGGAGGAGGGAGAAAACAGGGAACAGGAGCCTACCACAGAGGGCATCTAAAAGGCTTTACCCTGTAGGGTATTGAGGCAGATGCTGAGACTCATAGCCAAACTGGGCAGAGTGCAGGGAATCTTAGGGAAGAAGTGGGAGATACTAAGACCTGGAGAGGACAGGAGCTCCACAAGGACAGTGACAGATCCTAAAAGTCCAGGCACAGGGGTCTTTTCTGAAACTGATACTCCAGCCAAGGACCACTCATGGCGATGGCCTGGAACCCCTGCACAGAGGTAGCGTATGGCTGTTCAGTATCCAAGTGGCCTCCATAGTAATGGGGACAGGGACTGTCTCTGACATGAACTGATTGGCCTGCTGTTTGATCCCCCTCCCCCCACAAGGAGGGTGCAGCCTTACCAGGCCACAGAAGAAGACAATGCAGCCACTCCTGAAGAGACCTGATAGACTAGGATCAGAGGGAAGGGGAGGAGGACTTCCCTTATCAGTAGACTGGGAGAGGCTCAAGGGAGGGGAAAAGGTGTTGGGAGCAAAGCCCTGGGACCCTTCCTAAGGGCCTGACATGCCAGATAAGCACCGGGTGCCAGCAGGCCATAGCTTCTTACAACCCATTGTTCCCCAAACTGTTTGCTTTGGGACACATCCGTGACCACCGATGTGACCACCGATATTATCTTCGGGCCTTGTAACTCTTTAACCCACCTTCTTAGCCTTGGGAACTTCCCACCAAGGGCCTTGGTATTTTTCCACTACTACTCCCCTTTTCTCGCCCCTCTCCCCCGCCCTGCCAAAACCACGTTTTAAAAGAAACACCAAAGTTCAATAAAAGAGACACTTGACCGGCAACCATCTGCTTGTGTCCTTTCTCTCTCTCCCCCATCTTTTTCAGGATTGACCCTCTTCGCCCCCACGAATAACTAAGTCCGGGGCGGGACAGAGTGGCGCCCAACGTGAGGGCTCGAAGTACGGGTCTCTCCGGACGGACCCTGAAGCGAAGACCTCGGCCAAGGCAAGATTAGAGGCTCCCGTTCCATCACCCGTGGGACAACAAGAGTCTGGTAAGTAAATGCTTTACATTTCCGTCTAAATTCAAGATGGGGCAATCATTCGTTAAAGAATTAAAGACTTCCCTCAGAGAGAGAGGAATTCGGGTTAAGAAAAAAAAAGACTTAATTAAGTTCTTGGTTTTTGTGTCAGACATTTGTCCATGGTTTGTTATTGATGGGCCAGAGATATGCCAAAAAGTGGGATCAGGTTGGAGCCTGCCCTCTCGAGGACCTTAGAGAAAGAGGTCGAGATAAGATAATAATTGTCCCCCTGTTACTACTGTTAATTCCTTAGCTTTCCCCGTTTTTCCCAAAGAAGGCCCCTAAGTGGGCTGGGGCAAAGGGCATGGATCGGAGCCGGAGCCGGAGCCGTAGCACGGTGAGCAGGAGGAACTGGGACTCTACTTATCTCCTTCCCACTCCCCTACCAAGGGCCAGGCTTTCAGAGAACTGGGTGGATGAGAACGCCTAAACCCTCAGAGGCCTAAGACCTGCCTCTGCCAGCTGCAGAGCTCAGCAGGACTGCAATTTACTCAGCCCCCTCCCGGCTTCAGCCAGTGTCAGCTTCAGCCAGCTCTCAAACAGAAACCAGAAAGATGGAGCCACTTCTAGTTTTAAAGATTAAATTGTGTTCACTGATAAATTCTGAATTTCTCTAGTTCTGACTTAAAATCATGGTTATGCTCTGTATATATATTTAAATGTTTAAAAAGCAGGTACCGCGGTTGTTTTTTGTCCTTGTCTTGTGTTTTGTTTTTGTATGCCAGCCGTGTCTAAATGTTTCTGTGCAATGTTTGTGCGTGTAGTACCTTCTGTTCTCTGTTCTAAAAATTCCTCAGAGCTCGAGGTGCCTGTATCTGGGTAGCAAGACGTGATCGAGGTGGTCACAGTTCAGGGGGATGCCCCTAACTTCATCAGTATTTTCAATAAATTTGGCCAGCTGGTTAATGTTTCTTTTTGTCTCAATGTCTCTGTGCAGTATTCGTACCTTCTGCTTTCTGTTCTGAAAGGCCTCACAAAACTTGTTTAAAATGTGTGCCTATGTGTTCATTAGATCTATGAACGCATGGGTTACCACGTGGTATATGAGGTACCTCAGTGCCTTACCGCCATCTTGACTTTAACATGTGGGTTATAATTTAACCGCCATCTTGATATGGGTTAAAAAAAAAAAAAAAAAAAAAAAACCTTGGTCAAATAATTCTCATTTCCTTCTAGGTTAAAAGAATGAGTTATTTTAAATTGGCATTGGTTTTAAAAATTAAGTTGTTTACATTGGTAAATTCTGGTTTTGTTAGGGTTATGATTATGCCTTGTGACTTCTCTCCTACAAAAGGGGTATTTTGTTTTGATATTACAAAAACGGGTTTTAAAAAAATGTTTAAATGTTTAAGGCTATAAAATGCTTAAAGTTTATCAGGCATTTGGGTATGACAATGATTTTGGATATTTATTTTATCAATTTTACTAAATGAAACCCTGCCGTATTGTTTGTGTTGTCTAAAAAGCAAGAGAAAAAGAGCAAAAAAGTAAGAATGTCTAGTTAAGCCAGAAAAAGAAAGCTAGGAACCTGAAGGTATACAGAATGTTGCAAAAGGTTAGTAAATGTATTATAAAAAGCCAGAGAGTTAGATTGTGGATGCTCCACAGTGTTTGCTGTATCATCATCAGCATCTAATGGCTATGTTTGGTATTGTCAGTCGCAGCCTGTGCTAACACGTGGCTAGCTGCCATGATGGTTCAGCAATAGAGAGAGCGTGGAGCTGTAGTTTTGCCGCCATATTCGTTTGGGGCTTACAGCTGAGTTCAGTTACACATGGCCAGCCACCATGCTGGTCCGGAGATAAAGAGGGTGGAGCTATGAGTTTTCCACCATTTTGTTTAGGTCTCTGAGTTATGTTCAGTCATCTGATTAGTGCTAAATGCAAAGCTTTTTACTGTTCAATTTTAATGCAAGCGGTAGGAGCAGCAAGATTTGCTAGCTTCTCTATGAACTGTATCTGACTAAAAGGTTTGCTTTAATTTTAGTTCAAAAAGAGCAGATTTAAAGTTATGCTAACAACTACAGTTGGTTAAGATGTTAAGCTATACCTAGTGTCTTTGTTTAGTTTTTTTTTACACAGTTTAGAGCAGATGATAAAGATAAAGAGTAACTCAGATATGCTGGCCCTCAAGCTTGTCAGAGATCTAATAAATATGGCATTTTAACATACGTAAGCTTATTATGACAAAGTCCAACCTGTTGATGCATCTTTTCAAGTGTCTAGCACATCTGTGCAAATAACAGTTACCTGCAGTATTGGCTGTGTTTTAAAGTTTTAATAAACAGTCTTTAAACATTTTTACAGATAGTGCCTATGTAGCTTAGTCTTTGCCTAGGTTAGAGACTGCAAATTAAATTTAAACATCTTCTCCTGCTAAAATTATTTTTACAAATTCAAAATTTAATACAAAAAAAAAACTTTTCCTTTTACATTGGACATTTACAAGCTCATTCTAACCTTCCAGGACCTTTAACTAAGGTAATTATAAAGCTGACTTGTTTAAACAATGTCCTTCTTGTGTTGTCCTTTTACCTACTTCCCATCTTGGGGTCAATCCCTGTGGCCTTGTACCTAATGTTATTTGGCAAGTGGATGTTACACATATTCCTAAATTTGGTAATTTAAAATATGTTCATGTTTTTGTTGACACTTGTAGTGGGTTTATATTTTCCACACTCCAAACTGGTAAAGCTGGAAAAAATGTTATTGCTCATACGCTGTCAGCAATTGCTATATTAAAACTTCCAACACAACGTAAAACAGATAATAGCCCTGGCTATGTTGGAAATATGTTTTTAAAAATTTTAAGAGTGGGCCCCCAGAGACATAAGCCTCAGGTTGTTAGGAGATGAGGCACAGGGAAGTTCAGGGGTTGCCGTCCTGGCTACTCATAATTGGATGAAGGATTAGGTAGCTGACTTTCAGGTCTGGTCAGTTCTGGCCAGACACCTGAGGAATATCTGATCTTTAATTCACGTTCAGAACCTCCTGCTAGTGGGGATGTGGCTACAGCCAAAGATGAAAGAGCAATTAGCTTCAACCTGTGTCTTCTCTGAGGAGCGAGCCTGAGAGAAGGTCAGGGGCTCTTCAGAAGAATTGAGTCCATTTGGGTTGATTGCTAGGTGCTGTTATCTCTCAAGCATAGATCTGGTCATTCTTTGCAGAGTGGAGGTCTTTGCTTGCTCACTTCCTTATCTCTGCCCAAGCAGAGGACCAGAGTCCGGGGCGGTTACTTTCTTCCGTACTCTGGAAAAGTACTGTGAGGCTTTAATTAACACTTTAATTAACAAGGGCCAGAAACTCGAAAATATGGACATTCAGCTGTGGAATGTTTCTGGCATATGGATACAGAAAGAGAGTTTGCTACTGTCCTATGGAAAGATCCTTTGGACAACAAATGGCATGGTCCAGATCCTGTCCTGATACAGGGCAGAGAAGCAGTTTGCATCAATCCTAAAGAGATAGATGCAGCCAGATGGTTGCCAGAATGATTAGTAAAGCATATAGATAATAATAATAACACTCATCAGTCCAGGGTAAAAGAATTACCCTGAGAACATATTCCTTTTATATCTCTTTACAGAAATGATGAAGAAAAAAACAACTGTGATCCTTTGCCTCCAGCTGATATAGGTTCATGGTGGACTTAAGCAGCACAGGAATGGGCTCCTTCCCTATCTCCTTCCTTTCCTTGGTCCCCTGCTTATCTTATTGATAATTCTTTCAATAGGACCTGTTCTTTTCAATACAATTATGGCCTTGTAAAAATAAAATAAAGGGGGACCTTCTGGCACCTTGCTGCCCCCTAAATTTGGCATCTGGCTTGACCGGACTACTGCCCAGATACAATAGTGCATTCCTGGCTGACCTGGAGCTTTCGATAAGATCATCTTCCTGAAATACCTTAAATCCTAATCTCCCTCAGGGCTCCCTAAGTAACTCTTCTGAGGAACTTTCCAAATTATCATTATTAACACATCTTGGTGGGCCATCCTGTGATTTCTAGTCACTTAGTAACCCTGCCAAAGTCAATTACATTCCTTCTGCTTCTGCCCTTCAATGAAGAGGCCATACATCAAATTAACGCCACTGATTTTCAGGAATGCTGGGTGTGTTACTCACCACGGCCACCCTTCTACAAGGGTATAGCCTTACCCTTAGAAGTAATTACAACTAATAATTCTAATGCCTTACAGTGGCAGCACCCAGAGGGAATCAGCCTTACAGTCACACAGGTGTCCGGAATTGGAACGTGCCTATCGGGACCTTCTATGCTTCCCCCGGTGGCTTTACATATATTGCTGCACCTAATGGCACCTATTTTGCCTGCTCCACTGGTCTTACTCCTAATCTTGTAAGCTCCACCTTTTTAGTCCATAGAGATTACTGCATCCTTGTACAGCTTTTCCCAAGGCTGACTATACATTCTAAGGATGAGTTCCTTCGGTTTTGGGAAAAAGGGGTACGTCCATCTCAAGTTAAAACGTGAGCCCTTAACTGCCATTACTCTAACTGTAATTCTAGGGCTTGGAGCCGCTGGAGCTGGTACAGGCATAGCCTCCCTAATTACCTCCCAGGAACAATTTAATCAACTCTCCCTAGCAGTGGACAAAGACCTACAAGATTTGCAAAAAGGCTTACAGGACCTAAAAGATTCTATGGTGTCCTTATCTGAGGTAGTTTTACAAAACAGGCGCGGTCTAGATTTGGTTTTTCTCCAGGAAGGCAGACTCTGCGCTGCGCTCAAGGAAGAATGCTGCTTTTACACTGACAAAACAGGTTTAGTGCAAAGCAGTATTGATAAGGTTCGCTCCAGTTTGGAGGGACGAAAATGAAACAGAGAGATACAAGAGTCCTGGTATCAAAATTGGTTTTCCACATCCCCATGGCTAACCACTCTGCTTCCCAGTCTGCTAGGACCTTTTGTAGGTATCCTTTTGCTTCTCTCTTTTGGCCCTTGGGCCTTTAATCGTCTCTCAGACTTTGTTAAGAACCAGGTGAGCTCCGCAATCAAGCCTGTTGGAGTCCACTACCATCGTCTGGCTGGGGAAGAAGAATCTGCATCCGAAGGCTGGTCTCGCTGATTCTTGGGAAGCGGGGTCTCCCCGTCTAGAGAGGCTCTAGCCAGAGTCTTTCATTTGGAGGCCCCAGCGAGATCTGAGACCCCCTGCCCAAGGACCACCGACTCCATCGGGAGGTAAGCTGGCCAGCAGAGTGTCTTTTATTGTCTTCATTCCGTCACGTGTTTGCCTGTTCTATCTCTCAAAATTTGTACGATTCAGCTGAGTCGCTCCGTATTAGGTGGAAAGAGAAGAGGCTGACGAGCCTAAACTTCTCTCCCGCAACTCTGGAAGACATTCCACGAGTGTCTGGGGCCCGATTTTTCGGAGCCCGCCTGTCTGAGAACACGTCCCAATCTGGACTTTTCGGGGCGAAGCCCTTGTCCGAGGGCTACGTGGTTCTCCTGGGGGACGAGGGATCCGGACCCTCTTCGCAGTCCCCATCTGAAGTTTTGCTTTCGGTTTGGCGCCAGAGTCGTGCCGCGCGCTGCGTTTGTGTTACTGTCTGTCTATTGTTCGTCGGATTCGTGTTTGGTGTTAGTCTTTTTGAAACCATGGGACAGTCTCTAACTACCCCCTTAAGCCTCACTCTACAGCACTGGAAGGATACCCGAGACATCGCTCATAACCACTCTGTAGAGATCCGGAAGAGAAAGTGGGACACCTTCTGCTCCTCAGAATGGCCGACATTTAATGTCGGCTGGCCAGGAGATGGCACCTTTAACCTAGACATTATTTTGCAGGTTAAGGCGAAAGTCATGGATTCAGGGCTGCACGGCCACCCGGACCAGATACCCTACATTGTTACTTGGGAAGCCCTGGCCCGGGAACCACCCTCATGGGTCAAGCCGTTTGTCACTCCCAGCCCCCCTGCTGTTCCCCCTGCAGTTCCCTCTGCCCCTGCCCTACCTCCTCCGTTGGTCCCCACACCCTCTAAGTCTGCCCTCTATCCAGCTGTAACAAAGCAGGCCCAAGGACGTAATCCGGGGGGCAAAAAGATGCCGACGACCCCGGTACTGCCAGCAGACGACGGCTCCTTGTTGGATCTGCTGACTGAAGAACCTCCCCCCTATAGGGACCCAGACCCCGACCAAGAGCCGGGAGAAGCCGCCGCGGCCGGACCTCAGGAGGAACCAGCTCCTTCCCCGGTGGCAGGGCGATTGAGAGGGCGCCGAGAGGCCCCTCCAGATTCCACATCTCAGGCTCTCCCATTACGAGCGGGGCCTAACGGCCAGCTCCAATACTGGCCTTTTTCCGCTTCGGATCTATATAACTGGAAAAATAATAATCCCCCTTTCTCTAGGGACCCTTCTAGACTCACCGCTTTAATCGAGTCCATTTTAGTAACCCACCAGCCCACCTGGGACGATTGTCAGCAGCTGTTACAGGCCCTCCTGACCACCGAGGAAAAGCAACGAGTCCTTTTGGAAGCCCGTAAGAACGTCCCGGGGGCTAACGGGCAGCCTACTCAGTTGCCAAACGAGATCAACGATGCCTTCCCCTTGGAGCGACCTGAATGGGACTTCGCCATGGAGGACGGTAGGAATCACTTACGTCTCTATCGCCAGTTGCTGATAGCGGGTCTCCATGGGGCAGCAAAGCGCCCCACTAATTTGGCTCAGGTTAAGTTAGTGACCCAAGGGTCAGAGGAGTCTCCCTCCGCCTTCCTCGAACGACTAAAGGAAGCCTATCGTGTGTACACCCCCTATGATCCGGAGGACCCTAACCAGGCTACCAATATGGCCATGTCCTTCATCTGGCAGTCTGCCCCGGATATCAGAAAAAAATTAGAGAGGCTCGAAAACTTAAGGGAAAGTACGATCCAGGATTTGCTAAAGGAGGCGGAGCGGATTTTCAACAAGAGAGAGACTCAAGAAGAGAGAGACGAAAGGTTAAAAAGAGAGGCAGAGGAGAGAGAAAACGTTAGAGACCGCAAGAGAAATAGGGAATTTAGCAAATTGCTGGCCACTGTAGTGACAGGGCAGAGGCAGAATAGACAGGACCTGGGAGACTGGAGGGGTCCTCGGATAGACAGAGATCAATGCGCCTACTGCAAGGGAAAAGGGCACTGGGTTCGAGACTGCCCAAAAAGACCAAAAGGGCCACGGAAGCCTAAGCCCCAGGCCACCCTGCTAAACCTGGAGGATTAGGGGAGTCGGGGTCAGGAGCCTCCCCCTGAACCCAGGATAACCCTTAATGTGGGGGGGGCAACCCGTCACCTTCCTGGTGGACACCGGAGCCCAACATTCGGTGCTCACTACCACACCGGGACCCCTGACTGACAAATCGGCGTGGGTTCAAGGAGCCACCGGAGGGAAAAGATACCGTTGGACAACTGAAAGAAGAGTACAGCTCGCCACCGGTAAGGTGACTCACTCTTTTTTACACATTCCTGATTGCCCTTATCCTCTGTTGGGGAGAGATCTATTAATGAAACTCAGGGCACAAATCCACTTTGAAGGGACTAAGGCCCACATTACTGGGCCTCAGGGACAGCCTTTACATGTGTTAACCATAGATCTGGAGGACGAATACCGGCTTCACGAATCTGAAAGGCCTCGGCCGCAAGAAATAACTGTTTGGTTAGAAAAATTCCCTTTAACCTGGGCGGAAACAGGGGGAGTGGGTCTCGCAACCCACCAACCGCCCCTGGTAATCACTCTAAAGGCATCGGCAACTCCTGTTTCCATTAAGCAATACCCGATGTCACATGAAGCTTACCAAGGAATTAGGCCCCACATTCGGAGGCTTTTAAATCAGGGCATCCTGGTGCCTTGTCAATCCCCCTGGAATACGCCTCTCCTTCCGGTCAAAAAGCCAGGGACAGGAGACTACCGCCCAGTGCAGGACTTGAGAGAAGTCAATAAAAGGGTGGAGGATATACACCCTACAGTTCCTAACCCGTACAATTTGTTGACTGGGCTTCCTCCGACGTACACCTGGTATACGGTATTAGACCTTAAGGATGCATTCTTCTGCTTGAGGCTCCGCCCTCAGAGTCAGCCTATCTTTGCCTTCGAGTGGAAGGACCCAGAATTGGGAGTATCGGGTCAGCTCACTTGGACTAGACTCCCACAGGGGTTCAAAAACAGCCCCACCCTATTTGACGAGGCGTTGCACCGGGACCTGGCCGATTTTAGAGTTCACTACCCTGCTTTAATCTTGCTCCAATATGTTGATGACCTCCTCCTGGCTGTGGAAACTGAGGAAAAATGTCTGGAGGGAACAAAGGCCCTCTTGAGGACTTTAGGAACTCTAGGATACCGGGCCTCAGCCAAAAAGGCCCAATTATGCCAGAGGCGGGTTACATACCTGGGTTACCAAATCAGAGATGGACAAAGATGGTTGACAGAGGCGCGGAAACAGACAATCCTAAAAATTCCAGTGCCCAAAAGCCCGAAACAACTAAGAGAGTTCCTGGGTACGGCGGGGTTCTGTCGCCTCTGGATTCCAGGGTTCGCAGAAATGGCTGCGCCACTTTACCCACTCAACAAGCAAGGGACTCTCTTTACGTGGGGAGATGAGCAGCAGAGAGCCTATGCAGCCATAAAAGAGGCCCTGCTAACCTCCCCCGCGTTGGGGCTTCCGGACTTAAACAAGCCCTTTGAGCTGTTTGTAGACGAAAAACAGGGATATGCTAAAGGAGTCCTGGCTCAAAAACTGGGACCATGGAGGCGTCCGATAGCCTACCTGTCCAAGAAACTTGACCCGGTAGCCTTGGGATGGCCACCCTGCCTGAGGATGGTGGCAGCAATTGCCCTCTTGATTAAAGACTCTGGCAAGCTGACTATGGGACAGCCAATAACAATTTTGGCTCCTCATGCAGTGGAAGCCCTGGTCAAACAACCTCCGGGCCGATGGCTTTCCAATGCCCACATGACCCACTACCAGGCCCTACTACTGGACACTGATCGAGTATACTTTGGCCCTATAGTAGCTCTCAACCCGGCATCACTGCTTCCCCTACTGGAGGGTCCAGAAACTCATGACTGTCTCCAGATACTCGCAGAGGTACATGGTACCCGATCCTACCTGACCGACCAGCCCCTCCCCGACGCCGACTTCACCTGGTACACCGACTGGAGCAGCTTTCTGGACAACGGAGAGCAGAGAGCGGGGGCCGCAGTCACCACCGAGACTGAGGTAATTTGGGCTGAGGCCCTACCACCTGGCACTTCGGCACAGCGGGCTGAGCTCGTCACCCTAACTCAGGCCCTCCGGATGGCAGAAGGTAGGAAGCTCAATGTTTATACCGATAGCCGCTATGCCTTTGACACTGCTCACATCCATGGGGAAATATATCGGAGAAGAGGGTTGCTTACCTCGGAAGGAAAGCAGATCAAAAATAAAGCTGAAATATTGGCCCTGCTTAAGGCTTTGTTTTTACCCTCAAAACTGAGTATCATCCATTGCCCCGGCCACCAAAAGGGAGACAGCCGAGAAGCCAGGGGCAACCGCTTGGCGGACGCAACTGCCCGAGAAGCGGTGAGACAAGAAAGCTCAGATACCTCCCAGCTCCTGGCTATAGAGCCGGCCGAGGCAGAGGTCCCCTCCATTCAGGAACCCCCCTTCCACTATAGTGAGGAAGATAGGGACCTCCTAAAAGAAATGGGGGCCACTTACAATCCCACGCTAAGACTCTGGACTTTCAAAGAAAAACCTGTGTGGCCCCTGCAACAGACTCGTAACCTGATTGAATACCTCCACAGACTGACTCACCTTAGCTCCAGAAAAATGAAAACCCTCCTAGAAAGGGAGGAAAGCTCCCACTATTTGCTGGGGAGGGATAAAATTCTACAGCAAGTGGCTAAAGAGTGCACAGCATGCGCCCAAGTGAATGCAGGATGCCATAGGATAGGCCCAGGGACCAGGATCCGGGGACATCGCCCCGGCACCCACTGGGAGATTGACTTCACAGAGGTAAAACCTGGACTATATGGATATCGGTTCTTGCTGGTATTTGTGGACACCTTCCCGGGATGGGTAGAAGCCTACCCCACCAAACATGAAACTGCCAAAGTAGTCGCCAAAAAGCTTCTGGAAGAAATCTTCCCCAGGTATGGCATGCCCCAGGCGTTGGGCTCTGACAATGGCCCTGCCTTCTTCTCCCAGGTAAGTCAGTTAGTGGCCAAACTATTGGGGATCAATTGGAAATTACATTGTGCATACTGTCCCCAGAGCTCAGGGCAGGTAGAACGAATAAATAGAACTATCAAGGAGACCTTATCCAAATTAACGCTGGCAACTGGCTCTAGAGACTGGGTGGTCCTCCTCCCATTGGCCCTATATCGGGCCCGGAACACCCCGGGCCCCCATGGACTCACTCCTTTCGAGATCCTGTATGGAGCCCCACCACCGATCGTTAACTTCTTTGATCCCTGTATAGCTTCATTTGCTGATAGCCCCTCTCTAAAAGCCCATTTGCAGGCACTACAGATTGTCCAGAAAGAAGTCTGGAAACCCATCGCCTCTGCATACCAGGAACAACTGAACCGACCGGTGGTGCCACATCCGTTCCAGATTGGAGACACAGTTTGGGTCCGTCGACATCAAACCAGAAACTTGGAACCCCGCTGGAAAGGACCCTATACTGTGTTGCTAACAACCCCGACGGCGCTCAAGGTCGATGGTATCACAGCGTGGGTACACGCCTCCCATGTCAAGGCGGCCCATCACGACGCAGAACAAGATCAGACTCCAGCCTCCTCATGGAAACTCCGTCGCACCCAAAATCCACTAAAGATAAGACTCACCCGGGTTTGATATTCTTTCTCTTCCTGTTCACTCTGTCACTCTCCAGTCCCCACATCCCTGTAAATTCGACTTGGGTCCTGCTAGATGGATTTGGTGTCCTTCTTAACAAAACTTCCAAAATAGCTCCCCCGTACACTTGGTTCCCTGAACTAAGTTTTGATCTAGCTCAGGCCATGCCACCCGGGTCCTACGCCAGGCGCATCGTAGATGACCAAAAAACACATTTCTACATGTGCCCTTCCCCGGGGAGTAGCCCCTGGCGACTGCAGAATTGTGGAACTAGGAACGACTTATATTGCGCCGCGTGGGGATGTGAGGACTTCGCCACCAGCTGGCTACCAACCTCAATCGGACTCCTCCAGCTCACCAGGGACCCCAAGTATGATAGATGTGGGTATGCACTCAATGTTGATGACCCCCGTCCTGTACCCAAACCCTGTAATCAGCTCATCCTTACCTTTACCGATAAGGGCAAAAAGTATAAAGAGGGATGGTTGCGTGGAAAAGAATTCGGGTTGCGCCTCTGGAAAACAGGCCGCGTAGGAGGAATAATGCGCCTCCAGCTGACTCTTGATAAACCCAAGGTGCCTGTCGGGCCTAACTCGGTGTTACCAAACTTAAGAGTCCCCTCCTCCCAACCTAAAAAATTACCCATTCCGCCTACAACCATGCCCCCTAACAAAACTCTGGGCCCAGCCAGTCTAGGCATTCCCACACCACGATTTCTCCGATCGAGTACAGGTGATAGACTGTTTGGTCTAATACAGGGAGCCTTCCAGACGCTTAATTATACTGATCCTAGCAAAACCCGAGAATGCTGGCTATGCCTGGTCCCAACTCCCCCTTACTACGAAGGGGTTGCAATAACGGGGAACTTTGTAAATTACACCACACCCCCAACATATTGTACTTCGACCACCCAACATAGGCTAACTCTATCTGAAGTGTCTGGCCGGGGAACCTGTATCGGGTCAGTCCCCAAAACCCACCAAAAAATTTGCAACTCAACCTCCAGGATCCACCCGGGCTCCTATTACCTAACGGGCCCCAATGGGACCTATTGGGCTTGCAGCTCCGGCTTAGCACCCTGCGTATCTGCACTAATTCTCAACCAGAACTCTGACTTTTGTGTCCTCATTGAGCTCTGGCCTAAAGTTGTCTACCATGAACCTAAATACGTCTACAAACATTTTGAGGGGATCATCCGGTATTCTAGGGAGCCTGTATCTTTGACTTTGGCCTTAATACTAGGGGGACTCACAGTCGGGGGTATCACAGCAGGAATAGGGACTGGTTCTGCTGCCCTGGTAGAAACTACTCAGTTCCAACAACTACAACAGGCCATGCATACCGACTTGCAAGCGTTAGAAGAATCAGTCAGTGCTCTGGAAAAATCCTTGACCTCCCTTTCAGAAGTAGTCTTGCAGAATAGAAGGGGGCTAGATATCCTCTTCTTACAAGAAGGAGGACTATGTGCAACTTTAAAGGAAGAATGCTGCTTTTATGCTGACCATACTGGATTGGTAAGGGATAACATGGCTAAACTCAGAGAAAGACTCAGACAGAGACAGCAATTCTTTGAGTCAGGACAAAGCTGGTACGAGAGATGGTTTAGTCGGTCCCCCTGGATTACCACCCTGATCTCCTCCATTATGGGTCCCCTAATCATAATTCTCCTGATTCTACTAGTTGGGCCTTGTATCCTAAATCGGCTAGTTCAGTTTATAAAGGACCGGCTCTCCGTCATACAGACGTTAGTGCTAACCCAGCAGTACCATCAACTCAAGCAGCTAGAGACGGAGATTGACTCACTAGACCGATAGAATGAAGGATTCCATTCTAGGCTAGAAGAGAAATGGGGGAATGGAAAAATAAAAAGCCCTAGCATAATGCTGGCAACACTATTTTACAAGCAATACAGGGTCAGAGGCAGGGCAGGACAGGTGTCCAACCACAGGGTATCTGCGGTTGGGCGCCTAAAACAATCGGGACACCCAAGATAAGAACCGGGAGCCTTTCCCGCCTTCTCTGAATCGGCTACGTGACTTAGCCCACATCTGCTTTCCCGCCTTCCCTGCTCCAAATACGTAACCTAACTATGGCTTTGTTCAAATCCCCCAATCAGATCCCCGTAACTATGCTTCTCGCTTCTGTAAATGTGCTTCTTGCTCCCAAGCCCTATAAAAACCCGTTACCCCAACCGAGGGGCGCGCAGGTCTTCCGAAAGGCTTTGTCGCCCCGGGTACCCGTGTATCGAAATAAACCTCTTGCGGCTTGCATCCGAAGGCTGGTCTCGCTGATTCTTGGGAAGCGGGGTCTCCCCGTCTAGAGAGGCTCTAGCCAGAGTCTTTCAGTGACAAATAATTTTTCTCACATAATCAAGACGGCTAATATACCTAGGGCCTTGCACTCGGAGGTATTCTTCCCATTGCACCAGAAATGGCCTAGGTCTGCCTACGATTGCAGTGAGACCTGAGTCACCGAACCTTTGTAAACGTGAGTCCCCGGACCTATAAAATTCCCAAACTGTTTATAAAATCGCTGAGAGTCCTAAGAGGCCTCCTCCTCCTCTTTTAAAAGACAAATAGGGAGGAGATGTTGGGAGCAAAGCCCTGGGACCCTTCCTAAGGGCCTGACCTGCCAGATAAGCACCGGGCGCCAGCAGGCCATAGCTTCTTACAACCCATTGTTCCCCAAACTGTTCGCTTTGGGACACATCCGTGACCACCGATGTGACCACCGATATTATCTTCGGGCCTTGTAACTCTTTAACCCACCTTCTTAGCCTTGGGAACTTCCCACCAAGGGCCTTGGTATTTTTCCACTACTACTCTCCTTTTCTCGCCCCTCTCCCCCGCCCTGCCAAAACCACGTTTTAAAAGAAACACCAAAGTTCAATAAAAGAGACACTTGACCGGCAACCATCTGCTTGTGTCCTTTCTCTCTCTCCCCCATCTTTTTCAGGATTGACCCCCTTCGCCCCCACGAATAACTAAGTCCCGTGGGGCGGGACAAAAAGGGAGGGTGGGACTGGGAGGGGAGGAGGGAGAGAGGTACAAGGGAGATACAAAGTGAACAAACTGTTATTTTATTAATAAAAATAAAAATAAAAAATCAAACAAGGCTGTCATATAAAAATAACTATCTTGCTGAAGTAGTGTGTTAGTGTGTGATGTGGGGGTCCCCACACAGTCACAGCTCTTTCCCAGGCTCCATAGCTTAAGTCTGTGGCTTTATTTGTTGCTCTTGGGAGTTCCTGGGGTTTACACAGCAACCCAGCACCTACATAGCTTCTTTTGAATTACCCATTCCAAGTGGATGGTGAGTGGTTGCCAATTCAGACTGGAGAGCATCTGGGCCCTGCTTCCCTTCTCTCTCTAGGTAGGTCAGTGTCATGGGCAATCCATGCCTTATGATGCCCAAGATTCTGGTGAATGTCTTGTATTGCTCCTGAGGCATTCATCCACTTCCTGAAAGAGACTGAGCACAGCTTACAGCTCCCATTTCTTTTCACATGACAAATCTGAGCTTCAGCTCATGGGGCTTTGCCTGGAGCTCATCCTTTCCCCCAAACATAACAGCACATTCCCCCTCCCATGTTGGTCATTATGGCTAGCAGGGTCTTCAGTGATGTTTGAGATTCTATTATTTCTTTTGTTTCAGCTCTGTTGGGAGCGGTGCCTCTGGCAGCTGCTTTGATATTTAAATCTCAGCGGAGAGACTGCTTTTACTGGACCTTCTCTAAAGGCAGGGAAGAATTTGCAAGTCCATCTCCTTTTGTTTGTGACAGCAAGTAGGATAGCTTGTGAGGATCACACCTCTTCCTCAGACTCCTCGTGGAAATTAACCATTGTTCTGAGATGTTTCTACTCTGGCTCAGAAACTCTACAATAAAAAGACAGGCCGACAGTTACTGCAGAAGAAGGCTGGAGGCAGAGGAGGAGGCAGAGACTTGCTGCTTACTGCAGCAGCCTGCCTTTTGCTGTGGCTGTCGAGTCCGGACCTTTAAAAAGTTTCCTGTGTGCTGTGTGTTTATTTTATTAATATTAATCCTCACTCCCCACTCAAGAACCGTTCGACTCTGCAGGCTGGCCCCAGCACAGCTCAATCTGGGTTTTATTTCTTTGGAGCAATAGAAGATGTGGACATGGTTTTTCTTGACATTGTGGTGGTTTTGTTTGTTTGTTTTTGATTGTGGACTCTTTTTGACCAAACTTCTGTCATTAATGATAAGGGAGTCAGGCCTGGCAGGGACATGAGCGCCTTTTTAGCAACATGGACTGAGGATCTCCCTTCCTCATTCTACTCTTGTTTTGCTTGTCTGGAGCCAGTGAGTTTCTTCTGTTCTTTGGCACCTTTCTGTGAGGTTTGTAGAAAGCAAACAGTTGCATTTCATATTAAAGAATATATTCAGCCAACCTAACTTGTTTAATTGGAGAGTTTAATCCATTTGTGAAAAGTTTCTGTAGCAGACTCTAATTTTAGTTGACTAGGGCCTTGCTTAAATAGGCCTTGGCATATTACTCTTGCTTTTAAGAATTTCTTGTCTTGGACTTTTGGGAGCTTGAATATAGTTTGTCTTTAACATGACCATATCAGTTGAATCTAAATGGGGTCCTTTGAGTTTACTGTACTTGGCTGTCCATGCATTTCCCAATATTTAGAAGGCTTTTTAGCTATTGTTTAGCTAAATTGTTTTGTTTATGTGTTTATTTATGATTTATTTGTATGCATGAATGCAATAGTGTATGTGTGGAGGTCAGAGGACAGTTGGAGGCATCAGCTTTCTCCTGGAGCTCAGGTTATCAACGTGGTAGCAAGCACCTCTCAGGTATGATGTTGGGTACGTAGGTACCTGTCAGTGTCTGGGGACTGTGGGCCAGGCTTCTCCAGATTTGTTGTTGTTGTTGTTGTTATTTTTTTGTTTTTTTGAGACAGGGTCTTTGTGTAGCCCTGGCTGTCCTGAAACACACTTTGTAGATCAGGCTGGCCTCAAACTCACATAGATCCATTTATCTCTGCCTCCCAAGTGCTTGAGACTAAAGGCATGTGCTGCTACTGCCAGGCCTCTGGAAGTTTTGATCAGGCAGAACACTGCAAGCCTGGCAACAGGAATGTGGTACTATTCAGTTTCTACTCCGTCCTGGTGTGGTTCCAGAGACATACTGGCATGGTGAGGGAATAAAGAAATGACAAACATATACACAGAAACATTGGACACACAGAAAAAGCTGGCACTGAGTGGACTGGGGTCTCTGATGTAGAAGCAGAAATTTCCCTCTCTGAGTTTAGTGTGTTTATACAGCTGAACAGAGAGGCAGAGTTTTTGCACACAGCTGAATCAAGTGGGCCGGTTAAGTTAACGGTGGTAGTTGCAGTTTCTGTAGGGGAAGCGTTCTTCAGGCTCTCCAGGGGGAGAAAGCCATGGTGGACACTTTCCACACACACTAACAATATCTGCACATGTCTTTGTATCCCTGTAATCCTCACCCCAGGGAAGTAAAGCTTTGCCGTTTTCCCACGAGTTTGAGGCTAAGGTCTTTGATATGGCCGTGCCCACATCAACAGCACACACTCACTCTAGGCTTCATCTATTTGTGTTTTTTCCACTCCCCATGACTGTCTCGGGATCACACATGGGCTGAGGTATAAATAGTAAGCTCAGGTAGGAGGCCTGCACACTGTGTCATCTTGCTCACTGAATTGATCAAAGTGGGCTGCCCAGTTGTTCCTAGGTCTTCTGGTGAGAGGGAAGGGCCCCTCAGCTGTTTTCTGTGGCCTTGGTAGGCTGAGATGCTTAGGGCAGGCTATCTGCCTGCTTTGTGGAGATTTAGGACGTGGTGCTGACTGGATACATCTGGGAATCTGGGTTAAGGGTGGGGCTCAAGACAGTGCCTGAAAAACTCAAGTTGTGGCTGGGCCTGAGTTGATGCTGACAGTGCTGCAGGGCTCTGGGGTGGTGCTTCTCTAAGGGCAAATATCACAGATATTCTAGCCCGTGGGTTGAATAGGAGCCGTTGGACACCTCCCATATAGGCATTGTTTAGGTTTGATTTCATGCGGGAAACTGTAAAGTAGACGTTATATTCTCCGTTTCCCTCTGTACAACGACATTCTGGGTCTCTGGGCTCCGTGTAATATTTGTAACTACCTTCAAACACTGTTCCAGTGGAATAATACTTGCTCTTTTTTTTTTTTTTGCCCCTTGTTATGTCTAGTCAGGAGGGAAACAGGCCAGATATGTCTAGTCAGCTGTTTTGCTGGTGACAGTCCACTGAGCACGTACTGTGTGCCAGGAAGGCTGTGGCAGGGGGTTTGCACAGCAGCAAGAAAAACAGATGCAAACCTTGACTTAAAAGAACTCGATCTAGTTTATCAATGGTCAATGATAATGGTTGGTTGTACCCTTACCCTTATTATGGGATAAGAAACTGATAACAGAGCGGTCAATTGCTGGTGCTGGTAACCTTCCCTATTGGACTACAAGTCTGCCTCCCCCAGAACCTGCTGATCTGTTCCCAAATGCCTTTTCCTCTGCCTCTTCTAACGACAGGGGGTTCATTTCTCAACCCACAGGGCCAAAGTTCTTTTCTTTCTCTTCTAAATCCTGTGCTCTGTCAAAAACTAGAGCAAAGGCGAATGCAACAATTTACACTCCATCTCCCTGAACTTTACCCCAGTTTCATGCCTACCTTTTGTATCTACATTGTGCTCCTCTCTGACCTGGGACTCTTGGACTGTGGCCGTTCCCCTCTTTTTCCCCAAGAACCCACTTTTCTCATCCATAAAATGAGGAAATACATTGGAAAGAGTTCTGGAGTTTGAACCTGTCAGTTACAATTACGTGTCTTTTTCATAAATTTTTTTCTGTAAAAATTACCTATGAGTTCTTTGAGAATTTTATGCAACGTATTTTGATCATATTCCTCTTCTCTCCCAATTTCTTCCAGATCCCCTCCCCATTTTTTACATTTCTCAACTCTTCTTCCTCCCCACCCCAAACCCATCAAGTCCAATTTGTGCTGCTCATATACTCCTGGGTGTGTGGCTGGCCATGGAGCATGGTCAACCTACCAGAGGCTGGCCCTTTCCCTACACCCTTGCTAGAATATGCTGTCGGTTGTTTTCTTGATCTTAGCCATTCTGTCTGGCATAAAATGAGATCTCAAAATTAGCACTTAGCCAATTTCTAGGAATGTTGAACACTCTTAAAGATATCTTCTAGCCATTTTTATTTCTTTTTCTAAGATCTCTCTGTTCATATCCATAGCTTATTTTTTTTATTTTTGAGATTATAATACAATTACATAAATTCCCTCTTTCTTTTCCTCCTTTCCACCAATCTCCTTACTCTCATGTAAGAGGCTCATGGCCTCTTTTTCTATAATTGTTCTTACGTGTGTGTGTGTGTGTGTGTGTGTGTGTGTGTGTTTGTTTGTAAAGACATCAATACAACCTGATCAGTCCGTGTAATGTTACTTGTATTTATCTTTCGGGGGCTGACTATTTGTTATTGCATAATCAATGGATGCTCTCTTTCCTGGGGAAGATTATTTCTCTCAGAATTCCTAGCTGCCTGTAGTTTTATGTATAGGGTTGAATCCTCGTGAACGTTCCCCCTTCCACGTTAGCACTTTGGTGCCGTCCTCAGAGAACTTATTACTTCCATTTTCCTAAAATAATATAATTTATAACTGTATTATAAACACTTATTTTTATACCGACAGACAAATTTCACTCTCACCTCATCAAGGAAACAACTTCTTCTACTCTGGTCAAAATGCAGAGACTAAGTGACCATGGGATGCTCAGCCCCAGGAGTACATCTACAACACGACCTCTATACCTAAGGCTTAGAGAACACTAGAGACATGGTGGTGGTGAAAAGACAGAGTCAGAAACCAGGATCCTGCTGCTAGAAATCTAGACATGATAAGGAAGGTGTATCCACGAAACTTAACAATACAGTTACCTAAACAAGACCTGCATGATCACCATACCAGTTCACATGCCAACATGGATGGGGAAAATGGCACAAGAATTCATCCCTAGAGCTTTAGGCAATAAATGGTTGCTGAGAAGGGGAGAATTAGTTTCATCCAGGGGCGAGCCCTTTGATAGGTGAAGTCATCAGCCCTAAGTGAATCTACATACTCAATATATAATTAAAGTATAGCTTGAGTTTAGGAGAGACTATGATGGGGGATATGGAGGGGTTGGAGAGTGAGGAAGAGGTGTGGAAATGATATAAGCACTGTTGGGAATGGCTCCTGGCAGGGGATGCTACCGATAGCAACCAGTGACTAGGGAATAGAAAGGAGGAGAAAAAGACCACACACATACACACACACACACACACACACACACACACACACACACACGCACACATACATGATAGATGGCAAGACAAGCTACAATGAACAAATTCTAACAAGCGTCTTCAACTGTTTATTACGTGGATGGAGCAAACTTCAAAGAGCAAGCTCCAACAACTGCACTATATATACATTTTGTGGATGGAACAAACTCCAAAGAGTGAGCTCTAAACATTTTACATATATAATACATACATATATACATGTTTGGTGGATAGAGCAAATTCCAAAGGCTCCAAAAACTTCATTTTTTTCCTCCTACAGCTTGTAATATATATATGTGTATATATATATAATGTGTATATATATATATATATATATCAATCAGCAAAATATTTTAAGCAGTACAAAAATCACAATGTACTTACATTCTATTTTTCTTTAAGTGAACAATTACAATGAGTATACATAGAAAAACATGTTCCCCAATATCCTCACATGAGCAAATGTTTTATGTATTGTAGGTGAGAAACAAATGTGAAAAACAAATAATTTCCAAGAACCTTTCTAAGAAAAAAAAGAAATGTTCCAAGAACATTTCTAAGAAACTTGTAACAGAGTAACAAAGCACAAGGAAGCAAGGTAATTTTCTCAGCCAGCTTCTCTTTACTTGCAGGTTCTTTGTAAACATTAACTTTACTCTTTACAAAGAACCAACTATCTTAAAAAGTAATCTTATAAAAATCTTAAAAGAATCCCAAATCTAAACTAAAACAATCAGCCATGTCTACTTTATATCCTCAAGGTGCACATCTACTCATTAATAATTTTTATTAAGTCATAACAGGAAGCTGAGGGCAAAATGGTTACAAGAAATTACTTGTGATCACCAGGCCAGCTTCAGTGAGAGAGTCACATCAGCCAGTGCTAATTTGTGCTATTCTTCTCGCTCCTTAACCTCAAAACCCCCTGAGCTCGACTGTTTGGAGTGTACTTTTCTGAACTTCACATTGTTCCCTAAGATTTTCTACATCAGAGCCATTAACAAAAACATCTTTACCTAACATTACTAAACAATCTATTTTTCCAAATTTTTCTGAGGGTAGTGGTCATTGCTAACAATCTACATCTCTTAAGTTCTTTCCAAAGGTGGTGGTTGAGTCATTAACCTGCTGCAGCAGCAGGGCCTAAAAGTGAGCAAGCATTATTACCGTTAAGTGCCAATGACACTGCCCTGTGAGGGGCGGGAAACCTCCTTAGAGTACCTGTACAGTTCATATATTATGGGGGATGTGGTGACCGCGAGGGCAGCAAGCAGAGCGATGCTCCATAACAGCACTGAGTTCTCAGGACACGTGGTCCTCGGGGCCCTGCCTCTCAAGGCGCATCCACATTGGCTGTGCTAACTGGTGGGCTGCGTTCCATGAGTTCTAAAGCCGTTTTGCCGTTTCTCCTGCACGGCCTCTGACAAAACACAGTACTCACTACTCATATATAAAATTCGAGAGGGAGAGGGAGAGAGAGAGAGAGAGAGAGAGAGAGAGAGAGAGAGAGAGAAAAACAGAGAAAATTTTAAAATAAAAACACCCTCTCACACCCTAAGGTCTTATTTGCAATTAGGTCCATGATGTAATAGTGAACATTTAGAGAGTAAGTTATAGGAGCAAGTACTGAATAAACTGCTTCACATACTTCCAACTCAAAACACTACACAGCATGTTTCTGTTTAATCTTGTGTCATAGATGGACTACATAATAGAGAAAAATAGTTACTGGCTTTCCAAGAATCGCCTTGCTGCTTCGAGGTACAGCCAAGACCCTAACCCAGGCAGACTGTGAGGCTTGGTTGTTAGCAAGCGGTGTAAAGAAAAGGACGGTTAGGCTGAGCCTTTGATCCCTATGGCATCCCCTGACCTTCCCAGGAGGCATGTCATGCTTCCTCCACTATTCCCACATAGCAGAAGATGTCTCAGGTTATCTATGCTGACACCGAGCTTCCGGGAAGAGCTTGTGAGGTGTATGGCCAGCCTTGTGGCTAGACGGGGAACATGCTGTCTTCCCAGTGGTTTTCATGAGGGATTTGGAAGTGTGTAAGTCAAATTTACATGAAAGCAAAATATATAGCCACATGTATAATATTAGCTTAACTCTTACGAAAACTTGTCCTGGTAGCATCAAGATCGTTAATAACAAACAGTTTCCTGTCTTTCTGGTGTCCAGACAGTTCAAACAATGGTCCTGGGAGGTTGTGACTAGGCATTCATATCTAGCTGCCCTCTGCAGAATGGATCAAAGACCTTTTGGCGCCCGTTTATGATATCCAACAAATATCGACTAATTTGGCAAATGGTGAAGGGGAGCTGAGTGAAGATTTCCTCGGGAAAGGAGTGCCGGGTGTTGAAGGCTGGCCTGGAGTGTGTTAGGCAAGGGCTCCACTACTGAACTACAGCCCCAAGTAAGACGTTGAAGTGGGTAGATCTCCATCTTAGCGGAGGGGGGGGGGTCTGTTTGTGATGCCATCGTTTTAAAAAGAGATTAATGTGTTTCTTTTTGTGTACTTAATGGTTCAGTATGTTCCCACAGTGGCATCTTGGATTAAGAACTCCTGCATGCAGAAAGGGGGGAGGGGGGACTGGGAGGGGAGGAGGGAGGGGCTTATGGGGGGATACAAAATGAATAAAGTGTAATGAATAAAAGTTAAATAAAAAATTAAAAAAATAAAACGATAAAAATTTTAAAGAAAAAAAAAAAAGAAAAGAACTCCTGTGGGTGTATTACCCTAGACAATTTTTGTTATTTTTCCATTTTATTTTCATTTTTATGTTTTGCAATAGTCAGGTTTGAAAGCAGGGCCTCCCCAGGACTACTCAAGTGCTCTACCACTGAGCTACATTTCTAGTCTTCTTTTGACTTTTGACTTCGAGACTGGGCTTCATTAAATTTGCCCAGGCCACTCTGGAAGTCACACTTTAGCACAGGCATGCCCTTGAACTTGTGATGTTTCTTCAGACTCCTGAAAGGCTAGGATCATATGCTTGTATCTCTCTGCCTACCTTTGTTGTTTCTTTCATTTTAAGGTTAGAATTGCCCTTTGTCATGGCATCTTTATACATCTGTGCCCTTATGCTTTGTTCCCACTTCTCCTTTTCTGTCACACCCCCTCCTGCTTCAGTTGGTTCCCTTCCTTCTCCCAGTTAGTTCACTTCTGCTTTCCAATCATATGTACCACGTTGCCTTCTCCGTTTCCCGCCTCCCTTAAGATCTCTTCCTCCCCTCATGATCCCCTTCTTACTTTTGGGACTTGTACACACACATAGGGAAACATGCATCCCTGGGATATTCTGGCTGCCAGGCTAGAGGAAAAAGGGATAAGACAGAGGATTATAGAGGAGGGCACCAAATACCTTTCTCTGGCCTCTGTTTATGGGGCACGGGTGCATGTACCCCCACACACAGGCACGTAACACTCTCTCACACACACGTACACACACACTGCAATTGGTCCATCTATACCATCTTTTCTTATCTTTTCACCTATGGATAGACATCTAGGCTGGTTCCATCCCCTGGCTATGGAATAATGCCAGTATCCCTGCTGTACACTGGTTTGGAGTCCTTTTGGCTTATACCTAAGAGCAGTACGGCTGGGTCACGTGGTAGTCCAAGTTTTAATATTTGTTTGAGAACCCTCTGTAATGATTTCTATATTGGCTGCTCAAGTTTACATTTCATAAGAATATCATTCCTTATGTCTGTATTTTGAAGTACTTTCTCTTAGTGGTTTCAAAGTTTCAGGTCTCATATTAAGGTCTTTGATCTGTTTTTGCATGTGGTAGGAGAAAAGGGTCTAGTTTTATTCTTCTAAATGTGGGCATCCAGTTTTTGCAAATTAGGTAGGTGGCTACAACTAAGTGAGGTTCTCCTGGGTCCATGATTCTATTCCCTTGGGTTTTTTTTGTGTTCATCTGTGTTTGTGAGAGTACCATGCTGTTTTTGTTATTATGGTTCTGTAATATAATTCAAGATCCAGTGCTGTGATACTTCCCAATTTTCTCCCTCCTGAAGACTTACCAGCACGTGCTGTCGCTTGATTTTTTGATCTTAGCCATTCTGACTGGCGTAAGATGGAGGAAGTCATTGTGATTTGCATTTCTCTAATGACTAAGAACGCAGAACCTTTCTTTAAGTGCTCCTTGGCCACTCGAGTTTCCTCTGTTGAGAATTCTCTGTTTAGCTCTGTACCCCATTTCTAAATTGGGTTATTAGTTTTGTTGATGTTTAATTTCTTGAGTTCTTTATATATTTTGGATATTAGTCCTTTGTCAGATGTAGGGTTGGTGAAGATCTTTTCCATTCTGTAGGCTGCTGTTTTGTTCTATTGACAGCGTCCTTTGCCTTACAAAAGCTTTTCAGTTTCATGAAGTCCCGTTTGTTTCAGGTTTTTAATTCAGGTCATCAGGCTTGGTTTCAAATACCTTTACTCACTTAGCCATCTTGCAGGTCTGGGAGACTTTTAAAAAATTGTCTTGATTTTGTTGATTGATATGTAACTATTTAAATTGTTTATACCATCTTGATTTAATTTTGGTAGGCTGAATGTTTAGAAAATTTTCAATTTCTTCTAGATTTAAAGTTTTTTTTGTTTGTTTGCTTGTTTTTTTTATTTTTATTTTGAGACAGGCTTTCTCTGTGTAACCCTGGCTATACTGAAACTTGCTTTGTAGATCGAGCAGGACTTGAACTCAGAGTTCCACCTGCCTCTGCCTCCTAAATGCTGGGATTAAAGAAATGTGGTACTAAGTCTGGACCCAGGCTTTTTTAAAGAATATATGTTTTCAATTATTCTTGAATGATTCTTTTTATGGGATAAATTATAACCCTAACTTATTCTCTAATCGCATTAATTTGTTTTTTTCTCTCTCTTTCTATAGAGGCTCCTGAAACTCACTTTATTTAGCAGGCTGGCCTTGAACTCACAGAGATCTGCTTGCCCTGAATCTTTTTTTTCTCTTTTGGTTAGTTTCAGTAATAGTTTGTTCTTATTCATTTTTCCAAATAATCAGGTCTTTGATTATATGTACCATACTTCTAGCCTCAACTTCACTGATTTCTGTCCTGTTATTTATTATTTCCTGCTGTCTAATGCTTGTGGGTTTAGATTGCTCTTGTTTTTTTTTTTTTTTTTAAGACTTTGAGATGCATCATTAGGTCATTTTAAGGTTATTTTTATTTTTATGTACATTGGTGTTTTGACTGTATGTATGTATGTATGTGGTGTCAGATCCCCTGGAAGAGGAATTACTGACAGTTGTGAGCTGCCATGTGGGTGCTGGTAATTGAAGCTGGGTGCTCTGGAAGAGCAGCCAGTGCTCTTAACTACTGAGCCATCTCTCCAGCCTCTCATTAGGTCTTTTGTTTGAGATTTTTCAGATATGTTAAATGTAAGCACTTGTAGCTATAAACTTTCCCCTTAGAACTGCTTTAGCTGTAGTCCTTTCACTTTCATTTGGTTACTGCAGCTTTTTTATTTCTTTTTTAATTTTTTTCAGTGACCCACTGTTCCTTCAAAAGCATGTTGTTCATTTTCTATGTATTTGTGTCATTTCTGTAGTTTTTCCTGCTCTTGTTTATGGTTTTATTGCACTGTGGTCTGAAAAAAAAAACTCAAAAGAACTTAATTTTTACATTTTTTTGTATTCAGTAAGATTTGATTTGAGATCTAGAGTATGGTCTATTTTAGATGAGGTTCCATGACCTGATGCAAAAAATATGTATTCTGTATCTGTTGAATAGAATATTCTCTATGTATCTGTTAAGTGCATTTGTTGAATAGTGTACTTTAACTTAGAATTTTTATTTGCTTGGATGTCCTATCTATGTAAAGAGTGAGGTATGGAGATCTCCCAATAACATTGTATCAGAATTTATCTGACCTTTTATGTGCATTAGTGTTTATTTCATTAAGTTTGATGTCTAAATATTTGGTCCATATGTATTTACAATTATACCATTTTGCTCAGTTGTTTCCTTTATTAATACTTATGGCCTTCTTTATTTCTCCTCAGTAATTCTTGCTGAAGCCTACTTCATCAGATGTCAGAATGGCTACACCAACTTGTTCCTCAGTTTCTGTTTCCTGACAGAGTCTCTTCTATTTTTTTGATCTCAGCCTGTAGTGTTATGACCAATAATTTAACACTCTTGGGAAAAAGAGTTGGATTTAGTTTGTTAATACAGTCAATTAGTTTGCATTTTTATTGAAGAGCTGAGGCCACTTATAGTTGAAATTATTGCTGAGAGATGTTTACTGACTTTTTTGTAACTTAGTTAACTGTTTTTTGGGTGGTTGGATTACTGTTTGTTCTTAACTTTCTTCTCTATTGGATCAGGAGTTGGTTGCTTTGCTGGGCTGGGGTACCATGAGTCTTCCTAGCTTTTCTTTATCTATTCCTTTCAACAATTTTATCGTTTCTTGTAATTGAGACTGTCATTATTTCTTCTCTGTGTATAATATTTTCATGTATCTTCTACAGTGCTGGTTTTGCGGTCACGAACTGGCTTATCTTTGTGTGTTTGTGCAAGTGTGTGCTCATTCCTGCTTTCCTCTCCAGGTTATGAGGTTATAGGTTGAATTCATCTGGTTGTTTGTGTATTAGTTAAGGTCGTTGGCCATATTTTCTGAGAAAACCTTTGAAACCATCACCTGACATTTGTCTATTTCAGTATTCTCAAGTTCAATAATTGAGGAGGATGAGTCGTGTTGTCTTGCTTTTACACGTGTTTAGCATTTCTTTGCTATGATTTGCACATCTGTTAGTTTGGACATTTGTTTCCATTTTGAATGGGATTTTTTTTCTTTATTAATTACACTTTATTCATTTTGTGTCCCCCCTGTGGTTCCTTCCCTCCTCCTATCCCAATCCCTCCTTTCCTCCACCCTCTTCATGCATGCCCCTCCCCAAATCCACTGATAGGGGAGGTCTTGTTTTCCTTCCTTCTGATCCTATTCAATTAGGTCTCATCAGGAGTGGATGAATTGTCTTCTTCTGTGGCCTGGTAATGCTGCTTCCCCCTCAGGGGGAGGTAATTAAAGAGCAGGTCATGTCAGAGACAGTCCCTGTTCCTATTACAATGGAACCCACTTGGATACTGAACTGCCATGGGCTACATCTGTGCAGGGGTCTTAGGTTATCTCCATGCATAGTCCTTGGTTGGAGTAGCAGTCTCAGGAAAGACCCCTGTGCTCAGATTTTTTGGTTCTGTTGCTCTCCTTGTGGAGTTCCTGTCCTCTCCAGATCTTACTGTTTCCCATTTCTTTTCTAAGATTCACTTCACTCTGCCCAAAGGTTGCTCATAAGTCTCAGCATCTACATTGATAGTCTGTAGGGCAGAGCTTTTCAGAGGTCCTCTGTGTCAGGCTCTTGATTTGTTCCCTCTTTTCTCCTTCTTCTGATGTCCAGCCTCTTTGCCTTTCTGGATAGGAATTGAGCATTTTAGCAAGAGTCCTCCCTCTTGATTAGTTTCTTTAGGTGTACAGATTTTAGTAGGTTTATCCTATATTATATGTCTATATGAGTGAGTATATACTGTGTGCATCTTTCTGCTTCTGGGATAGCTCACTCAGGATGATCTTTTCCAGATCCCACCATTTACCTGCAAATTTCATGATTTCCTTGTTTTTCATTGCTGAGTAATATTCCATTGTGTAGATATACCACAATTTGTGCATCCATTCCTCCACTGAGGGGCGTCTGAGCTGTTTCCAGCTTCTGGGTATTACAAATAAGGCTGCTACAAACATGGTTGAGCAAATGTCCTTATTGTGTAATTGAGAATCTTTTGGATATATGCCTAGGAGTGGTATAGCTGGATCTTGAGGAAGCACAATTTCTAGTTGTCTGAGAAAGTGCCAGATTGCTTTCCAGAGTGGTTGTACAAGTTTACATTCCCACCAGCAGTGGAGGAGGGTTCCCTTTCTCCACAACCTCTTCAGCATGTGTTGTCTCTTGAGTTTTCTGAGCTTAGCCATTCTGATGGGTGTAAGGTGAAATCTTAGGGTTGTTTTGAATTGCATTTCCCTGATGGCTAATGAGATTGAGCATTTCTTTAAGTGTTTCTCTGCCATTCTATATTCCTCTGCAGAGAATTCTCTGTTTAGCTCTGTACCCCATTTTTTAATTGGATTACTTGGCTTTTTTGCTGTTTAACTTCTTTAGTTCTTTATATATACTGGATATTAGCCCTCTGTCAGATAAAGGGTTGGTGAAGATCTTTTCCCAATCTGTAGGTAGTCGTTTTGTTCTGAGGACAGTGTCCTTTGCTTTACAGAAGCTTTTCAGTTTCATGAGATCCCATTTATTGATTGTTGTTCTTAGAGCCTGTGCTGTTGGTGTTCTGTTCAGGAAGTTGTCTCCTGTGCCAATGAGTTCAAGGGTATTCCCCACTTTTTCTTCTAAGCGGTTTAGTATGCCTGGTTTTATGTTGAGGTCTTTGATCCACTTGGACTTTAGTTTTGTGCAGGGTGATAAGTATGGATCTATTTGCATTTTTCTACATGTAGACTTCCAGTTAGACCAGCACCATTTGTTGAAGATGCTGTCTTTTTTCCATTGAATAAATTTGGCATCTTTGTCAAAAATCAGGTGTCCATAAGTGTGTGGATTTATGTCAGGGTCTTCCATTCGATTCCATTGATCCAGCAGTCTGTTTCTATGCCAGTATTATGCAGTTTTTAGTATTGTTGCTCTATAGTACAGCTTGAGATACCTCCTGAAGATCTTTTACTGTAGAGAATTGTTTTTAGCAATTCTGAGTTTCTTATTGTTCCATATGAAGGTGAGATTTTTTCTTTCAAGGTCTGTAAAGAATTGTGTTGGTAATTTGATGAGAATTGCATTGAATCTTTAGATTGCTTTTGGTAAGATGGCCATTTTTACTATATTAATCCTGCCAAGCCATGAGCATGGGAGATCTTTCCATCTTCTGATATCTTCTAATTCTTTCTTCAGAGACTGAAAATTTTTTTTATACAAGTCTTTGACTTGCTTGGTTAGGGTTACACCAAGGTACTTTATGTCATTTGTGGCTATTGTGAAGGATGTTGTTGCCCTAATTTCTTTCTCGGCCCTTTTGTCCTTTGTATACAGGAAGGCTACTGATTTTTTTGAGTTAATTTTGTATCCAGCCACTTTGCTGAAGGTGTTAATCAGCTGTAGAAGTTCCCTGGTAGAGTTTTGGGGTCACTCAGGTATACTATCATATCGTCTGTAAACAGTGATACTTTGACTTCTTCCTTTCCAATTTGTATCCCCTTGATCTCTTTCAATTGTCTTATTGCTCTAACTAGGACTTCAAGAACAATGTTGAAACGATATGGAGATAGTGGACAACCTTGCCTTGTCCCTGATTTCAGTGGGAATGATTTAAGTTTCTCTCCATTGAGTTTGATGTTGGCTATAGGCTTGCTGTATATTGCCTTTGCTATGTTGAGGTATGTGCCTTGTATTGAAATGGGATCTTTTCATGAGCATGTTGTTTTTGAAAGCTCAATCCCCAGCACCACTGAGTGATAACAAAAAGCAAACTGCTTTATCAGCAACAACATCAAACCATACAAAATACACTTAAAATCAGGTAAAGATGAATAACTATGTGACCTGAAAACAGCAATACTATAGAATGTGGTATAAAATAAACATTACTTAGATTAAGTATAGAAATAGTAAACTAATGAAATAAGGAAAGGAAATAGGAAAAGGAGAGAAATAGAAGAGAAACAAAGTTAAATAAAGGAAAGGAAAAAGGAAGTGTAAAAAAATGTAACAGAGGGAAGAACAACACAGGTGATTAGGATTACTAAGAAAGAGGAAAAGAAAAAAAAAACCCTCAAAAGATTCCAAATTAAAAACCAAAATTAGATAAATGTAAGAAGGGAAATAAAAAGTAAAAACATAAGTATTAAAAAAAAAACAACAACCCATAGCCAAGGCTACAACAAAGAAACCCTGTCTCAAAAAAACCAAAACCCAACCCAAACCAAAGCAAGCCAAACCAAAACAATCCCCTCACCCTGCACAAAAAACCAAAATCCCACAAGTGGGTTAGAAGGATGGCCTTACAGTTAAGAGCACTTGTTGCTCTTGCAGAGGACCTAGGTTCAATTCCCAGCACCCACATGGTGGCTCATGATTGTTGCAGGAATATTTGATCCCATTGTGAACCCTGAGATTGTGAACTGTATAACCCTGTCTTTTGTTTGGTGTGATTCAGCCCTCACACACATTTAATTCCAGAACTTTCTGTTTATAGTAAACAGGCGATTATGGTGTGTTCAGCCCTAACACACACCTTTAATCCTAGAGCTTTCTGTACACAGGATTTAATAAAGTTAACCCAAGGTCAAGAGACAGAGCAAGTAACCAGCTGACAAAGGATTTATGGAAAGGAGCGACTTTGAGAAAAGAGTGTTTAAGAAGAACGACACTTTAGCTCTATAGCTCTTGGGCTTTTAGCTATTGGCTTTCCACCTGGGCTGTTGTCAGCTTTTAGCTTGGGCTTTTGGCCTTTTCCTTCTGGGACATGAGCTGAATAGGAAGATCAGCTGGGTGCTTTCTCTGCGTCTCTGAGCTATTAAGTTTTCATTCCAGCATCTGGCTCTGGAGTCCTCATTGGTAAAACAGAACGGTTGGGATTTTCATTCATTGTAACAACAACACATGATCATTTGTAACTCCAATTCCAGGAGATCTGACACCCCTTTCTAACATTCATAGGGACCAGGTCTACATGTGGTACGCAGACATGAAGGCAGGTGAAACATTCCTACACATCACATAAAATAAATTAAACGAACTTTTAATTACCCCTCCCTCCGCAAAAAACCTTACCCAACAAGGTAAAGCCTAAATACTACCAAATGTAGGGAGAGAATAAGGAAGAAAACACAGGGTTGGAGGGATACAAGAATAAAAGCCAACATTGCTATCAGATGTAAAAATGCCTAAACAGGAGTAGATGATGAATGAAGGGGAATACTAAAAACACATTTTTATAAGAGCAAAAGATTTCTTCCCAGGATTCCCCAGCCCGCACCCCATCAGGTGGCTCATGCTTTGGTGAGTTTTTTTTTTTTTTTTTTTTCCTCAGGAGCTGTGGAAGTGTGGTAAGCAGCCACACAAAAAGCAGCTGTGGTTGTTTGAAGGGTTTGGGTAGGCTGTGGCTGCCCGCTAGGTGCATTTGATTTATGATGTCATATAACTTCAGGGCTTCTCTGTCTAGGGAATAACCTGTATATTAGCGAGAGTAAGGTATTGAACTCGCCAACCATTACTGTGTTGGAGCCAGTTTTTGGTTTTATGAAATTTGGTGCCTCAGTGTTTGGTGTATATATGCTAAATAGACTAAAATTTATCTTAATTTACTTTTGTCTTTTTTTTTTAATGGAAGGAAGAAGTGAATCTCTAGTCACCCATTTTCCTGATGATTCCCCTCACTTTTAAAAGAAATACTTATTTAATGTGCATGGGTATTTTACTTCCATATGTGTCTGTGTACCACAGACACATAGTGCCTGCAGAGGCTGAAGAGCGTGTCAGGTTCCCTGGAATTAGAAAGCAGGGCAAGTTCCCTGTGGCAGTGCCTTGAACGTAATACCAACTCACTCTGTGCTCATTATTTCCGTAATATAAGTCAAATTATAAAGAATTCAGAACCAGAGAAGGAAGCGTCCAAAACTAAAATCCAACACTAGTCTTGGATGCCAAAGCTCTTTCTACTAAGTCTCCTATTCTGCCAGTGAAGAGTAGGACAGGATCCCAGTAGGGAAGGGGTAATGGTACAAGATGACCCATTCAGTTAAACAGTATCATAATATCTTTGTTAAATACTCACAGCATAACAGGATCCTTTAATCATTCACTCATTCAACAAATATTTGAAGTTGTAAAATGACCACAGAGTGGGGTAAAAGTTCAGACAAATAGAATGTGATTAGTTGCATGTCCCCTCTGTCTTTGGTTTTGACAAGAACTCAGAATTTCAGGAAAAAGGAAAATATATGGGTTATGCATGTCATGCCACAGCAGAAGGCAAAGTAAGAGTGTGTTAAAGAAAAAAAAAATTGAAAAAGTGTTTGATCAGGTTAAGGGCAAACACATATTCATCCAGTGAATGAGCTGGAGATTCTTGTTGAAATATCTTTTGTGTGTGACTCTGGATTCTTCACAGTTTGAATTGGCTCAGTGAAGATAGTCATGAACAAGGTGAGGATAAGGACCCCAAAGAAGGACTCATCTCCACTCCTATTTTTTTTGTTTCTTTTATTTTCTTTCTTTTTAAATTTTTTATTTTTAAAATATTATTTATTTATTTTCAGCAATATATTTTGATCATATTCTTCTCCTACTCCAACCTGTCCTCGACTCTCTGCATTCTTACCCTCCTGACTTTATGTTAAAGCCTAGGCTCACAACCAAAACGCCCCTTCTCTGCTTAAGTATCATCTCCATAAATTTGTTGGAAACCATCTCATCATGGTTTAGTTGATGGGCTAGTAATCTTTCAAGACCTTACTTTCCTATTTTTGCTTTATTGATCCTGGGTGAACATTTAATTTTCCAGGCAAACTATAACATGTATAATTACACTGATTTCAGTTTTAGAATTTGCACAATCTGAGCTCAAGAAATATGCTTTAAATATTGACTTGGGGGCTGGAGAAATGGCTCAGAGGTTAAGAGCGTTGGCTGCTCTTCCAAAGGTCCTGAGTTCAATTCCCAGCAACAATATGGTGGCTCACAACCATCTAAAGTGAGATCTGGTGCCCTCTTCTGGTTGTGCAGGTGAACATGCAGACAGAACACTGTATACATAACAAATAAATAAATCTTTAAAAAAGAAGAATTTCTTTGCTTTTTATTTTTTAATATTTTTTATTTTAATTTTTATTAATTATACTTTATTCACTTTGTATCCCCCCATAAACCACTCCTGCCCCCCTCCCAATCCAACCTTCCCTCTCTCTTCTCCCTCCCCAAGTCCACTGATAGGAGAGGTCTTCCTCTCCTTCCTTCTGATCCTAGTGTATCAGGAGTGGCTGCATTGTCTTCCTCCGTTCCAGGAGAACGGCCTGGTAAGGCTGTTCTCCCATCAGGGTGAGGTGATCAAAGAGCAGGCCAATCAGTTCATGTCAGAGGCAGCCCCTGTTCCCATTACTACGGAACCCACTTGGACACTGAACTGCCATGGGATACATCTGTGCAGGGGTTCTGGGTTATATCCATGAATGGTCCTTGGTTGGAGTATCAATCTCAGAAGAGACACCTGTGCCCAGATTTGTTTCTGTTGTTCTCCTTGTGGAGTTCCTGTCCTCTCCAGGTCTTACTAACTCCCCATTTTTTCATAAGACTCCCTGTACTCTGTCCAAAGTTTGGCTGTAAGTCTCAGCATCTGCTTTGATGCCTTACAGGGTAGAGCCTTTCAGAGGCCCTCTATGGTAGGCTCCTGTCCTGTTCCCTGTTTTCTCCCTCTTCTGATGTCCATCTTCTTTTAAAAAAAAGATTTTTTTTAAAATTAATGAATGACTGAATAAGTGATGGACATTTTAGGTATCTGGGAAAGAGAGGCATTCTTATCCTACCTAATCAAGATTCTGAGACACAGAGAGAACGTAGAGCAGGCTACATGTGTGGCAAAGCTAACCTGGTCTTTAGCCCTCTGAATGCAGATACAGGGTTCCATGCACAGGCACATTCATCCCGGATCACAGCTGGAGAGTGGTTGTGACAAGCTCCAGGAAAATATAAGAAGCAGCTGGTTTTGGAGTACAGATGCAAGGGTCTCTATGGGTAGAAACTCAGCAACTGCATTCATCTGAACACACCGATTTATTTCTTGTCATCACTTTCATCCTAAAGTTATGAAAATAGTACAAGCAGCTACACATATTAAATGTTTGGTAAATTAGACTATGAATCTCTTAATATCAAGGTTAATATTTCTTGACTCTACCTCACCAACTAGGATACTACATAACACATAATAGGTGCTCAATAAATATTTGTGAGCAGTGCAGAGACAGAAAAGTGGATGTATACACGGTTCTTACCAAGGTAAGCTGCCGGAGCATTTTTTAATGTTAGTTTTTAATGTTTACTAAGGCTGATGTCATAGATTAATGAACATTGGATCCTGTGGTCACTGTCTGTTTTCCCCATTCTTCCTCCTTCCCTCAAGTAGGTGGAGCTACCTTTTCATGATTTAAATGTGAGAGTTCCAAAGGTTTAGTGACATCAGTGATCCAGAAGCCACTGACCATGGGTTTCTCTGTAGTTAGTCTCACCAGAAACCTGGATGGTGTCTCTGGGTTCTTCCAAGTGGTCTTCCTGCTCAGCCTATTTCTTGTGCTGTTCAAGGCAATCCAGTTCTACTTTCGAAGGCAGTGGCTGGTTAAGGCCCTCCAGAAGTTCCCATCCACACCCTTCCACTGGCTTTTGGGGCACAACCTGAAGGTAAGAAGAAGGGAGAGAGTGGAAGAGTATGAAAATCTAGAGCATCAGTACACAGGGCAGTCTGCTGGCTGATGCACATGTGTTTTCTGAAGGACACTCGGTTCGCTTCTAAGAGTGAGCTCGCCTCAACCACGGGGAGCACACGCTTTTAAAAAGATGGATGTTGACAATAGACTAAAATCTCAGGATGTGCAAGGGCATGGGAAAACAGCCTATCCTTATGGAACGGGTGAGTGATGCCAGGGACAGAGAATAAGTATCTACACTGCTCTCTGAGAACTTCTGGAAGTGATGATTTGGGGCCACAATGTATATCAGAAAGGAAGCCCCTTAAGATAAAGGAATTTCTATGGAGAGATGAAACATTCCATCCTGCGCAAAAGCCCCTTAAATTCAGAAAGCAAACAACTTAAAGGCTCCATTACATCCCTGAAAACTGGCTGGACTTACTAACCTCTCTTATTCCCAAGTGTATATGAGCAGTAAGAATGGCTGAGTATGCTACTAGCCCTCAGTAGAGTATAGTTTGGTAAGGGGCTGCCTGATGAGGCACTCAGTGAGGGCTTGCACACTAACCACATTTAAGAATAGATAAAATTTTGAGGCACTACAGAATGCTGAGGTTCTTACCCTAATAGCTTCATTAAGAAGACTTAGCTCCGTCTAACAAGGCTTCAGGATCTGGCCAGGGCAAGCCCTTGTTGGACAAAGTCCAGGGCAAAGGTCTGGATGAAAGAAAAAATAGATCATCAAACTGGCCCAAATGTCTACCTATTCCTAACATTCCAGAGCTATGGCCCTGTGATGGTCCCGCCTCTCCTAAACCATATAAAGTTCTAGAGGTCAAAGAACATTTTCATGAATTTGTCTTTTCCTTGGTGTCTGTTCCCAAAGGACCAGGAACTCCAGCAGATTCGTAAATGGGTAGAGAAATTTCCAAGTGCCTGCCCATATTGGCTCTCAGGGAACAGAGTACGAGTCCTGCTCTATGATCCTGACTATGTGAAGTTGATTCTAGGACGATCAGGTGAGAGTGCAACTTTATAGCAGCTGTAGCACATTTCCCGTCCAATGTTCATGCCCCAAACCTGTGAAATTTTTGAAAGAGTGACACTGCAGCCATCAATGTCTAAATCATACCCACCATTCTCCCTGTCCAGTTAGCAATACTTACATAGTTCTCAGCACTTAATATAGCTGCACAGGGCTTAACTTCTTTTTTTCTTCTTTTCCATTTTTAAAACAAACTGAGGTGATGTGTTTTTACAAGTTTCCCAAACATCGCAGTGACAGAGACATTCAGCTGCTGGTCCAACAAAGTCTGCCTTCCTAAGTCTAGCTAACTGGCAAGACAAAGATAGAAAGGAATGGGAGGCAGTGGCATGGGAATGAGTGGCACAGTTGCTGAGACGGCTCAGCTGGTAAAGGGTTCTGCTGCTAAAGCCTCATGGCCTGATTTGAGCCCTGAAACCTGCACTGAAAGTGGAAAGAAGGAACCAACTCCACAAAGTTATCTTCTGAACTCCACACAAGCACTGTAGCAGGTACACATGCAAATAATAAATAAGTTTTAACATTCTGAAAAACTGAAGAATTCATAAAAGCTTGCAGTTTGAACAGCATCCCCTTATCTGGTCCTCAAGATCTGTTTGTTTTTCAGATCCGAAGGCTCACAGAATTTACCACTTGCTTGCTCCTTGGATTGGTAAGTATGTGAAAAAAAAAAAAAGTGTTTTCCTGACACTGCTCTTTGGCTAATGGAAAACAACAGGTGACTGGCCATGAGTATCGTGATCCGGTGATCTGTCCCTAAACCAAGCTTTATTTTTCTTCTTCTAGTAAGTCCTTAGTCCTTCTTAATGCTGGTGTGAGTGTTCAGGGTATCTAGATACCCCTTAACCAGCCGAGCCGTCTCCGCAACCGTGTCACTAGTTCCCATGTCACTGCCTCTCTGAAGATATCATTTCTTCAGACATTTGTTGCCAGACATTTACATATGTCCCTCTTGATCTGATCCACACACATTTTCACCCTTTATTTTACTTCTTTCTTAGTCACAGAAGATTTATCATATAAATTGGAAGTCTCACTTTCCATGTCTTAATCTAAAAAAAAAAAAAAAATCCCATTACTGGATTTTTTTTCCCCTATTTTATCCCAGTGAATCCACCCACATGATCCCAGGGACACCTTTGAGTCCACAGACACATCACGTACCGGTCTCTGCCACAGGTTTTGGTTTACTCCTGCTGAATGGGAAGAAGTGGTTCCAGCACCGGCGGATGTTGACCCCAGCCTTCCACTATGACATCCTCAAACCCTACGTCAGAGTCATGGCAGACTCTGTCAATATAATGCTAGTGAGTTGCTCTGTCTCTTTCTCATTTCATTACACCTACTCACAGAATACTCACAATGACCCCTCTAAAACATATTTCAGACAGTCACATAGACTGATAATTCATGACATTGGTATGAAGTAAGTGACCCACAAGTGCATAAATTGGAGAGCTACTGCTCATCAGGATTTAGCCACACTCTTCAGAAAGCACTGTGGTAAGTGCAGGACCAAGTACAGGACCAGTGGCAGCTTCAAGATGTTATAAGACAAGAATGTCTTGGACTCCAGGGCTCTGTGTGATCCTGAGTCTTTTTGAGTCTCTATGTGATCCATAGCCTTTCTTTTCTTCTACACATTTTATTCCTGTATTTACTCCTATTTTTAAGTAATAGTTTATTCCTATTTTTCAAGTCTAGTTCACTTCCAAAAAGGGGACTACTTTTATAAACTGAAAGATTATATTTGTTTCTAAAAACCAATAAGCAATAATTGAACACCTTGAGAAAATATGTTCTGTTTTGTTAAAGGGTTTGGAAGAAGTAGGCATCAAATTACAAATGTTTGCATCATGCTTTTAATTTGCTGGAAGCAGATGAACTTGATGGTGAGGGACTCCAGACTGGTTATCTGAAGATAAAAAGAAAAATCTTAGTCTAAACACAGGTCTTCTGGAGAAAATTAAGGAATTTGTCTCATTCTCACCACAGGACAAATGGGAGAAGGTTGGTGGCCAGGACTACCCTTTGGAGATTTTTGAATACATCTCTTTGATGACACTGGACACTGTTATGAAGTGTGCGTTCAGCCACCAGGGCAGCGTCCAGTTGGAAGAGTGAGTGGCGATCCTTCATCTTTTAAATCTTTAGTCTTATCAGTCTATAAGGGCTCAGAAAGAGCTAAGTGGGGCTTCTAAGGCAGTTTCTCCCAGGCAAGATTTTCAGCCAGCTGTAGGCCAAGCTCTAATTTCAAACTAGAACCAAACCAGTCACAGCAGGACACTGTAGAACCTTAGCAACTGTGGAAGCCCAGCTGGTCATCTATTTTTTTAAAGTCCCAAGGGTCAAAAGACCTGTAAGACAGAAGTGATGTGTGCCTTGGTGTTGTGTGTCCCAAAGTTGAAAGGATGAGTATAGAGAACCCACTCTGTTCTTGGGTCAACACCCTAATCACCAGTGTGTTGTGTCTTCTGTCCTCAGAAATTCCAGGTCCTATGTGAAGGCTGTTGATGACCTGAACACCCTGATTTTCTACCAATTGAGGAGTGCCTTTTTTGATTTCAGCACAATCTTCAATATGTCCTCTGATGGCCGTTTGTTCCACCGCGCCTGCCAGATTGCTCATGAGCACACAGGTTCCATCTTTCCACCCCTCCCACCTTTTTTACTTTGTCAGGCTCACCCCTCCCCCCCAAATGATTAAGTATCTCAGACCTAGTGCACTTACCGGAAGCCTCTGCAGGGCTTGAGACACTGGTGTTAGTTACTACAAAGATACAACTTTGAGGAGCTAGGCTATTGGCATATGAGGTACATTACAAAAATTACCAGTTTCATTACATTGGTGACACTGCATGAGACCCCTCCAACAGCCTTCAACATGGCCCTGTGGCCCATGATCCACACTGGAGGATCCAATTGGAGGGTTGAGGTATATGAGATTATGTAGACTTCAAATAATGACCAAATTCCCACCTGCACATGCATCTGGGGCTCCGTATGATACACAAACTGGGTTCAGGGATCCTGTGAATGACAGTCATTCTGGGTTGTCTGACAAGTGCTTGTCATGGCTAGATGGGGTGATCAAGATGAGGAAGGCTCAGCTGCAGAATGAAGAAGAGCTGCAGAAGGTCAAGAATAAGAGGCACTTGGATTTCTTGGACAGCCTCTTGTTTGCCAAAGTGAGTGGGGTGCAAGGTTGAGCTTTGGCCCAGAAGCACAGATTGGATATAAACTCTTGTCTCTCACCTGTACATTTCTTCAGATGGAGGCTGGGGACAGCTTATCTGATGAGGACCTGCGTGCCGAGGTGGACACATTCATGTTTGAGGGCCATGACACCACAGCCAGTGGAATCGCCTGGATTTTCTATGCCCTGGCCACCCACCCAGAGCACCAACAGAGATGCAGAGAGGAGGTGCAGAGCATTCTGGGTGATGAGACCTCTATCACCTGGTGAGAAAAATTCAAGATGAATGAGACCCATGCCCTCCTAAAGGAGAGACCCTACTTCTGGTCTTCCCAGCTCTGTGTGACTTTGAGATGGGCCTCATTTCAGGGAGCACCTGGACAAGATGCCCTATACCACCATGTGCATTAAGGAGGCCCTGAGGATCTACCCACCAGTACCATCTGTGAGTCGAGAGCTCAGCACGCCTGTTACCTTTCCCGATGGACGCTCCTTGCCCAAAGGTAACCAAAACCAGGGACCTAAGTGCTCGCATGTATTGTCCCAGTAAATTGGAATTTTTTTTTTCTTTTAAAGGAATGTGTGTCTTCTCTATCTTTACTGGAAACCCAAGTTTTCCATGAATTGTTTGTAATATAAAGAACTATTTGATAGAACGTAAAAATACTAATGGGGGTGCCGCTGGAGGCTGTGGGCGCCGATCTAGGGCAGCGGGTGCGCCTGCTGGTCTCCAGGACCTTTCCCAGGTATTGACTGGGTGACCTGAGGTCGGTCCCAATTAATTTCCACACTGTAGGCTTTTCTCTCATCTGGCAATTACAAAAGCTGGTGTTTTAGGTCCCTGAGTTCAGTCTCCTGGTCGCTGTGCCAACACTGCTGCCCTGCTCCTCAGACACAGTGTCCTCCCTCCCAGCGCCGCCATCTTGTTGTCGGTAAATTGGATTTTTACGTTGAAATTGAGATGAGGTTATAAAGTTGAGGCTGAGGCTATCTCCTGGAAGAAATGCTACACTCTAGTTAAATATTATTCTCAGCCTTGAAATTACAGTCACATCAGATACTCAGGGTTGAAAGGAATGACACAGTCTTGTGGTTCTAAGGGTTTGTTCATGAGTAGAGACAAATGAAAATGACAAGGGACTCCTGTGTGTGGGTATAATGTCTCTCAGTCTCTCAGAAAACTTTGAGGTGATGAAAGAGAGGAGCTGATGATAAGTTATGAGCTCCTTGTCATCATAGGAAAACATGTATTAGTGAACTCATCATTGGATATGATTCCACCTCTGCCATGTCCAAGCAGTGTAAACAGAAGAAAGATAATGGGCCTCATTGGGAATTTAGTGTTTCATGTGAAAAATGGAGTGGTGCAGGGGCACTTGTGTTATGTTGAGCTACTGTCTGTTCTCTCATGGTGGATGTAAGAAACTTGAGGAATGCGTGTTGTCACGTCACTCACTAGAGTCAGGACGCCTCCAATTCTTGCTGTCTGTCATCAGCAGGTTTATGGTTGTCCATGTGTGCTTTTCTACACTCCCTAACCCCCAAAGATCACTAGCTCTAAGTGATGACTCTGTATTCAGGCCATTTGTGCATGCTGGTCTCCTATCGGGTATGGATCTAGAGCCCTTTTTCATTGGATTAATTATGTTTCACTCCATGTCTTCTCACCTCCGCCTACAGGTATTACAGTCACAGTTTCCATTTATGCCCTTCACCATAACCCAAGTGTGTGGCCGAACCCAACGGTATGAAATCCTTGACCTCTAGACATTCTGTATCCTTTCGCACTGGAAACGGGCTGGATGCCCATCCATCCCAGCCCTGGGCTCTCTCTGCAGGTGTTTGACCCCTATCGATTTGCACCAGATTCTTCTCGGCACAGCCATGCTTTCCTGCCCTTCTCAGGAGGAGCAAGGTAATGGGAAAGGATTGAGAAAAAGGATGGAGGGTCAGCACCTATTAATAATTTATATTTCTGATTGCTTATGTCCCTATGTGGTCTACTCATGTGTACCTCTGTTGTTGTATGTGGGCAGACGGTGTCATGTATACATGTTTGTGCCAAAAGGAAAGATGGCAAAATTTGGTGTACCACAAAGATTTTTTAAACCACTGTCCTGTGGCCACTGAAACATCTGTATAAAAAATTAGTATATTTTGGTATTTTAACAAATTATGAACTTTGTATTTCACAATAATATTTCTTATGAAAATTAAACCAAGAACTTTTAGTTTTCAATAATCTAAAAGGGTGAATTTCTCTCTCTCAAAATTCTTATTCTAGATCAGAAGGTTTTCTTACTAATTCAACAGTTAGATGCATCTATAAATCTTTAAAATATATGTATTTATAAGTATGTATATAATATAGTAAGTATTATAATGTGCTATAGTTCAAATTCTAGAAACGGTATGGGCTCTTCTGTTAAAGATTATATATATATATATATATATATATATATACATATTGTCACCTCACTTACTAGAACACACATATATATATATGGGTGTGTGTGTGTGTGTGTGTGTGAGTTCACAGCTCATTGTAGGCTGGACACCAGTGGCAATCATCACTTATTTTTGGCTTCTAGCCTTACAAAAAATTTGCTGCATGTACAAATTCCTCTTGTATTTATTTGTACATACTTTCCCAATTGCAAAGCTATGCATGCAAGGAAGTAACTCCAGTGAAACAGGCCTGGTCTATGTATGTCAGTGGTTACAAAAGCAGAATGAAGACATTAAACAGCTTCTGAGAAACCCCTCTGTTTGGTGATGATGGGTGTCATAGCTGGTGTGTGCAATGACAGAGAAACAGCTAAAAGGCTGATGGGAAATCCACAAAACCTACAGGACTTCTCCTGTAGATCACAAATTCCCCAAAACTTCTTAAGGTTTTGACACAGTGGTCGTCACGGGTTGACATGTCTGTAGGGGTTACAGGGAGGATAAAATTAAAACTAAGAATTTCTTCTGACTCACCAATTCTGTGAAACCTACAGTGCTGAATCAGCTTCCACAGAAAAGGTTTAATGCATGGCATTTCACTAGAAGACATAGACAGTTTATTTCAAGGTTAACAATTTTATCTTAACCAGCTAAAAACATACTGCAGCCATTGGAGGGTAGGAGAGTTATAGGTAGTTAAGTTCCTACCTTATATATCATCTTAATCCTCTATTCATATTATTTTCTTTTTTAAAATTCAACTCAGTTCAAATGCCAAAGTATTTTAAATCGTGTTTTCCTGTCATACCTCTTGCTGAGAAAGGGATGCAGAAGTGTGGGATTCTGGTCCCAGCCTAGCAACAAGACCAGAGGGTATGTAGACAGACACCTGCACTTGGAGCCGTCGTCATTCCTTCTCTCTGTCTTTCACTCATGCATCATTCATTGGCGGTTTATGAAAAGTTGCACATTCCTCGCTGTCCTATAACCTGAGGTCTGTGGACCCTTGAATAAAGCTACCTTAGAGTCCAGGAGGAGATGAAGAGCCAGCAGGGAATATAGAGCTGACTGACTCTGAGCTTGTTCCTTCAGATGTGGTAGTGGGTGTGAAGAGAAGCATTACTGGCGACTTCAGGAGCATGAGCTAAAATAGGAAGTGGGCATAGACAGATAAGAGATGGTGACTCAGTAGTCCTCCCGAGAAGTGTGCTTATGTCTGGGGCAGCTGGACACTGCTCATACTGATGGAGCTCATGGAAGGTAGAGTGCAGAGAGAGTGGTTGTAGAGAACAAAAGACCAAGATAGAAAACTGAAAATGCAAATAAGGACTTTTCTGGGATCAGATTCGATGGCTACGGGTGATGACTGTCTGGGGGAATGAGGGACTGGAGCCTGGAAACTGAGTGAGAGGAAGATGGAGGAACATCTTGAGGATCCCCATTGAGGATTCTGCACTCACCAGAAGCTTCCACCACCAATATTTGATTACTATTTTAGGATGAATTCATTTTTATACATAGATGATACTCCGCAGGATAGCAACCTACTCCTCCTCATAAGACCCTGATAGGAATATAAACAGTGGAGATCCAGAAACTCTTTTAATAGAGAGGATAGGCTAACTAATGATTACCTCATTAACTAACTCACATGTTTGGAATCTATGTCTCACAATGCTGGCAGTGTTCAAATGACATTTCATTCACCTGAGAGCAGGGCTAAGGTCAGAGATAGCCCTAAAGGAGTGACAGACTTTATCATGGGTCAGGAGCCTATGCACAAAGACAAGGGATTGAGGTGGTTGTGAGACCTATAAGGAAAGTGATCTCAAAGCAAGGAATGATTTAGGTGTGTGACCTATAAGGAAAATGATTCAGCTGGTACCATGAAGGGGACACCAGTGCCATTAGGACCAAGGCTCAAGGAACAATGCTGACTGTACCCAGAACAGGTCTCAGCCCACATCTCATTTTATGTTTCTGCTCCATTCAGAAACTGCATTGGAAAACAGTTTGCCATGAACGAGCTGAAGGTGGCTGTGGCTCTGACCCTGCTTCGCTTTGAGCTGTTGCCAGATCCCACCAGGATCCCAGTCCCCATTGCAAGACTTGTGTTGAAGTCCAAGAATGGGATCTACCTGCGTCTCAAGAAGCTGAAATAATACTGGTGGAGAAAAGGACAGCTTTGGAGGCCTGCTGTCTGCAATACTATTTGACACCCGCTTTCGTCCCTGGCTTATCTATATTTGTTTTGCTCTCTCTCTGACGCTATCCCTCTGTTTTCTGTAATGTCTCCTGCCATCTTCCTGTCCTTATTTCTGTAGCTTTCATCCAGAATGTTTCCCAGCTTGGGCATGTACCTGTTTCTCACCTGGTTGTATCTCCGACTGACCATATAACCCCTGAAACCGGTCCTCCAGGCTAGTCGCCCTTTAAAACCATCAGCTTGATAGAAGAAGAGATATTTTAAAGGGAGACACTCCATTCAGTTATCAGACTCTTGAGGCAATGGGCATCATTAATTAAAATGTCAGTAGGAATCACATACTGGAAGAAAATTAATAAAAATCTACCCACCCCGACACTGTTAATAATATATTTATTAAGTGCCACTGTTGATGATATGTTGCTATACTTGCAGACAGGAGGCTAGCATAACAGTTGTCTGAATGGCTTCATTAGGTGGCTGATGAAAATAGATGCAAAGACCCACAGCCAAGCACTAGGTGGAGCTTGAGGAATCTTTTTTTTTTTTTTTTTTTTTTTTGAGACAGGGTTTCTCTGTGTAGCCTTGGGTGTCCTGGACTTGCTTTGTAGACCAGACTGGCCTCAAACTAACAGAGATCTACCTGCTTCTGCCTCTGCTGGGATTACATGCTTGTACCACCATGCCAGGCTGAGGAATCTTATGAAAGAGGGGGAGAAAGTACTGAAAGAGCTAGAGGGGTCAAGGACACCATAAGAAACCTACAAAATCAATTAACCTGGGCCCATAGGGGTTCACAAAGACTTAACCACCAACCAGAGAACATCTACCGGACCGACCTAAGCCCTCTACACATATGTAAGAGATGTGCAGCTTGCTCATCATGTGGGTCCCCTAACAACTGGAACAGAGGCCGTCTCCAACTATGTTGCCTGCCTTTGAATCCCTTTACCCTAACAGAGCAGCCTTCTCTAGTCTCAGTAGGAGAAGATGGACCTAGTCCTACTGTAACTTGATATGGCAAGGTGGGTTGATATACATGGGAGGCCTCCTTTTCTCTGAGGCATAGGGAGGAGGTGAGGTGAAAGAGAGGGGCTAGGAGGGGAGGAAGGGAGGGAGCTATGGCCAGGATGTAGGGTAAATAATTTAATTAATGAAAAAAAACCACTAAAAATCTGGCACCGGAGAACTTGACTCACAAGAAAAGATTTTACACATTTCTGTTTGTCTCATGGTAAATTAAATTAATTGAATGCAGATTTCCTGGTATTTACTTCATCTATTATATGAAATAATAATACTGATACAAAAAGCTAGAAAGAAATGAATAATTTTTCCTTCTTTGTCACAAACTATAAATAAGTCCATTTTACTCCATCAATTTCTGTTTCTTATTTTTGTTTAAGATACAAGAAAACTACTCAGGATGAACCTAAATGCCCCAGAGCAGTTTTGGCAAGGCAGCCATCGGGAAACATGTCACTGTCTGGTCCCCCACTCTTAGAATGCGGTGCCCCTGGAGCTGGTTGTCTGTAAAATGCAGGCTGGCAGTTTGGTGACCCTCGGAGTTTTCTGATTTTAACCTGGGTTCTGTTTGGAGTAATGTAGTTATTCAGTTTAGCGATTTGGAGAATTCCTGTTAAAGTCTCACGACCCGGACCTGGATTCTTCTGTGACAACGGCACTGATTATAATGAAGGGTGTTTGCCCTCTGTGCACCAAACACAAGGGCACCCAAGTTCATACATCACTGGTATGCCGCTCAAATTCCACATTGACCCTTGCATAGTGATGCTAGATGACTCCTCTCTCACCAGTAGACAGGTCATCCAGACAAAAACTAAAATTCTGGAATTATAGAATGTTATTAGCCAAACAGGCCTAATGGATATTTTCAGACCATTTCACCCAAACACGAAAGAATAGACATTTTTCTATTTTCTCAGCACCTCTTGATACTTTCCCCAAATTAATCACATACTCAGACACACAGCAAGTCTCAGCAGATAAAAGAAAGTTGAAATAACACTTTGCATCCCATCTGCTCACCATTGGTCAAAGCTCAATATCAACAACAGAAGCAAAAAGCAGAAAGCCTAAAAACTCGTGGAAGCTGAACAACTCACCACTGAATGAAAATGGGTCAAGATAGAAGTCAAGGAGAAATATAAAACCTTTTTATAACTGAGTAAGAATAAACCACAACATACCCAAACCTATGGGACATAATAAGAGCAGTTTTAAGAGGCAAGTTTATACCACTAAGTGTCTGTATAAAAATATTGGCAAGATCTCATATTAGTAATTTAACGGTACACATGAAAGTTCTAGAACAACAAGAAAAATAATGCCCCAAAGGAGTAGATGGTCAGAAATAATCAAACCCAGGGCTGAAATCAATAAAATAGAAACAAACAAAAATAATAACAAAAAACCAAAGAGTTGGTCCTTTAGGAAATAGCCAAAATAACTAAAATATGAAGGGGGAAGATTTAAATTAACAAAGTTAGAGATTAAAAAAGGGGACATACTGAGGAAATCCACAGAACCATAAAAACATACTTAAAAAAAAATCCTGTACTCAGGCAGATTGAAAAATCTAAAAGAAATACATAATTTTCTTGATATATACCACCTACAAAAGCTAAATCAAGAACAGATAATCAATTTAAATAGACCTATAACCCATAGTGAAATAGAAACAATAATAAAAAGTCCCCCCCCCAAAATCCCAAGGCCAGATGGTTTTTAGCACAGAATTTTACCAGATGTTTAAAGAAGAGTCAATGTTAATACTCCTCAAATTATCCCACAAAATGGAAATAGAAGGGACACTGCCCAGTTCATTTTTCAAGGCCACAGTTACCCTGATACCCAAACCACATAAAGATCCAACAAAGAAAGAGAATTAGAAACCAGCTTCTGTTATAAACATATGGGAAACATTCTCAGTAAAATACTTGCAAGCCAAATCCAAGAATACGTAAAAAGAGATCATCACCACAATCGAGTAGGGAGAGCCACAGGGATAATTTACCATATATAATTTGATAATATATCCATATAAACAAACCTGGAAGAAAAAAACCCCACACAATTATTTAATTAGATACAGTAAAGGCTTTTGACAAATCTAACACCCTTTCATGACAAAAATCCTGGAGAGACTAGAGATACAAGAGAAATAAATCAACACAATAAAGGCAATTTACAGAAAGCTCATACCCAACATCAACCTAGATGGGGAGAAACTCAAAGCATTTCCATTAAAACCAAGGCAGGGCTGTCCACCCTCTCCATACCTACCTGATATCATACTTAAAATCTTAGCTAGTGCAATAAAACAACTGAAGGAGATCAAGGGCTACAAATTGGAAAGGAAGAAGTCAAGGCATCTTTATTTGCAGATGATATGTTAGTGCATGCAAGTGACCCTAAAAATTCCACTAGGAAACTCCTACGTCTGGTAAACACTTTCAGCAAAGTAGCAGGTACAGTCTCAACCCCATGAGACTAACTGTTGTTACAGTAGTGTGGCCTACGGATCAACCGCAAGTTGGAAAAAAAGGAATCAAATATCTATATTACAGTCTCTTAGGCCTGAGAACATTCAGCAAGAAGAAATGAAAATAATTTAAGAGCAAGTTTCAGGAGTTTTCTGGTACTTCTCTGTTGTGTTTACTTCTGGAGTTATGAAAGAGTATTTCCATTCAGAAGAAGTAGCTGTCCAGTACTCTACCCTCTTCGCTGGCATTCCCCAAGATTGTACAAGCTGGAGCAACTTCTAGGAAGAAGAGACAGACCAACTAACCTGCCTAAAAGTTGAATTCCAAAGCTACAGCTTTCATTAGTCATCACCCAGCTGGGGTGGGCTTTCGGTGATGCAGCTAACGTTGCTTCTGTTCAGTAGGTCACCTCTTGCGATTCTTTTGTAAGTAATTTCAGTAAACTCAATGTTTCACTGAGCTGAGCTTGCCTGGAATATTTTCTTTTGTCTGTGGTCAGTGCCCTACTCAGTGTGAATAGATGTTAAAGTCATCCTTGAAAAGACAGATAATAATCACAAAGTCAAACTGTTACCATTTAGCATATAGCACTCAACTGAGCCTTCAAAAAGGCTCCTCTTTCTCTTCTCCTTTTTCTTTCCTCTTCCTCCTTTATCTTATTAGAATTAGATTTTTTTCATGGCTTCCTCTCCTCTAAGACCCTTAGGTCCTCCCCAACTCCCATCCCAATTTAATCCACACCCTTTCTGTCTCTCATTAGAAAACAAACAGGCATCTAAAGAATAAAAATCAAATCAAATAAACCCAAACCAAACTGGATTAAGACAAAATAAACAGAAGAAAAAGAGCCAAAGAAAAAGCATGAGAAACACACATAAATTCAGAAACACACATACACATAGGAATCCCATAGAAGCACAAAACCAGAAGCTATAATATGGCAATGGACCTGTAAGGTAAAAAAAAATTACAGAGAACCTCCAAACAAATCATTGGATCTGTTTTCAGTTGGTCGTCTGCTGGTGCCTTGCCCTTAGGAGTGGTTCGTTCGTATCCCCAGTGAGACTGCTGGGGAGAACTAATTTTTCACTTGGGAGTAGTTATCAGTTTCGGATAGCTTCTGGGTTAGAGGTGGGGTTTGTGTCTACTCTTGGCTCTGGGACTCCATCTCTTCCCTCGGTAGGAACTGTAAAGAAGGAGGACCTACTGACTGTGTTCTCACATATGTGATACCACCTTCACGCCCTTTGACCTTGATGGAGTCTGCATATTTGCTGGTGACGCATAGTTTGCTTGTGTAAGACCTGCCATTCAAAATAAATAAAGACCAGCAGTGTAGCATGCACGGAGCCTCCTCTGTCAGGGAAGCCTAAGGGCCCTTCTAATGATTACATAAGCCAGAGAATATCTTGGCTCGCTTGTGTACTTAGCCTCCGCTATTTTCTTCAATGTTCTTTCTGACTACCCCTCGCCTTTCCCCTCGAATTCATAGTCTATCAGTTGCTGTCATATTTCTCGGTCTAGCTAGAAATGGGATAGTGCAAGGGTGAACTCCCATTTAAAGAGGGCTATGAGTTGAGCTGCATGGATGTAACTTGGATTTAAGTCCTTAGAATCTAGAGAATATCAAAGACAACACACAAAACCATTAAAAAGAAAAAAGAAAAATGAAAACGAAACAAACCAATAACAACAAAACTCTGAGGGAGATGTCATAGGATGCCCCTCCCCCCCTTTTTTTAGCCTGTCTATACCATAGCAACCACAAAATAAAACAAACAACAGCAACAAAAACAAAATTAAGGGAATCCAGGGAGCAAAATGAAGCCAGAAAAGCATGGGACAAAGGAATTGTGTGTGTGTGTGTGTGTGTGTGTGTGTGTGTGTGTGTGTATTCTATCAGAGAAAAGAGGCCTGAAGATGCACACAGCGCAAGCAAGCATCAAGACCCACGGAGCCTGCGTTGACCTCCAGCCTCCTATCTGAGCAGGCTGATACCATCTCAGCCATCACAGCTGCCTGCGCTGGCGGCACCCAGACAAGCCTCTGGCATTCCATCATTTGGGTCCTGATTGGGATCTGTGTTTTTCCAAGGACTAAGCCTCTGGCTGGGGTAAATTCACCTGCACCTTCTAGGGTCTAGCTATCTCAAAGGTGTCAGCTCCCCCTGGTGGCTGGTCAGTGTTGAACGCACATGGCTGGGGAAGCGCCCAAGTCTCCTAAACTCAAGTAGCTCAAGCAGCTAATTAGCAACAAAATGGGAAAATTCCGAAGTCTACCAAAAATAGCCACCATTCTGATATTAAAATAATTTATATTCAAAATACGTTATTCACTTTATAAGTCATTGACGGCAGCATAATTCGCGTGATAGATACTGTTGCTTTCCAGCATGCTTTTTATTGAACACTAAGGCCAGAAGAATAATGAATTGTTTGTAGAATAGTTTTCTGCTTACACTGTACTACACATTTAAACATGCTTAAAATAGGTTTGTATTTACTGCTATGTAGCTGGTACATAGTTATAATCATTTGACTTGAAAATTATTAGGTCTTTTAATTTAGATAGAAAAACTTAGTCATTGCGGTGTGAATTGGTGTCTAGTGAAAGCTTTTAAGAATCTACATTTGCTTCTTTAAAAATATTTATTGTGAAAATGGAACACAACAATTCATCCCCAACCTTATCCTCTGTGTCAACAACTGTTTTCCAAAAATGCTTCCAACATAATATTTTTAATGATTATTTGGGAATTTCACATAACGCTTACCCATCAAATTCGCTTCCCAGCCCTTCCAGGTCTAACCCTTGTGACTCCCTCCCCTCCCCCCACCAAAGGAAACAATACCAAGTCCAATTTGTGTTGCCCATATACCACAGGAGTGTGGTCAGACTCCTTGTGGACAGCCCCACCTTAAAGAAAACGGAGTCCTTCCCCACCTCCTTCCCACCCCCACCAAAGCCATCAACTGTGCAGAATTACGGTTCAGCAGCTGTATCACACTTTTTAGGAGTTCTATTTCCTGGCTTCTGGCCTAGACTGTTTCTTTTGTGGGGTCTGGGGACGGGGAGAGGCTGTCACAGAAGCCTTCTGGGTCTCTTCTTCTCAACTGTGAGTCTGCAAGTCACCAACACCACTACCAAAGAAACTCCCTTGCCCTTTGCAGTCAGTGGCAGCACAGATCATGGACTTTTACATGGTTTCTGGCGACAGCACGGACCGTGGCCATCAACACGGCCATTGGCTGCAGCACAGACCATGAATGCCATCAGCGTGCCCACAGACATCAACACGGCTTCAGGCAGCAGCACGCACCACAGACATCCGCTAGTGCCAGCTGCCTTGAGGCTCACCGGCCACTATGGTGTTAGCAGCCTGTGGGCAGTGCCCTAACACTCTCCTACTCCCAGCAGGGCAAGCAGCAGTGATGGCTCCATGCTGCTGGCCCTACTCAGCGATGCCATGTTCTTTGTCTGTAGTGGCTGTGTTCCCATCACTCCCATACCCCTCTTCGCTCATCTCTGTTTTCGCCATTGTCCGCCGCTCCTGTGTGAGGCTCTGCTCCAACATCCTTCCTTCCAAATTCGTGAGTTCATTTTTAAAAGCATCTTCTCATACGAGCTGCCTTCAGTTGTTCTGGAGACACTGCGGGCTCTGCAGACTCCTCCTCTGCTGCCGAGCCTTCCCTTAGAACCTCCATTGAAGCTGCTCCGGTGTTGTTGGCTGCCGCCATAGTCACCCTTCTCCACACTCCACAATGTAGAATGGCTGTGTTCTATCTTCTAAATAAATTAATCTAAAGGGAAAAAACAGTGAACATGTCAAAATCCAAAGGACCTGCCCAACAGTCTGCTACTATGTCGCTAGTGTCATGCAGGCAATGCCCTGACCTCGCATAGAGAGCCTGTGTGGAAGTCCCAGCTGGGTCTCCCGTTTCCATGATCCCATTAGGAACCCAGGAAAGCGAAAACCAAAAGGGAAAATTGGGAGAAGAGGCCTGGGGTGTGGCTGAACGCCTGTGGCACAGGAACTTGTAGAGATGTTTGATCACCTGAAGGCCCAGTGGTACTGGGGAGGAAATCACACAGGTGTCACCACTTTGATGATGTCATTAATCAAGATGATGACCAGTTACAAGGTTGCTTCCATCTTGCTGACATTAACTGAGATGTTGGCCAAGTTACATGGTTACTTTCTGCTTGGTGATCTCAGCTCTATGACAAAATCAGCCCATGTCCCTACCAGGACATTAATTCCCGTGGGATCTGTGTATCTTATAGATTAAATGTGGTTAGTAACGACCTTTTCTTAAAAAAGTACCCAAGTTAGGTTATCATGGAGATAGGAAGAGATGGTCATGCAGGACCGGAGAAAGTGCCCTGATATAGATAGGCCCAAAACAGCAAAGCAAAGAAACAGAAGAAGGAACGCCATTGTTTGAATCCAAGGAAAAGGACTCCCTACGTTTTACCACCAATTATAACTGGTTCTACAGAACTTGTCATTTGTATCTCATTTACTCTCTGCTTGGCTTATAAGCACAATATTGCTGGCAGAAAAACCCATGAAAGAAGTAGAAGGAATAGGAAGTTATGTTCAAGGTCCATGGATGGTTCTAGGAGCATAAGGAAGAACTGGAAAGGAGAAAGTAACCCAGTGCCATTTTGTTCCACCCAAGCTCAGTGGCCTGATATCTGTGACCTTCCATCAGCAGGATTTCAAGTTCCTTAGCAACCAACTAGTAAAAACATAGTTAAACCTGGTTTGAAAGCTTGGCAACCTTGTGTGGTAATTTTACCCAGTTTGAAAAGCACCTGGCTGGGAACTACATGATCTAAGGTAATGCCTGTATCCATCATTTTGGTTGAGGGCCTGCAAGCCTGGCCACAGCAAGCTCCTCTGCCTGCTCAGCTCTCTCCCTCCAAACCTGATCCCAAGTCTCCCCAGTCCTCCAAGGGAACTGTGGTGGAGAGGAAAACAAGGGAGAATCCTGTGCCCAAAGAGAGATCAGGAGTTAGACAGCACCGTTTGCCTCCCGCTGTGTGGCTTTCTGTCAGCCACACAAGGGAAAACAATCAGTGAAGGAGGAGCATTGCATGTGGCTCTTCATACCCGGCCATTACCCCCAAAGAGAAAAATCCTGGAAGAGAGAGAAAAAAAGCTTTTTGTTTGTTTTCCTGGGATTGTGGGCACCAGACAAACAGCTTGGAGTTTCACATACAGAAGGATAAAGGCGCACACCCAGTGTCCTGGAACACAGTCACTATTCTATCCTCAGAGGAACTTCTGTCACTTTCTGTAGAGGCCAATAAATCTGTTATCAGAAATTTTGAGGAGTCCTTACAGAGTTACCACATACTTCCACATCTTAGGGGACACTGAGGGCCTTTCTTGGGCTTCTTAGTCTCATTAATAAGAAAATTTAAGAACAAATTCAAACAGAAGCTCAAAAACCAACTAGAGTTTAAAGGAAAAAAAAAAAAAGAAAGAAGAAAGAAACAAAACAGGCAGATGAGATTAACTTTCCACATCCTCCAAGAGGGACATGAAGAAGAGGAAGACAGAGAGCCATGTAGTTTAGGCCTGCCTGAGGTCAGCCACATGCTGGACAAGCAGTCACATGGTGGGAAGAGGGGAACAGGGACTGTCTCTGAGATGAGCTCAGTGGCTGGCCTCTTTGATCACCTTTCCCTGAGTGGGGGAGCAGCCTTATAAAGCCACAGAGGAAGACAACGCAGCCAGTCCTGATGGACCTGGTAGGCTAGGGTCAGATGGAAGGGGAGGAGGACCTCCCCTAACAGTGGAGTTGGAGAGGGACATGGGAGGAGATGAGGGAGGGTGGGATTAGGAGGAAATGAGGGAGGCAGCTACAGCTGATATACAAAGTGAATAAACTGTAATTAATATAAAAATAAAAATAAAAAAACAGCAAAAAAAAAAACCCCACCAACAAACAAAGTAACCTAATTAAAAAATAGGGTACAGAGCTAAACAGAGAATTCTCAATAGAGGAATATTGAATGGCAGAGAAACACTTAAAGAAACACTCAACGTTCTTCGTCATTAGGGAAATGCAAATCAAAATGATCCTGAGATTTCACCTTACACCCATCAGAATGGCTAAGATAAAAAACTCAAGTGAAAAACATGCTGGAGAGGATGTGGAGAAAGGGGAACCCTCCTCCATTGCTGGTGGGAATGTAAACTTGTACAACCACTTTGAAAATCAATCTGGTGCTTTCTCAGACAATTAGGAATAGCGCTTCCTCAAGATCCAGCTGTATCACTCCTAGGCATATATCCAAAAGATGCTCAAGTACACAACAAGGTCATTTGCTCAACCATGTTTGTAGCAGCTTTATTTGTAATAACCAGAATCTGGAAACAACCTAGATATCCCTCAACTGAGGAATGGATACAGAAATGTACCATTGTGTAAATGATAATACATTTACACAATGGAATACTACTCAGCAAATAAAAAAAGGAAATCATGAAATTTGCAGGCAAATGGATGGATCTAGAAAAGATCATCCTGAGTGAGGTAACCCAGAAGCAGAAAGACACACATGGTATATACTCCCTTATAAGTGATATTAGACATAAAATATATGTTTATAGTATGTTTACAGGAGAAGCATACTAAAATTTATACTCCTAAAGAAGCTAAACAAGAAGGAGGACCCTAGGGAAGATGCTCAATTCTTATTCAGAAGGGCAAATGGGATAGACATCAAAATCATGGAATAGGACAGGAACCTACCACAGAGGGCTTCTGAAAGACTCTACTGATCAGGGCATAGAAGCAGATGCTGAGACCCATAGCCAAACTTTGGGCAGAGTGCAGGGACTCTTACAGAAGAAGGTAGAGATAGGAAGACCTGGAGGGAACAGGAGTTCCACAAGGAGACCGACAGAGCCAAAAATTATGGGCTTAGGGGTACCTGCAGAGACTGGTACTCTACCAAGGACCATGCATGGAGAAGACCTAGAGCCACTGGCCAGATGTAGCCCATGGCAGCTCAGTCTCCAAGTGGGTTCCCTAGTAAGGGGAGCAGGGGATGTCTCTGACATGAATTGGGTGGCTAGCTCTTTCATAACCTCTCCCTGGGGGGTGCAGCCTTGCCAGGCCACAGAGTAAGACAAAGAAGCCAGTCCTGATGAGACTTGATAGGCTAGGGTCAGATGGAAGAGGAGGAAGACCTCTCCTATCAGTGGGCTAGGGGAGGAGCAGAGGGGGAGGAGACAGAGGTAGGGTGGGACTGGGAGGAGATGAGGGTGGAGACCACAGCCGGGATACAAATTGGATAAATTGTATTAACTAATAAATAAAATTAAAAGAATATAAAATGATTGCTGGATCGTGCCATAGATCTTTCTAGTTTCTTTTCTTTCCTCTCTCTTTCAGAAATGTGGTAGATAGAAACCAAGGCCTCCCAAGGACTGGAAAACACTTTATAAAAAATTATGCCACTAGCCTCTATGTACGGTTTTTGATTCAACTCTTTGTTACACAATGACTATGCTGACACACCTACACCATTATATGAATGTTCTCTGCAGTTTTGCTCAGATTTAATTTTTCCTTTTGATTATAAATTATTTAAATTGCGATGAGATAATACCCAATTTTGATTGTTACTTGCATTCCCTTAATAATTAATGTTGTTGAACATTTTTCACACACCTGTTTTTCTTTGTACATCTTTGAGGAATTTCAAATTTGGGTCTGTTTTAAAATCAGATTTTTTGTTGTTGGTGGTGGTGGTCTTTGCTTCTGGGTTTCCTGCATTTTCTGATAAATGTGTTGGATGAATAGCCATAACAGGGCTCTCCTTTGTTCAACGGACTGTTTCCTCTGTGACACAGAAGCTATTTTAGTTAGATATAATTCAATTTAGTCTAGTTTAACATTTCTTGACTGTGTTTTTAGAGACTGTCCCAAATGTTCTCTCCATCCCAGTGTTCCAAAGTCTCTTTCCTATATTCTGTTGTGGTTGTTTCATAGTTTGTTCCATTTTGAGTTAGTTTTACATGTTGAAACATATAAGTTTAGTTAAACATCAGCCTCCCCCAGCCCATTTGTTGGAAAGATTTTCCATTTTCCAATATATTCATTATATCAATATATATTAATGCTGTCAGTATATTCCTATTGCCTGTTGTAAAAACTCGTTTGATTGTAAATGTGTGGCTTTGCTCCTGGGTTCTGGGTTCTAGGTTCTGTTCCATTTGTCTACATAATAGATCCCTTGTTATGTTTTTCTCCTTATTGCGGTCATTGCGGTGTGATTTAATGTTAGTTATTTCCAACTTTGTTCTTTTTGTTCAAGGTTCTCTGGCTACTTGGACTTTCTATAGTTTATATAGTTTCCAGAGTGCTTTAAAAGACTTTCTGTACAGAATATTATTGATAATTTCCCGGGGTTGCATTGACTATGTAGAATACTTTGGGTAGTACAGATGGTTTAATGATATTAATTCTTCCAGCTCAGAAATGTGTGTCTGTCTTTAAAATTTTTTTTATTTCCTCACCTTCTTAAGTCAGTGTTTGATAATGTTCACTGTGTATATCATTTGCTTCCTCAGATAAATTTATTCTTATAAATCTTATTTTTGTAAATATTGTGGGTAGGAATACTTTTTATTATTTCAAGAAGTTTGTTATTGATGTATAAAATATTGTTTTATTTCTGGGTTTATTTTGTATCCTACAACCTTACTATATTTACTTTTTTTTTAATTAATTACACTTTACTCACTTTGTATCCCCCCCATAAGCCCCTCCCTGTCCCACCCTACCTCCCCCTTTTTCACACATGCTCCTCCCCAAGTCCACTGATAGGGGAGGTCCTCCTCTCCTTCCTTCTGATCTTACTCTATCAGATCACATGAGGAGTGGCTGCATTGTCATCTTCTGTGGCCTGGTAAGGCTGCTCTCCACACAGGGGGAGGTGATCAAAGAGCAGGCCAATCAGATTATGTCAGAGGCAGTCCCTCTTCCCATTACTATGTAACCCACTTAGACACTAAACTGCCATGGACTACACCTGTGCAGGGGTTCTAGGATATCTCCATGCCTGGTACTTGGTTGGAGTATGAGTCTCTGGGAAGACCCCTGTGTTCAAATTTTCTAGTTCTGTTGCTCTCCTTGTCGGGTTCCTGTCCTCTCCAGATCTTACTATTTCCCACTTCTTACATAAGATTCCATGCACTCTGCCCAACAGTTGGCCATAAGTCTCAGCATCTGCTTTGATAGTCTGCAGGGCAGAGACTTTCAGAGGCCCTCTGTGGCAGGTTCCTAGGTTGTTTCTTGTTTTTTTCTTCTTCTGATGTCCATCCTCTTTGAAGTGGGAACTGCATCAGACATGAACTCGCTTGCTAGCTTCTTGATCACTTTCCCCTGGCTGGACTGCTTTGACAGGCCACAGGGGAAAAGAACACATTAAGTCCTGCTGCAACTTGATGAGCTGGGGTGGATGGGAAAGGGAGCTCCCCTTTTCTGAGGAGAGAGGCAGGGGGAGGAAGAGACTGAGAGGGGAGGAGACAAGGGGCTACAAGGATGAAAAGTGAATAAAATAAATAAACGAGAAAAAGGGAGAAACAGTTTCATGTCTGACTTTGCAAAGGTTATACAGTTTTATTATCGAGCGCAGGACTTCGTATGTTCTCATTTCATGTGCTATCCTGTGCCATGGGTTATTTAACTCTCCCGCCTGGTTTTAGTTGTTTTGTGTATATCGTATAGGGCCCAGGTCACCCTGTACAAAGTACACATTGTTTTCTCCCTCTTGTTCAACTTCCATCTGCTGGGTCCATGTCAGGTCATCACCTAGTCCATTCATCTTGAACTTGATTATTGACACTTGTGTAGTTCAGGTCCTCTTTTCACTCACAGGTCTAAGTCATAATGTGGGTGAGATCCCTTGGCTGTCTTCTGAGCATGGCCATTGTTAAGCTTCATCATGAGCCTAAGTGACTGCCAATATCCTGTCCATTCTCAACTCACTTTCCTGCCTCAGTCTTTAGACCAAGTATTGATGTCCAACCTGCCCTTTTCTATTCTTTTTTTGGAACATAGCTGAACTAACCTAGCTACCTAAAAATCCAAGGAACTGGGAGAAAGAGCCTGTCTGAAGGTAGTACAAGCAGGGTGAACTTGTGTTTACAAGGAAGTTCGAGTTCAAATAAGGCCTTAGAAGCAAAGACAAGTCTCAGCATCTCCTTTGATCGTCTGCAGGGCAGAGCCTTTCAGACAGAGGCCCTCTGTGGGAGGCTCCTGACTTGTTTCCTGTTTTCTTCTTCTTCTGGTGTCCAGGGAACTTAGTGCAAGTGCATGGGTGGTGTGTGTAGGCAAAAACCCCCAGAGTCATGAGCCACAACATTCAGGCTGTAATCAGCTATGGGCAGGATTGACAAGGTCCTCTCTCTTTCAGGGCTGTCAGATAGGGAGTGGTGGATTATCAAAGATTCCTGTGTGGGAAGATCTGCTTAGAATCTCCCACTAGCAAGGCCTATTTGCCCTTCAGAGCATCTGTCCCATCACCAAGCCTTCAGAAGCACTGTCAAACACTCGTGTGAAGCAAGCTGGCAGACGGCACGGCTAAGCTATACTGTCTTCTTAGTATTGCGAAGGCTTATGTGACCTGCCAAGGCTCATGTGACCTGCCAAACCTAAAGCTTTTCTTGCCCAGCTGAAACTTGGCTCTGGCTTGATGTAAGAATCAAATGTAAGTGATATTAATCCTTTAATAGCATAGAGGCCTGATCCTTCTCCTTAAGAGGTGTTCCCCCCTCCCCCGAGCTCTCACACAAGAGCCCATTGTGTAACCTTAGTTACATAGGAACCTTACAGTTGTGTAAGGGTAGGTATCAGGTATCACATGGGTGAGGCCTCCTGGAGCTTGTGGCATCCATATTGCCAGTCTGAAGGGATCCGTAATACCAGAGAGTGTATGCCATTTTCTTCCTTGGCTTCCTAAAGTCTCTCTCCCTCTTGGTCTCTCTCTTTCCCTCCCTCTCTTTCAAAGAGCATAGAAACAACATATCACCATATGAACTTTATTGCACAGAGGAGAAAAGATGGTGAGGTTTGCTTAAAGGATAAGCTGGTAGATGGAGAATTTGAAGGAGAGATTTAGATGGATATAAGGTGACAGTCAGGGACAAACCGTGTTAGGTTGGTTGAACAATGGCTCTTCCAGATAGGCATGTCCTAATCTTGGTAGAACTGTGAACATGACCAGAATTAGCTCCTTAGGCATAAAATAAGCATACACGTTGGAAAGATGGAGAGATGATCTGGAGACAGAAGTAGAGAGGCTTAAAGATGGTGTTGGATTTTAACACTTAGGGCTTTTGAAACTAGGAATGCAGCTCTAGGTGATGGGAAAAGTAAAACTAAAAAGCAAAGCAAAGCTAGGGTCAGATGGAAGGGGAGGATGACCTCCTCTAGCAGTGGACTTGGAAAGAGACAGGGAAGAGATGAGGGAGGGAATGAGGGAGGGGACTACAGATGGGATACAAAGTAAATAACCTGTGATTAATATTAAAAAATAAAAAATAACATTAAAAAGAGATTTTAAAAGTCATGTTAAAATCTAATCTCCTAAATGTTAGTTGAACAATAACAACAACAAAAAATGAATGAAGGAAAGTGAAAGAGGAGGAATGATTATGAAAGAAAGATTCAATGAGGGAGAGAAGAAGGAAGAAAAGAAAGCATGGTGGCAATAATTAAAAAATATTAATTTTTAATAATAAAGCAAAGCAATAGCCAGGGGTCATTATGGCATTGCAATTACCTTAGCTTCATTCTAGAGAAATCATGGAAAATGTCTGATATTTAGAATCATAAGGGCACATATTTTTATTGTAATTATTTATGGCTTTAGTATAAAGCTTATTTAAGGATAGACAAGCAGCAGAAGGAAAGAAATACCCAGAAGAGCAAGCATGGTGGAAGTCAGATCACTAATGTGGAAGTTCAGACATGCAGTCAGGTAGGGGCAGGTAGACAGAAAAGCAGATAGGGATCCCAGACACTAAGAAAGAATGACTGACAGACAGGAAGAACAGCAGAAGGCGGGTGGGTGTAAACAAGGTGAGCAGAAAGAAAGGGGTGTAAGCAGATGGACTGGGACAAGCGTGAGTGAACGACAAGATGGGAAGCAGCATGCCATTAGAGCTGTTCTTGTCCTGTGAAGATTATTGGAGCTTCTTGAGACACAGGTGGACCCCATTCTTGGACTTCAACACAAGTCTTGCAGTGGGGACTGGAATCCTGGTGGGATCTGGCAGCAGCTCAAAGCGGAGCAGGGTCAGGGCCACAGCCACCTTCAGCTCGTTCATGGCAAACTGTTTCCCAATGCAGTTCCTGGGTCAGAAAGAGACAGTGTAATAAGTGGCTTTGGGCTCTGTTGTAAGCTGTGTAGACATTGCCCTTTGAGCCCTAGCATAGACCTGGGCATTCAGGGCACTCTTTCATGGGATTAAGCCTGACCCCTTTCCTCACACTTTACATACCTCTACCATGGCCTTTATTCTTGCTGTCTTACTCTTTCACAAATACCCTTCTTTTCTGAGACTGACTCTAATCTTGCTTTGAGCGGCAAGGAATCAGCCAGTTAGGACCAGTCTGTGACAGTCTCTGGTTAGTTGACTCCCCATATTAAGAATGGGGTGCAGTGTTGCCAGGCCACAGAGGAAGATGCTGCTGCCAGCCTTGATGAAACCTGATAGGCTAGGGTCAGACAGAAGGGGAGAAGGTCCTCCCCTGTCTGGGGACTAGGGAAAGGACGCAGAGGAGAAAGGGAGGCTGGGTGGGACTAGGAGGAGACGAGGAAGGGTTTCAATGGGGATACAAAGTGAATAAATTGTAATAAATAAATAAATAAATAAATAAATAAATAAATAAATAAATAAATAAAATAAAGGAGTTTCCAATCCACCAGTGTGGATTTTAACTGTCAGGGCAAATGGAGACTGATGGACCACACTCTTAGGAATTGCTATCTTGGGGACAAAGTCACTATGATCCTAACATGTGAGTCAGACGCTGATGGAGAAATTCCTGGAGAACGTATAAGTTGGGAATCCTCAAACTCCTGCCTATCTGCCTCCCATTCAGTGATCAGGCTCTAGTCCTCCTCACTCCACTTGCACCCACAGGCCTTTCACGTCATTCCAGCGTTGTCCCTGTATGACGCCTTCAATTTCCTGTCTGCACTTCACTGGCCCTCCTAATTCTTTCTCTTTGTGTTGACCCTTCCATCTTTCCAAACTCATAGGCTAGGGTCTACAAGGCTGAGTTGCAGCCACACCTCCTGTGAGTTGTTGCCTCTCACCTCGACTCCGTCCTGCCCTACTTCTTATCTCAACAAATGTTGCTGAGACTAAAGAGAAAGCCCCCCCCCCCCCGGGTCAAGGCTAAGGACAATGAGCAGCTAGCCCTCACCCTTCTGCCATGCTGTTTCTTTCTTAGACACTCAAGGCACCATCGGTGCTTTATTTGAGGGCACAGCATAGTCCAGGGCCGAGGACAGAGTCAGGAATGTGGATCATTCTACCAACTTCTCAGTAAATAAATGAAGGTATCAAAGAAGAAAGAAGTGATGTCTGTGGCTAATTCTGTAGTTCTTGATGCTGAACTAGAGGCAGAACCCTATGTCTCTGCATTTCTGTCACAGCATAGGACTTGGCCCAGAGAAAAAATAACTTTAGTAAATGCTTTTGTATGTGAATTTACCTAATTAAAATGCATTAGAGTACATGAAGGGTGAATATTCTATATAGTAATTGAAGTACGTCATATTTGTCAATGACCTCATCATGATTTCTACCTTATCCCTAAGAGAAAGTGTTCACCCCTAGGTAAACTTATCATTGATAAACAATATGCATATAGTCTGCTCTGTGAGAATTGATTCAGCGTGGTAGAAGTCACAGAATTGTGGACAGAGAAAAGTCTTTTTTCTTTGCAGTACTTCCTTGGCAATTTGCATTCCATAAGAGGATTGAGACCTTCAGCTGTCACGCGTTTTCCAGCAGCTCTGGACTGTTTCTGAGCTCAACAGCTATTTGAGGAATGTTTGCTGGTGTGCACAGTAGTACATGTTAAACATAGGTTAGGCCTAATGTATTCCCCCCAGTTCCCAAAACTGGCCACGTGGACCACAGCCCAACAGTGTAAAATTCTCTCCAAATTTTGCTCATTGGGAAACTAGATATAGTAATAAGCAGTAGAAATTTTGTTGGCCTAGAAACCAAAACTGTTAGAAGAAGACTTATTTGGTGCCCACCCTACCACAGGGGGCTCTGAACTTTCCCGTACATGGCTTCAACACAATTTTAAAGACATGAAAATATTTTTATACTCATTGTTGTGACTGATTGGTTAAATAAACAGAAATGGTGGAATGGGTTGAGAATGATGGCGACATACATTCATCCTTCAAGATATATTACAGATGAAGAAAACAAATGCCTGAGAGTCAGTTTTGATAAGAAAACCTAAGCATAAAGACTCATATTCGCCCAGTGAGAAGAGAGACCAAACTAATGTCACTGTGACTTTCCTTCCAGCTGCTTTTTGTTCTTGTCCACAAAGTCGAATATATGTCTAAATTTCAAATAGAAAGGAAATGCCCACTGTTGTTACTGGAAAAAACTTCCCAGAGTCTAGCATCTAGCTTAACAGGCTACAGATTGGTGGTGTTTATTGATAGACTCTAGACTCACTTTCAAGACAAACCTCTGGCCATATCTGCTAGAGCCTTTCTACTTTGGGTTAACTGGTATGAAAAAAAGAACCTGCCTAAATGTGGATGGCACCATTCTATGGGCTTTATGTTCAGTAGATGCTCCAGACTGCATTAAAAAGAAAGGTAACTGAGCACCATTCACTGCTCTCTGCTTCCTGATCATGGACACACTGAAACCAGTAGCCTCTTGTTTCTGTCATGATACCTTCTCAGCCATTACAAACTATATCCCCTCAAACTGTAAGCCAAAATAAATCCATTCTTAAGTTGAAAAAAAAAAAGACTCATATTCTAGGAATGGCGTAAGTGTCAATATACATTGAAGTTTGAAACACACACCGATGCAAACTTATATGGCTTTTTGGAAGAGTAGTCTGCTAAAACCCCATGTTGCATCCTTAAATACAAACTCTTTAGGGGGCATAGAAAATGCCTTCCACCCACAAACACCTGAAGATGTTTCATAGGAACCCAGAGAATCACAAATACTAGACACGTGCACAGAGACTATCCCTTTCTCCATTCATTATACATAGTGGACACCTCACCTTGCTCCTGCTGAGAAGGGCAGGAATGAGTGGCTGTGTCGAGAAGCCTCCGGTGCAAATCGAGAAGGGTCGAACACCTGCAGTGTGAACATCAGGTCCAGGGCAGGTGGGAGTCAAACTTCTGCTTCCAGCTCATGAAGGGACCACATATCCATGAGTGAGAGTCAGGGAAAGTATTGGTTCTGAGGTATCTTACCCTGACCTTTCCCAATGCCCCTTATACCTCTGGATTTGGCCAGACAGATGGGTTGTGATGAAGAGCATAGAAGGAGAGTACGACTGTGATACCTGTGGGGTTAGTAGTACAAAGAGAGACTGGTTATGCCAATGGGTAGGACACTTGCTCCTATATTTAGCAGAGAACATGCACATACAAATGATCTATATGATGACATTTTGATCACAGGGAAATGGGGTGGGCATGGTAAAGCACTGAGCACAGGTTAGTTGCCTAAACCATGAACCTAGGGGTGAAAACAAAAAGCAATTGAGAATCATTATTATAATGTTAAGTGAAGTGATAACTCTATTTCATCAAATGTCTTCTATGAGCCTCTGTCACATGCTCAGCATTCACAAGGAGCTTTCAAAAATACACCATTGAATACATATTTTTCAAATGAGTTTCTGGAGTCTCAAGACTGATTATCTTTTCTTGTTCACACAGCTTCAATGTGGCATAATGGGAAATCATAACCAGTAATGAGTGACTGTGTGGGTATTTTTCTACCATGATATGGTACTAAGATCTGGCCAACATTTGAACTCTTCCATCAACTTGAAGGATCCTTAGACAGTGAATTATATTTCATCCATGACATAGAAGTCCCAGAATTTTCTCCTTCACCCATAGAAAGAAACACATCTTCTCAACACTTACCTAATTCTCTTTTGTATCAAGTACTAATTTAACAACTAATGCCTAAAGGCTGAAATTCAATATAGAGGTTGACATTTATTTACTGAGATTTTTTTTTTTCCTGAAGTCCACCTGTATGTAAAGCATTTCACACACTACATTCTAACTTAAAGTAAAAAAGTCCCTTTGTCACTATTGGTAAATAATGGGAGAGTCACTAGAGACTTTGCCAGTTCAAAACTGCAGAAGAAACATAGAGTTCCCATTCTTCTTTGCTCCTTCTGCGTTGGTCGGAGGAGCTCATACCTTTGGGTAAGGAACGCCCATCTGGGAAGATGACAGGTGTGCTGAGCTCTCTGCTCACACCTGGTACAGGTGGGTAGATCCTCAGGGCCTCCTTGATGCACATGGTGGTATAGGGCATCTTGTCCAGGTGCTCCCTGAAATGAGGCCCATCTCAAAGTCACACAGAGCTGGGATGACTGGGAACTTCCCATTACCAGAAGATAGAAATCTCTTCCATTTTGAGCTCCCACTCACCAGGTGATAGACGTTCCATCCCCTAGGAGGCTCTGAACTTCCTCTCTGCATCTCTGCTGGTGCTCAGGGTGTGTGGCCAAAGCATAGAAGATCCAGGAGACACCACTGGCTGTGGTGTCATGGCCTTCAAACATGAACGTATCCACTTCAGCACGCAGGTCCTCATCAGACAAGCTGCTTCTATTTTCCATCTATATAAGGCCACAGATGAGAGAATTATATTTGTTCCTCACTCTATGGTTCTAGGTCAAGTCTCAAGCCTCTTGTCAGGTTTCATATACTCACTCTGGCAAACAAAAGGATGTCTAGGAAATCCAGTTTCCTTTTCTTCTTAACCTTCTCCAGCTCTCTCTCATCCTGAAGTTGAGCCCTCCTTGATTTGATCACTTGGTCTATCCAAGGACAGTAGTTACCAGGCAGAGATGAGAGTACAACACCCAAGAGGCCCATGCGCCCTCTTTCCCCACCTCTGTTCCCCCTAGAGGCCAGGATGCATATGGTCAAAGGTTGGGTGAGGTTTGAGAGGCCAGCACACCTGACAGAGATCAAGCTGCCCCTAGGGATAACAACTGGAGAAGATCTTTTCGAATGCTGCTGGGATGGATTTCCTTTAATATCACCAACGTGTGCCCCAGGTTACCACTGCAGACCTCTCAGCATCCTGTATCTTAGCTTTCTTGTACCAGGAAAGTACCCAACATGAGTTCATATTACATCCTTAAGAGGACCAAAGGACTTGGCTCTGCCTCAGAGATCATGGTTAGCCTCTTTAGGCTGACCCTGGTAAAAGACGGGAGAGAGAAAAAGAAACAAATAAAACCTGTATGATCATGAGCGAGTTGGCAGGCATTCTTAGCCTGGCGGCCATTAGAGGATAAATTGTAGATGATGTCATTTTGGTGAAAGAAGTTCCTCACACGATAAAAAGAGAGATTGTTCAGGTCCTCAACTGCCCGGATGTAGGACTTGTATTTTCTGTGAACATAACGCAATGGTGATAAGGACATATGACCCAGAGACAGAGTGGTAATCCCCTTAATTTGGACAGAGATAATTCTACGACTTGAGTTGCCTGTTTTATAATTCTTGTACCCACCATGTCTTTAGAAGATGGCATGACTGTTTGGGCATCCACCTCTCTGGGAATCCATGCTACATCTGAGGCAGGGTAGGGTCTGGTCTAGAGTTAGAGCTTGGCTGACTTTCTCATTGCATAAGGAAGAATTTGTGTTTTGTGGATGTTAATATCTAAGCTGTTCTATCTGCTTCTCTAGTGAGGCCACATTAATTGGCAAAACCAAAGACACTCTAGTGCAAGGATATTCCTCACCTGTCCAACTGTACACTGCCCTCATGGCTGAAGGCACACTTCATGATGGTGTCCAAGGTCATCAAAGTGATGTGTTGAAAGAGCTCCAAGGTGGAATCTTGGCCAACAATCTGTTCCCATTTATCCTGCAATGGAAGTATAGAATTGACCCCAAGTCTCCCAGAAGGCTGGGGCTAACTAGACCAGACTCACTCCCTGACCCTTTAAATACCATTTTATGGCTCCCTGTACCAGATGGCTGATTTCCATTGTCAACTTGGTTGGATTAAAACACCAAGGGGACCCCCTGTGTACTCACAGGGCATTCTGACCAGGTAGGCTAATTGAAGATCTTTGATCTCCTTCTGATCCTCCAAATTAATCTCCCAGCTCTGTGACAAAACACCTCCTACAGCTTCCCTTTCCCCCTGCTGCATCTCAGTGGATCCCACAGAGACTTTCCCCTCCTAAATTCTCTCCCTCAACTCATTGCTTTATACCAGTCCCCAACTCCAGTAGGCACTACCTGGAAACCCACAGGTCACTGACTAATGAAGCAAATAGACTAGCTGCAGATGTTCATCTCTTCTTTTCCTCTAAGTCAATTTTTTTGGTCACAGGCCCAGTTCTTTAGCAGACATTGTGCTGTCATCTCTCCTCACTCTCTGACCCCCTTTACAGGGGACTAGATAAAGAGATTTTGGTAGAGCACATTGCTTTTCCTGTCTTGTGAAGCCTTTCCAGACCACTGCCATTCCCAAGTCTCAGGTTCCAATACTCAGAAACAGATTTAAACCTGGTACCATCAGTGTCCACACCTGTTAGGACCCCAGAAGATTTTCTTACAGGCATAACACAGCCACAACATTATCCTAAGAACCATAGAGGTAACAGAAGCTAAGGAAAAAAATACCTACTTAACAAAGACAAGAGCAGTTATTATCACCTAGAATTATAATCTTCCCAATCTCAGTTGCCTAGATGTCAATATAAAAACACAAACAATAACAGGCAGAACAATATGTTTCCACTAGAGCCCATCAACCCTATCATAGCAGGCCCTGAATATCCCAGTATAGTTCAAGTACAAGTAAAAGACTTTAAAACAGTCTTTATAAATGACAGAGCTCCTTAAAAAGGAAACAAATAAGCCCATTAAAAATCTATGAAAACACAAACAAACAGTGGAAAGAAATGGACAAAACCATCCAAGTCCTAAAATGAAACTAAAATCAATAAAAAAAACCCAAACTGAGAAAAATCTGGAAATGAACATTTTAGGAACTTGAACAGGAACCAGGGAGGCAAGATTAACCAATAGGATACAAGAGATGGAAAATAGAAAAATCAGACACTGAAGACATAATAGAAAGAATGGAAATGTCAGTCACAGAAAATGATAAATCTAAAAAATTCTTGGCACAAAACATCCAGGAAATCTGAGACACTATGAAAAAAAAAAACAAATATAAGAATAATAGGAATAGAGGAAGGAGAAAAAGAACTCATTTCAAAATCAGACAATATTTTCAACAAAATCATAAAAAAAAATTTCCTAACCTAAAGAGGAAAATGCCTATCAAAGTACAAAAAGGAAGTCTTGGAGAAATCAGAGATACAAGACACATACCTAAACATAGTAAAGGCATATAGCCAACATAAAACTAAACAGAGAAAAACTTAAATCAATTCTACTGAAATCAGGGACAAGACAAGGCTGCCCATGCTTCCATATCTCTTCAATATCGTACTTGAAGTCCTAGCTAGAGCAATAAGATATTAAAAGATATTAAAAGGATGCAAACTGGAAAGAAAGAAGTAAAATTTGCAGATGATATGAGAGTATACATAAGTGACCCCAAAAATTCTGCCAGGGAACTCCTATAGCTGGTAAACACCTTCAGCAACATGACAGGATATAAAATTAATTTAAAAAAAATCAGTAGCCATATTGTACACAAAATACAAATGGGCTGAGAAAGAAATTAGAGAAACAACACCCTTCACCATAGCCACAAAAAACCCAAAGTATCTAACTCTAATCAAGCAAGTGAAAGACTTGTATGAAAAAAATTCAAATCTCTGAAGAAAGAAATTGAAGAAGATGGAAAGATGTCCCATGCTTATGGATTGGTAGTATCAGCATAGTAAAAATGGCCATGTTACCAAAAGCAATATACAGATTCGATGCAATTCCTATCAAAATACCACCACAGTTCTTTATAGACCTTGAAACAATGCTCAACTTCATATGGAAAAACAAAAACACTAATAGCTAAAACAATACTGTACAATAAGATCTGGAGGTATCTCCATCTCTGATCTCAAGTTGTACTATAGAGCAATAGCAATAAAAACTGCATGGTGCTGGCACAGAAACAGACTGGTGGATCAATGTAATCAAATAGAAGACCCAGAAATAAACCCACACATCTATGGATACCTAATTTTTTACAAAGACGCCAAAACCATACAATGGAAAAAAGATAGCATCTTCAACAAATGGTGCTGGTATAACTAGATATCTACATGTAGAAAAATGCAAACATATCCATATTTATCACCCTGCAGAAACTATATTCCAAGTGGATCAAAGACCTCAGTATAAAAGCAGACACACTAAACCTGTTAGAAGAAAAAGTGGGAAAGAGCCTTGAACTCAGTGGCACAGGAGACACCTTCTTGACCAAGAACACCAGCAGCACAGGCTGTAAGATCAATAAACAATAAATGGGACTTCATGAAACTGAAAAGCTTCTATAAAGCAAAGGACACTGTCATCAGAACAAAACAACAGTCTACAGAATGGGAAAAGATCGTCACCAACTCTATATCTGACAGAAGGATAATATCCAGAATATTTAAAGAACTCAAGAAGTTAAACACCAACAAACCAAGTAACCCAATTAAAAAATGGGTTACAATTAGGTCTCATCAGGAGTGGCTGCATTGTCTTCTTCTGTGGCCTGGTAATGCTGCTTCCCCCTCAGGGAGGGGTAATTAAAGAGCAGGCCAATCAGTTCATGTCAGAGACAGTCCCTGTTCCTGTTACAATGGAACCCACTTGTATACTGAACTGCCATGGGCTACATCTGTGCAGGGGTCTTAGGTTATATCCATGCATAGACCTAATTGACTAGGATCAGAAGGAAGGAAAAGAAGTCCTCCCCTATCAGTGGACTTGGGGAGGGGCATGCATGCAGAGGGTGGAGGAAGGGAGCAATTGGGACGGGAAGAGGAAGAGAACCACAGGGGGATTTTAGTGAATAAAGTGTAATTAATAAAAAAAAATGGGTTACAGAGCTAAACAGAGAATTCTCAATAGAGGAATATTGAATGGCAGAGAAACACTTAAAGAAACACTCAACGTTCTTCGTCATTAGGGAAATGCAAATCAAAATGACCCTGAGATTTCACCTTACACCCATCAGAATGGCTAAGATCAAGAACTCAAGTGACAACACATGCTGGAGAGGATGTAGAGAAAGGGGAACCCTCCTCCATTGCTGGTGGGAATGTAAACTTGTACAACCACTTTGAAAATCAATCTGGCACTTTCTCAGAAAATTAGGAATAGTGCTACCTTGAGATCCAGCTATACTGTTCCTAGATATATATCCAAAACATGCTCAAGTCTGCAAGAAGAGCATTGGCTCAACCATGTTCATAACAGTTGTATTCATAATAGCCAGAATCTGGAAACAACCTAGATGTCCTGCAACTGAGGAATGGTTACAGAAATTGTGGTACATTTACACAACGGAACACTACCCAGCAATTAAAACAAGGAAATCATGAAATTTGCAGGGAAATGGATGGATCTAGAAAAGATCATCCTGAGTGAGGTAACTCAGAAGCAGAAAGACACACCTGGTATATACTCACTTATAAGTGGATATTAGACATATAATATAGGATAAACATACTAAAATTTGTACTCTTAAAGAAGCTAAACAAGGAGGAGGACCCTAGGGAAGATGCTCAATTCTCATTCAGAAAGCCAAATGGGATAGACATTGGAAGTGGGAGAAGACAGGAAACAGGACAGGAGCTTACCACAGATGGCTTCTGAAAGACTCTACTGATCAGGGCATAGAAGCAGATGCTGAGACCCATAGCCAAACTTTGGGCAGAGTGCAGGGAATCTTATGAAAGAAAGGGGAGATAGAACAATCTGGCGGGGACAGGAGCTCCACAAGGAGACCAACAGAACCCAAAAATCTGGGCCCAGGGGTACCTGCAGAGACTGGTACTCCAACCAAGGATCATGCATGGAGAGAACCTAGAACCTCTGCTCAGATGTAGCCCATAATCATCTCAGTCTCCAAGTGGGTTTCCTAGTAAGGAGAGCAAGGGCTGTCTCTGGTATGAAATCAGTAATGGGCTCCTTGATCAGCTCCCCCTGGATGATTCAGCCTTGCCAGGCCACAGAAAAAGGCAATGCAGCCAATCCTGATCCTGATAGGCTAGAGTCAGATAAAAGGGGAGGTGGACCTCCCCTATCAGTGGACTAGGGAAAGGGCATGGGGGAGAAAAGGGAGGGAGTGTGGGACTGGAAAGAGATGAGGGATGCGTCTACAGCAGGGATACAAAGTTAATAAATTGTAATAGATAATAAACAAAAAATATTCATTCAGAAAGGCAAATAGAATAGACACTAGATGTGGTTGAAGAGAGAGCCTTCCATAGATGTCCTCTGAAATACTCCACCCATCAGGGGATCAGAGTAGATGCTGAGACTCACAGCCAAACTTTGGGCAGAGCACAGGGAGTTTTAGGGAAGAATATGGGGTAGAAAGTCCCGGAGAGGACAGAAGCTCCACAAGAAGAACAGAGCCAACAAATCTAGGCCCAGAGGGCCTGAAGGGACTGATGCACAAACCAAGGACCATGCATGGAGAGGACCCAGGGCCCCTGACCAGATGGAGCTGGTGGGAGTGCAAACTTACACAGCCACTATGAAAATTAGTGTGGTGGTTCCTCAGGAAGATGGGAATTGATCTACCTCAAGATCCAGCTATACCACTCTTGGGAATATATCTGGAAAATGCTTCACCCTACCACAGAGACACTTGCTCAACCATATTCATTGCTGCTCTATTCATAATATCAAGAAATTGGAAATAATCTAGTTGTCCCTCAACAAAGAATGGATAAAGAAAATATGGTATACTTACACAATGAAGTACTACTTAGTCAGTAAAAAGTGACATCATGAAGTTTGCAGGCAAATGGATGGAACTACAAAAAAATTATCCTGAGTGAAATATTCCAGACCCAGAAGGACAAACATGTTATATATTTTCTTTTATGTGTATATGAGCTGCGAAGTCAATGATAACCATAAAACCACAGAAAGTTGATATACAGTAAGGGACTAAAAGGAACAAGTAGATCTTGTTAGGAAAGGGAAGTAGAATAAATAGATATGGATAAAAGGGGACAGGACTGGAATTGAAGAGTCAAGTAGGGAATGAGAGGGGAGAGGAGGCTGCAGGAGGGAATACAAGGAAAGACAGCTAAAATTAAGGGACATTTGAGAGGAAGTATGGAAACCTAATAAACAGAAACTTCATAAAATACATGAAGGCAATCTAAATGAAATCACCAAGAAATAAGGAAGACTGGGTCCCAACTGGCCATCTCTTGTCACTAAACAAAGCTTGCAGTACCAGGATTGGGTTATATCTAAATTGATAACCAAAGTGGTCCAAAGGAAACTCCGGACAACCCAGGCTATTGCTATGCCTGTAGACTGTTCTTTACAAATGGACAAGAAAGACCTCATTTCTGACGATAAGACCTACACAATTCACTGAGCACTGAGATATCAAGCTGGTACCTCCATAGAGCCTTCACCTTATGTCCAGCATCTTTGGTCGAGGAAAGTACTCTGCATGTTATAAAAGAGGAAACATAAACAGCAAACCAGGCACAAACTTTCTATCTTCAATGATGTACTTTCTGCAAGATATGAGAGGGCAATGACAGCACAAAGCGTGTGGGCATTAGCTAACCAATGTCTTTATTTGGCTTAAGACCCACTCCACAGGATGGAACCTATACTCAACGCTGCTGGGATGACCAAGAACCTGAGACTAGATACCCCAGACACCCAGGGTAAAATCAAATGCTATTGTTCTAAAAAGGGGGGTGTGTAGCGATAAAATGACTCCTAATGATATTCTGCCATACTCTTAGATCAGCGCCTTGTTCATCCACTTCCAGAGAAGCCTTCTCCAACAGCAGATGGGAACAAATACAGAGGACCACAGCCAGAAATTATGCAGAGCGAGAAACTTGGAACACTTAGTCCTAAATGGGATGTTTCCATTAAATCTCTCTCCTCAGAGCCCAAGGAACACCACAAAAGAGGAGGCAGGAAGAATATAAGAGCCCGAGGGGATGGAGGACACCAAGAAAATAAGGCCTTGTAAATCAACATGAACAAAGCTAATATGACCTCACAGAGACTGAAGCAATGTGCACAGGGTCTGCACAGGTCTGTACCGGGTCCTCTGCCTTTTTATGGCTTCCAGTTGACTGTTTTTATGGAATACCCGAGTATGTGAACAAATGGGTCTCTGATTCTTGTGCCTTCTCTAAGGACCTGTTTTCTTCTGTTGGTTTGTCTTGTCCACCTTCCATGTTGTACTTTTTATATTATCTTGTCATATTTTATTTTGTAATATATTTTAAATGAATTAATGAGTGAGTGAATGAATGAATGAATGAATGAATGAATGAATGAACAAGTGGAATCCTAGCCACTTAGGGTAAAGGTTAACAATAGTCATTTATGATTCCTTGCACTCTGCTGAAGGTTTGGTTATGAGTCTTAGCATCTGCTTTGATATACTGGTAGGTAGAGTTTTTCAGAGGCCCTCTGTGGCAGGCGTCTGTCCTGTTACTTGTTTTCTCCTACTTCCCATATCCATCTCATTTGTCTTTCTAAGTGAGGATTGATCATCTTACCCCGGGTCCTCTTTCTTGTTTATCTTCTTTAGGTGTACAGATTTCAATATGTTTATCCTATCTTACAGGTCTAGTACCCACTTACAAGTGAGTATATACCATGTGTGCCTTTCTCCTTCTAGGATACCTCACTCAGAATGATCTTTTCTAGATCCCAGCATTTGCCTGCAAATTTCATGATTTCCTTGTTTTTGATTGCTGAGTAGTATTCCATTGTGTAAAAGTACCACAATTACTGTATCCATACCTCCACTGATGGACATCTGGGTTGTGCAGGGAATCATATGAAAGAAGGGGGAGTTAGTATGACCTGGAGAGGACAGGAGCTCCACAAGGACCAAATATATATCTGTGCACAGGGGTCTTTTCTGAGACTGTATCTCCAACCAAGGGCCATGTATGGATATAATCTAGAACCCCCGCTTGGGTGTAGCACATGGTAGCTCAGTATCCAAGTATGTTTCTTAGTAAGGTGAACAGGGACTGTTTCTGATATGAACTCAATGGATGGCTCTTTGACCTCCCCATTCCCCCCTCCCAAGGGAGGAGCAGCCTTGCTAGGTCACAGAGGAGGACTTTGCAGCCAGTCCTGAAGATACCTGATAAGCTAGGGTCAGATGGAAGGGGAAGAGGACCCCCCCCCTATCAGCGGATTTGGAAAGGGGCAGGGAGGAGATGAGGGAGGGAGGGTGGGGTTGGGAGGGAATGAGGGAGCGTGTTATAGCTGGGATACAAAGTTAATAAACTGTAACTAATATTAAAAAATTCAATTAAAAATAAAAAGCAAAAAGCCAAAAAAAAAATAGTCATTTATGCCTGCTGAGAGAGGGAAATCAGTTTTCTCCAATCGAGTGACACTGGGCATATCAAGCACTCCATAAGACGTCTCATGTAACAGGCTACACAGTTTGTTTGTTTGTTTGTTTCTTTCTTTTTTTTTTCTTTGTGTGTGTGAGTGATTTTATTTGGAGGGAATTATTTTTTTTCTTGGTTTTGGGGGTTGATTGTATTCTGTCATTCACAATTCAAATTTCTTCTCAGGTCTTTAATCACATCAATGACAGACATGGCTAATGCAAACATCTTTTAGAAAATTAAGTGTGGAAAATATTTGTAATCTGATACCTATTTATCAGAAAAAAAACTATAAAATTAAACATTACTCACAGCCATGACTAATGAAAAATGGTGAGAACCAGGAAGCTTACACAGCTGTTTGACAAAGTCCAGCAGAGCTGAGCCAAATGCTGTTTTTATCATCATGCTGCCTTTCATTTTGGTCTCTGATCTCTATATGTTGCATTTGTGGGGGACCTTTTACAATTATGATTCATTTATGTCTTTTCCCCCAGAAAATTATTTCTGCTCTCAAAGAAATAACCTTATCTGGCCCTACTTGGGAGTCTTCCTTCCATGGAGATTGTGAAAAGCACAAACAAGTTGGCTAGCCCCAGAGTTCTCTTGGTACACCTGCTACTAAGCAAACTCAGAAACAATAGATTTGGCAACAGATTGGATTCAGGCTTCTTTCTATATATATAGTCTACAGGACATTTTATTCCAAAAATAAAAACTTAATAACAAATTAGTTTGTCTTAAACAATCATTGATAACATATATAAATAAATGATATAAAATTAATATAAAAGAAATATAAGAATTTGCCAATCCTAAGAGACTAGCTCACATTAAATTACAGTAAGGTCATTTAAACAGAAAACAAATGAAGAAAGCAAATCAGCCTGCAGCCCAGGAGAGATTTCAAACTTTTAAGTTAGGCTAACTCAAAAGTTGTACTTTTGCATTGTTGTATTTTTGCATTATTCAAGGCTTGGGAACTCATTGAGACTGATTTAGATGTTTTTCTACTGTTTAATGTTTCACTTACCTGAAGAATAGAATGTCATATGTCATAAATGCTTATGTAGTCTAAGATGATTTTGAGATTGATAATACCTGTTTTCTCTGTACTTGTAACACTTGTCCAGGAACAAAATGATATAATCTGTATTTCTTTTGAAATCATTAATTTTTACCTCTTTTGTGGAATATGTTTAAATAAGGAAACATCCTGGTTGCTAATCAGTCAGAGATGCAAGATTTTCCCAGCCACAGTCTCTGACTCATTCATCCATTACTCCCCTCTGCCTGCTTCATATTTCTTCTGTGGGACCTGTCTGCTGGGACCTGTCTGCTGGGACCTGTCTGCTAGGACCTGTCTGCTGGGACTGGCCCCTGACAAAACATATCTTCACTTTGAATTTGTAAATCAGTTACAACCTTTCAGCTGATGAAGAAGACCTCAGGGAACCCTTTATTTTCCTGACAGATGAATAAAACTTGAAAGAATTAATGGAAACTCAAATATGAGAATAAAATAATCAAGGAAAGAAAGAAAGCCCATGGGCCTGCCCCATGTGTTTCTAATAATCTTGGTCTTTAACTCTTTTCTCTTTCTATTTTTTTCTCATATACTCTTTGTACTTTTTCTTTTTTCTTTTTGGTACCATTGGCTTTATTTTTTTTAATTAAATTTTTATTTTTGTTATATTAGTTACAGTTTATTTATGTTGTATTCTTTAACTCTTTTTCATTCATCAAAAGTTTAACGAGCACTCTAAAGTGAGAAATTAGAGTCATATTGGGCATGATGGTATGACAAGTTTGGCTGTGAGAATGTGGCCCTGGTATGCATTTCACTGCACATGTCTTTTAATTCTCTGTAGAAGGTCTGGGTCCCAGCACAGAGTAACCTGTTGGGAAGCAGCCCTGGTTACTGAGCTGCTGTACCCAGGACAGCTCGGGACAATTAATATTGTTGCCTGGCAGGAGTCACTGTTCATCAAATATGCTGTTAGGCTTGGCCATGTACTCACTATGATTTCTCTTCTCTTCTTCTCTTGTCTTCTTTTTTCTTCTCTTTCCTTCTCCTCCCCTCCCCTTCTCTTCCCTTCTTTCCTCTCTCCTCTCTTCTCTTTCTCCTCTCCTTTCTCCTCTCTTCTTTTTCCTCTCCTTTTCCACCCTTCCCCTCCCCTCCCCTCCCCTTGCTCTGGGCCCTCTCTGTGGCACTGACTTTTGAGGGACTTATTTCACATTATGAGTTGAGTGGTATTGCATGTGACTGTGTCTGATAGTTTCTAAAGACTAGAATCTGAGTATGCATTGTAAGTGGATTGTAGACATGAGAGTGAAAGAGGAAGGGAGAAAGAGACACAGAGAGAAGACTCACCAGCATTACACGAACAGAGTCTGCCATGATCTCCACGTAAGGTTTCAGAATGTCATGGTGGAAAGCTGGAGTCAACATTCGTCGGTGCTGGAACCACGGCTGTCCATTCAGCAGAAGCAAACCATACCCTGTACAGAGATGGTTATGTGAGTGAGTGTGTGAGCAGTGGGATTAAAAGACTGGGGGAAACTTGGAGAGGCAAACATTGGAGGTCTTGGAGGAACAGGAAAATAAGTAAGGATAGGAAAAGATTAGTGCTTTTCAATACATTTTCCCCAATTGGCCTGGTATATATGATGTGATCATGATAGCTACAAGATAAATATTTAAAATAGTAAAGGAAGGACATACATGTCAGGCTGAGAATGTTTGTAAATAAGAGGTAAAGAAACAGAAGGGGGAGGTTAATGTCTGGTTACATGTAATGTTTTGTCTTGAAGTTAATGGTCCATCTCCCATTTTTCTCAATGAGTCAAGATACCATTCTTGGCAAACCCAAGAGGACCACATTTGACATTTATATGACTGTACATACCAATCCAGGGGGCTAGAAATCTGTAGGAACCATGAGATTTTGGGTCTGAAAAAAAAGTGAGGCATTGATTAGAAACAAAGAAAGATGAAGTGGTTTGAGATGGCTGCAGATAAGACCAGAGAGAGCCATGAAACCTTGATAACAGCCCGTTGGCAGTTTGTCTCATGCTATCTCCCATTGTCTTCCATCCCTTCCTATCCATCTTGACAGTTTGGCTTAGGAATGCACCCTCCTTGCACCAGAAGCTTAACATTCTCAGGACTAGAATCGTGAGTTAGCAGGAAACATAGATTATTATGTCCTCAGCATCAAGGAGTAAGACAACCTTGTGGCTTTACTGCAGTGGCTAGCAGCTTAGTCATCCACAATACAGGACAGAAACAGTGACAACAGTGAAACCCGAGTCCCTATACATATGAACTCTATTTTCATATATAACTGACTGCCCCAATTCAGTTTTTAAAAAAGGTAAACAAATTGAATCTATATTTTAATGTTGCAGTACTAAGTACCAAACAAATATTAAGTTAGCATTGCTGACCATATGCTAGGCTGTGACCAGGAAAAACGAAAGGTACCATTTTGGCATTAGTAACCAAATCACCACTTATTCCTGTAACTTCATGTGCCCAGGTATAAACCCAGAATGGAAGCTCCACAGTGGTAATGAAGTTTCACTCTCACCTGATCTCCCCAGAATCAACTTCATGTAGTCAGGGTCATACACCTGGAGGCGCACTTTGCTCCCCCAGATCCACTGTGGATAGGCGCTTGGGAAGTTGACTATCTGTTTTAGAACCTCTTGCAGCTCCCGATCCTTTGGGATCTGATATTGGTAAAAAAAAAAAAAAAAAAAAGAATCACTGAAAATACTTTGTGTCAGCTGTGATGATTTATGTTAGTAATCCTAACACAACACTTGGGAGGCTGAAGCCAGACGATCTCTGTTGGTATGAAGTCAATTTAGTGAGTTCAAGGCCAACCTGGGCTACCTTGCAAGACATTGCCACAGAACAAAACAAAACAAAAACAAACAGACAAAACCTCAAGAGTAAATTAAAAAAAAAAATCTTTTGATTTAGTTGTTGGTCCTAAATGAAGGGCAGAACAACCATGGGAATATAGTGAGGATGATTTAACAGAACCCAGGACTGGAGCACATTTTGATGGCCTCTCTATGCAATCATCTTTGCTCTCTCCTGGGACCTGATCTGAACCAAATGCTGTGGTCCTGTTAGGTGAAGCTGTGTTCCCCAGCATCTGGCCCCACAACCTCAGCTCAGATTCCACATACTCTGTCTCTTCTTAAATGTGGTCAATATGCAGCAGTTGTCACATGCCTCTCCCTGTAGCCTTTTACCTACTTCTGTATTCGTCCCCTCAGAGGTGACAGTTTAAGCCCTGCTGAGACCCTAGGCTGCTCTTTCTTCTCGTTTCTGGGAGGCTGTACACTTGTTCTAGGCCCTTGGTTGGGCCTTGAGGTACACAGTTTGCTAAGCAACATGGAGCACAAACTACAGGGTATGCAGGAGGAGAGTTCATCACTAAACTGACTTTGAATAATAGTGCATCTCTAGCAAGGGACCCTCACATCCGAAGAACAACTTTCCTGACCCTAAGGATTTAAACCTATAAATCATCCATGCAGGCAGCTCTTTCAGTCAGTTGCTTCACCCAAGAGCAAAGTGAGTCCCTTTCGCATATTTGCTTCCTCCTGTGATTCTTGCCTGTTGATAACATACACAGGACAGATTCTCCCACACTGGTAGCTATGTTCCCAGACTATCTCTGTGCCAGGAGGGGAGTACGACAGAGAAACGGGGCCAGGGAGCCACTGAGAAGCCAGGTTTTTAAGAACAGATGAGGCTGCAGGAGTTGCTCAGCCTGGAAAGAAGAGAGCTCAGGAAGGACCAACCACAACCTCCCAAGTCCAGGTCCCTCAGAGCAGATGATTGGTCTGCATAAGCATGCAGCAGAGCTCACAATAGCATGACCAGGCTCCTGTGAGCAGTGAGTCCCCGTTGCCGGAGTGAGCCCAGCCTGAATCTCCCATCATGAGCCCCTTGAGGAACCTGTGCTTGTTTTGTAGCAAGCTCTGTTCTGTAAGATTTACAGCTCTTCTCTGAAAGGCCCATCCTCACTGCTCCCCCACCTGCCCTTCTCTCTTCTTCCTACCTTGTGTCCAAAGAACCAGTGAGAAGGTGGGGACGGGAACTGCTGGGTAGCTCTGAGTAGCCATTGCCTCTGCAGGTAGAACTGGGCTGCTTTGAAGAGCAGCAGGAGAAGGCTGAGCACGGAGGCCACTTGGAGAAACTCATAGATGTTTCCTATGAGGAATCTAGTTGAGCTCAGAGCAAAGACACTCATGATACAACAGCTTCTGTCTGTCCCTCACATTCACTGAAATTCCTCATGCCTGCAAGCCTAACGAAGATTGCCCCACCTACTTGTGGGAGGGAGATGGGTGTGAGCACAGCTTAATTTCAAGAGCAGGCTTTGATTAACCTGAACAGCCTACTTTGGAAAACAGTGAAATAAAAGACATATCAAATGGCATGGTATCACTTTATCCACATAGCTCACAAATGTTTGTGAAAGAGCTATAAAAAAAAAAAAAAAAAAGGCTGAATTGAAAGCTGAATTCTAGGAGCTCATGGCTTAGTTTACCAAAAGTTCATTAGAAGTGACTGTTTGCATGATTTTCAAGACTTTAGGGATGAAAAAAAATTATGACAAAGAGGTAAATTGAAGGTTTAGGAAAAAGTTATTGAAGTATATGGTAGGATTTCTTACCGGATGTCAAAGCTATCTCTCTGAGGAACCACTGAAATGCTCCCCTGGTCTTGTTGTATTCACCATCCAGCCATGACCTACAGTGACTGTGCTGGTGAAAGGTGCATTAAACTTGGATTCTGGAAGCTTAAGACCCAGGTCAGGCTCACTGCATTTGGAGCCAGCAACTTAACCTCTCTAAGCTCAGCGTCTTCTCTTGTAATTTGAGACCTTAATCCCTTTCTAGACATCTAATAGGATGCACTGGGTTGTTTTTTTTTTTTTTTTCATCATTAAACAAATTCCACAAATACTTATTGGACAGTCTTACAATCAATGGCAGAAAAGAGTATTGATCCGATAAAATTTGATAAGGTTGTAGTGGAGGGATGAAATGTTGTGTATTAGTCACTTTCCTGTTACTATAATAAAATAGAGTAACCAAGGCAACTTACAGAAAGAGGATTCATTTGGGCTTATAGTTCTAGAGAGATACATGCCTCTTACAGCAGGGAAGCATGGTGGATAAACCAAGAAGCTGAGAATTCAGATCTTCAGCTACCAGCACAAAGCAGAGGGAAACAGAGGTGGGTGGAGACTCTGCGTTCTCAAAGCCCACTACCAGGGATGCATTTCTCCCAGCAAGGAGGCTTCACCACCTCCCCAAACTGCACCATCGAGTACAGACGACTGTTTTTGAATATCTGAGCCTATGGAGGACAGTTCTCATCTAAACCCCAACAAATGTCTTCCACACAAGAGAAAAACTAAAACAGAACAGAGCCTTAAAGGTTGAATAGGAAATCATCCAGTCAAGGAATAGTCACCAATAAAGTCAAGCAGACCAAGAAATAAAAATATGTTCCTATTCAGGATCTTCACTCTCACTTTTGAATGATTTTCTAAGGTCAACAAGGAAAGTTCAAAAGCAAATGATATTCCAGGAAGAATCCCATGGGAAGCCATCTCTGTCGAGACTGCAATTTTGCCTGCTTCTCCCCCCCAAAATGCTTTTTCCTAACACACATTCTTCTTCATTGCCTTACATTTGACAGCTGTCTTCTTTCTTCTCTGATTTCTGAACTCTGTCAGAACCCATGACACTATATATACCTTAATCCACTCAATACTTCTCAATTTTGAGATTATTTTTCATCTTGAGTTTTTCCTCAAACTCAGTCTCATATCTGCTAACAAGAGCTGAACATACTTTGTTTAGAGTAACAATCAGCTTTTATTTGTTTTCTCTCCTAATTAGCCCACAAAAAGACACATAAAAACTTAAACATCTCGGGACCGGGAGGGGAGGAGGGAGGGGCTTATGGGGGGTACAAAATGAATAAAGTGTAATTAATAATAATAAAAAATTGCTTTCCCTTTAAAAAAGACCACTATGGAACTAAGCTCCATGTTATCAAATAGAAATAAGATTCTGAGAAAGAAATGCCAAACAAACAAACAAACAAACAAACAAAAAAAAACTTAAAACATCTCAATAAAAAAGAAAAAAAAATCCCAGGATCTTTCAGCTGTTAAGATCTGCAGCCAGGCACTCTGGGTCGAAAAAGTTTAATGCTAACTATTAATGTGGAGAAAGTGAGGACTAGGCTAAGCAATTGGTCTGTGTAGCACCTCTGATTATAACAGGATTATTCCATGTCGTGGTGTTTCAAGTGGTCCATGGCACATTATATACTCTCTGTACTGGCACAAATGTAGGCCTCTCTATCTGGAGAAGCTTCTACGAGAAGATTTATGGCAAACCATGTAGCTGGATGTGCACAGTCAGTGGACACGATGTTTGTGGACAATTCTGAAGGGCTTTAGGAAACCTTACAACTAAATAACAAAAACAGAGTGTAGGGGCTGGAGAAATGACTCAGTGGTTAAAAGCACGGACTACTCTTCCAGAGGACCTGAGTTTGAACCCCAGTAACCCCATGGCAGCTCACAACCATCCAGTTCTATAGGAGTTGATGCCCTTTTCTGGTACAGACACACATGTAGTCAAAACATCCATATACATAAAATAAAAAAATAGAAGATTCAAAGCAGAGTATAGAATCGTGTATAGACTGCGCATAGGCAAATTAAAATTGCAACTAAGCATCATATACCCTACGTTTTCCATAGAATGCTGTGCAGCTCTGTGCCATCTATAATGACTAATTTGTAGAATGAAGAAAACGAAATGCATAAAGCTTAAGACTGGTTCAGTTTCAGATGCTGCAATTTAAAGGAAAAGAAATGTTTTTATTCCTGCAAGCTTCCTGGTTTGTTTTATCTGCCAAAGGTAAAGGTAGGGCCAGCCTGTTTCCAGGGCAGCAGTTGAAGAGTTTTTTTTTTTCCTGTGGGTAGATCATATTACGTTCTTGATTTCTGAGTTTGGTAAAATTGAATTTGATACTAGTACAATTTTACATCACTCATCTACATTTATGTCTCTCCAAAAGCCAAATATCTCAAATAAACCTCTTATTTAAAATGTTTAAATTAACTTTTGATTTTTATTTTTCCAAAATGAACAAGTCCCTGGTAAAAACTGTACACAGAAAGAGAGAGCTTAATATAATTATGTACCTGTGAAATTACCAATAGGATTGACAGAAATGCCTATGAAATATTTAATGTCAAAGAAGCTTACATGCCACTTTAAAGAAAAACTACAGGAAGATAAAAATCTATGCACATTAATATTTCAGCATTTTGAAGCCACTAAATATACTGATTTTTCTCCTGAAGCCACAATATAATATATAATACATTCGACAAGTATGGGCAGATTACATGAATAAAATAGACATTTTAAAGAACATTATTAGTTACACAATGAAATAAATGAGCAACAGTTTTGGTTTTGTTCCTTTTTCTTTTCTCCTTTCTTTCTTTCTTTCTTTCTTTCTTTCTTTCTTTCTTTCTTTCTTTCTTTCCTTCTATCTTTCTTTTTTGAGGCTGGGTCTCACTATGTAGCACTGGCTGTTCTGGAATTTATTATATAGACCAGACTGGCCTCAAACTCACAGAGATCCTCCCTGCTCTGCCTTCCCAGTGCTCAGATTAAAGGTGTGTGTGTGTGTGTGTGTGTGTGTGTGTGTGTGTGTGTATGTGTGTGTGTGTGTGCCACTACGCCAGCCAATATATTCTTTCTTGTTTGTTGGTAATAGCTCTGATCTTTAGCTTTGGGTATACAATCTGAAGTAAGCTCAGAGACAAAAGGTGGGGGAACTGTGGGTGAGGGGCAAGAAGGAGCTCTAGAGATAGTAAGTGCTATGAAGAGGAAGTGGGGAAAAAAGAGACTTCAAGTAGGAGGGAGAGGGAGGACAATGAAAAAGGGATAAAGGAGAGAAAATGGCGCTAGGGGTGTAAGAGAAAGCCACAGGAAAACATATTGATCCATTGGCTTGCATTAAACACACACACACACACACACACACACACACACACACACACAAATCTGTGGGCGCTTTCTTGGTGCTTTTGTCCTTTTCGGCACCCGCTGCTGCTTGTGATAATTACCTTAGTTGTCTACTTGTCTGTTTTTCCCTCTTCTCCAAGAAATAAAAGAGAAAATCATGTTTTGTCATTGTCTATAAAAAGCCCTGGCTGTGCAGGCCTCACAGTGGGACAGGGCACTTGAGGCAGTGTCTGTAATACAACTAGCAGGCACTATCCACGTTAGGAACGACCTTTCATGTGACAAGAAAGTGTTTCCTGGACACAGTGCAGAGAGAGAGAGCTGTTGGCATGTGTCGGGTAGAGATAGGGTTGCCAGCTGGAGTTGTCAAGCCTACAGAGGAATAAGAAGAGAGCAATGAGGAATGAGAAAAGCAGCTTCGGGGACACTGGTACAAAGCTTGTCTAAAGATGTAAGAGAAGGGAGCAAGGCCTGAAAATCCTCCACCCTCCTTAAGCAGAGACATAGAGCCTGTCTGGCGACCCTGAGCTTCATGGTTTTTCTGTTATGAATCAGACAGACCCAGTAGTAACAGCCTCGCCAAGGTTCCCCTTGGCCCGGGCTTTTCATTGTAGGCAGTTCATTGGCTTCTTGAGTACCTTTGCCCCAACTGTATACAGCTATGGGGTAAAGAACTTCCAGCAGAGGATGAAGCTTTCTTTCAAAAAGGAGTTCAAGACCCATTACTGTAAAGAACCTGTCTGGCGGGGGTGGGGAGGTTGGAGGATGGGGAGTAAGGAGGGTGGGGAAGCATCAGGTTATTTTCCGCCCTGGACAGTCAGCTATTGAACGGGTCTTGTTGTCTACTGAAACCCCTACCAATACAGATATGGTACATGTAATGGTTTTGGTGTAACAATCTTTACGGTGACTTTTAAATTGATTCTGGATTTGCTAGAACAGATTCTCTCCAACAAGTCAGGGGGCCAGAAAAGTGGAGGTGAGGAGAAATCAGGTATACCCAGATGAGGATAGGACTTCCTCCGAGAGAAAGGCTCAAGAAACACGTGAAAAAGAGATCAGGGTCTATGCCCAGACTCTGTGACTAGATGACCGATGAGTGTAAATGGCTTCTTCCTCCCATGCATCTGATGAGTGAGCGCCTCCCATGCAGGCCCTCTCTTGCCAGCTTTGATGTTGGAAGGACATCCACATGAGGTGGCAATAGAGATCAACAGACCACCACCAGTTGGCTACTACTAATCAAGCTAATTTTAAAAATGGAACCTCCTCAGCTTCTAGACGGCCTGTGTTTGATACCTTAGACTATTTAGCCCAAATAAGGAGTGCACTTTGGGTGGCTGCTTCCTCATGACTAGATAAAGTGGGGAAACCAAGAGGTAAGAATGGACTTTCAAACATGGCATTCGCTTCACATACATGACCTGGAAACTTCCATCTGCCTTGAGAGAAACCTGTTTTTCCTGTCACCGCAGGGCTGGTAGTAAAACAAACAAAACAAAACAAAACAAAAACCCTACGCCCACAGTTTCAGCATGTTAGTGTCATTTTACTGTTTTTTTTATTTGTTTGATTTTAATTTAAAAAATATTCATTAGTACATATTAATTTTACAAGTGATAAGCTTTGGTGACGTTTTTACTTCAGATGTATTATGTACTTTACTCACACTTAGCATTCATGTTCCTGGTTCTGTGACAATCTTTGTTTTCCCAAAAAGACCCCCCCTACTCCTGTGCTCTCTTTCTCTCTCTCCCTCATTCTCCCTCATTCGGTGTGTGTGTGTGTGTTTGTGTGTGTGTGTGTGTGTGTGTGTGTGTGTGTGTGTGTGTAGCTCACTGTGTGGTCTGAGCTAGCCTGGAACTCAAGATCATCCACTGTTGCCTTCCATGTAAAGACTTATTCTACTAACTAACCTTCTGAACTTGCAGGGTATCTTCTGTCAAAGTGAGAAAACTGACCAGGAAGTAATGAAGCTTAAACTTGGACTGAGTTCAAATTGAATTTTCCATGTGTAGGGTAAGACTCAATGACTGTCAACCTCAATCCTTTAATGTCTGCTGAGGAGGAAAGGTTAGAGTTCTTTCAGTGTTATGTACCACAGTTGAAAGTATGTCTATTGTATCTGATGGTCAAAAATAACCTCTGAATGGTTGGGCAAGCACCAAATCTACTTTTGCAGATTAAGTAGTTGCAAAGGGATGACTCATACCAGGTTAATAAGCGTGAAATGTCATGTTTAGCTCTTAAGTTCACCATGACTGTGGTGAACCCAGCCACTGGATTAAACACTAGTTTAATTATGCTATAAATAATGACTATAATTAGTTGACTTCAGTTACAAGAGATGATTCTTGTTAATCTTGGTGGGGAATCTACTTTTCCTTGAAGGAAGACCTCTAGAAGCTAGAAGATGGGAGAAAATGTTTTACCCTGAGAACTCTTGAAAAAAAAAAAATGTACTGTTTACTCAGGGAAAGCCAATGCAGACATCTTTCCTGCAGAGGTAGAAGTACATTCTTTAAATCCATGAAAATGGTATTAGTTAACAAAATTGGGACAGTCACATTGGCACAGACAGAACAACAGAAGGGGTAGAAAGAAGGACCAGTGAACAAACCAAAGCCAGGGTGAGGACAGACAGGCAAGGGGCAGGAGCAAATGACAGAAAGACAGAATGGCAGGCAGCAGGCACTCAGCGTCTGTTTTTGACCTTACCGGTATTATTGAAGCTTTCTGTGACACAAATAGATCTTATTCTTGGACTTCAACAGAAATTATTATATAGAGATAGAGACTCTGGTAGGATCTAAAATCAGCTCAAGGTAGAGGAGGGTCAAAGTCATTGCCACCTTTATCTCATTCATGGTAAATTGTTTTCCCAGTGTATTTCCTGGACCAGAAAGAGGCTTGAGGGAGAAATGGCCTCAAGCACTGTGCAGAGCTCTGCAGAGGCTGGACCTGGAGCTCCAGGTCGGAGGTGAAGGTCTGAGACTCTATGATGGACTCACTGGCCAGCATTCTCTATGTGTCACACCTATTTGACACTTGACCTTGACTCACAGACTCTCATATTTTGGCCAAACTTTTTTATTTTTTATTTTTTTAAATCTTCCTGCTAGTGTTGACCTTAGTGTAACCCTCTAAATCTATTAGGTCAGTTCAATCACTCCAAAGGACAGTCTAATAGCACCTATCATTTTATGACTTGGTCTTTAGTTAGCTCACTTCTCCCACTATGAGTTTTTGGCTCCCCAGTGTGGAAGAGTAGGTCATACTCCTGAGGATCACTATCCACTAGGGCAAAAGTTTTCTGATCATCAGAGGGAAATCAGATGTCAATGGAGAAGCCCCTGAAGAGGGCATCAGTATGGGGAGCCTCAAGATAATGCCACATTGGCCTCACACTCAGTCCTCACTCTCCACCTTTCATCCAGCAAGCACCTGGGACCTTCTCACTCTACTGAAGAGGTATCCTGTGTGTCATTCTCAGTTTCTTCTTCTGGAATCCTCTGTTCTCCTTCCTCAGCTTCCTCTACACTAACCTTCTGTGTCCTTGGCCAGGTCAGATGGTGTCCAGGTGCAGCAGCAACCATAGCCTCTATTGACTGCTGCCCCCACCTTTTGCCTACCAAGTTCTACTTCCTTCCTCAGTGCATGCTGAGATCACAGAGAATGTCTTCCCCCACCCTCTTTCTGAACATCCTAAGGTATCAGACCAATGAGTAGATGGGCCTCACCCCTCTTTCAGCTGTATCTTTATATCCCATGCACTCAAGACACCATCAATGCTTTCTTCAAGAACACACCATAGTTCAGGGCCCAGGACAGTGCCAGGAGCTGGAACGTTTCACGAACCAATCAGTAGATGACAGTGTGAAAGAATGAAGGTAAGATGTCTGTCCCACATGCAGGTACTTGGTTCTTACAAAATCCTCTTGTTCTTTTCACTGAAGTACTGGAAGATTTTCTTCTCTCTATGTTCTACCTCTCAGCACGAGTTGGCACAGAAGCACATCTTTTAATTCTTCATATTTGAATTAAGTTACAAAATAAACTCTATTGGATCATGCTGAAAGTAGCTATTGGTTCTCCCACAAAGCATATTTATTTGTACCTCACTGTTCTCTGGTTTTAAGAGCCTTATTCAAAGTTATTACCTAGGAGGAAATACTCAGCCCTAGAGCAAACCAAATCATCAGGGACAACCAGATGGCTAAAGGCCAGCACAAGAACATAATCAACAAGAACCAGGGCAATATGGCACTACTAGAGAGCAGATATCCTACAACAAGCCCAGTATATCCTAACACAGCCGAAGTGAAGCACAAGAAGATGACCTTAAATCCAACCTCATAAAGATACAGAGGCCTCTAAAGAATAAATAAATAATTGAACAAATGTCATTGTTTTATGGTGGAGCATCTTTTGGGTATATGCCCGGGAGTGGTATAGCTGGGTCTTGAGGTAGAACTATTCCCAATTTTCTGAGAAAGTGCCAGGTTGATTTTCAGAGAGGTTGTACAAGTTTGCACTCCTACCAGCAATGGAGGATTGTTCCTCGTTCTCCACATCCTCACCAGCAAGTGTTGCCACTTGAGTTTTGATCTTAGCCATTTTGACTGGTGTAAGATAAAATCTTAGAGTCCTTTTTGGTTTGTATTTCTCTGATGGCTAAGGACATTGAGCATTCTTTTTTTAAAGTGCTTCTCAGCCATTCGGGATTCCTCTGTTGTGAATTCTCTGTTTAGCTCTGTGCTCCATTTATTTGATTTGTTGATTTTTAATTCCTAAGTTCTTTGTATAATTCGGATATTAGTCCTCTGTCTGATGTAGTGTTGGTGAAGATATTTTCTCAATCTGTAGGCTGCTGTGTTGTTCTATTGACAGTGTCTTTTGACTTACAGAAGCTTCTCAGTTTCATGAGATCCCATTTATTAATTGTTGATCTCAGAGCCTGTGCTGTTGGTGTTCTCTTTAGCAAGTTGTCTCCTGTGCCAATGAGTTCCAAAGTTTTCCCCACTTTGTCTTCTAATAGATTTAGAGTCTCTGGTTTTATGTCAAGGTCTTTGATCAACTTGGACTTGAGTTTTGCAGCTTTATTCATAATAGCCAGAAACTGGAAACAACCTAGATACCCCTCAGCTGAAGAATGGATACAGAAATTGTGGTACATTTATACAATGGAATACCATTTGGCTATTAAAAACAAGGCTATTAAAATCATGAAATTTTCAGGCTAATGGATGGAACTAGAAAAAATCATCCTAAGTGAGGTAACCCAGACCCAGAAAAGACACACACAGTATATATTCACTTATAAGCAGATATTAGATCTATAGTACAATCCACAGACCCAATGAAGCTAACTAACAAGGAGAGCCCAAAGGAAGGTGCCAGAATGTCACTCAGAAGTGGAAACAGACAGCAGAAGTTCATGAAGAGAAGGTACTGGGAACAAGATGGAACAGGGAGAGAAACAAGGATGGGCATCAGATGTGATGAGAACTGAGGTGGGAGGTGAGACAGCTGGGAACAAGAAGGGAAACTGAGGGGGCTATCTCTTTTGGTAAATGATCGTAAAAAACCAATATGTTTTTACAACATCCTTAGTGAAAAATATTTTATGTATTGCAAGTGGCAGAAGGCAAGGATGGTGCTGAGAGCTTACATTCTGATCCAGGCAGTAAAAAGACAGTCAGAGAGAGAGAGAGAGAGAGAGAGAGAGAGGGGGAGAGAGAGAGAAACAGAGAGAGACAGAGAAAGAGACCTGGAAACGTCAAACACCCCCCCCCCCCCATGATATACCTCCTCCAAGGCCACACTTACTTCAACAAAGCCATACTTCTAATCCTTCCCAAAGTTTCCTTAACTGGGGACCAAGCTTTCAAGCATAGGTGCCTAAGGAGGTTATACCAAACCACCACATGTAATGATCCAGGGAAACAAGAACCTACAAGCATCATGCAGTTTGGGGTCTGAAAGAAAGGAAGAAAAGAAAGGCTTTACAGGAAACTGGCATTAATCACAGCCAATGAGCTGCCATGGGCTGCTGTGAGTTCTGGATAAGTGACTGCGGGCAGACTGTCCCATGTCGCCTTCCACTGCTTGCCATCCCTGTGATTCTGTCCTTACAGAAACTAACTTATGGACTCTAACTCATTATGATGATATCTTCATGAAGGGAGCAGTTTTGTATACAAGAACATGCGCGGAGATATGAAGTGGCATATATATTAAGACGATGGATATTTACAAACCACAGTAATGGGTCCACAACAGACATCTCCTCAGAGCCCACAAGAGAAACCACCTGCCCAGCTGGGTGCTCTGGGACCTCTTGTCCCTACACTGAGGAACAAGATATTCCTGTTGTTTTAGCTATGGCTCTTCAGTGTGGCAGTCCTGTCAATTGGTACAATTATGTAATGCTGTGGTCAGGGAAAGGTTGTTAGTTTAACCTATTTCCTGAAGAATGAGGAAACCAAAACCATAGTTAGATAATATGTCCATGTGATTTATTAAACCCAACCCTGCTGACCTCATGGTAACCTTCTCTCTAAATTTCCATAGCTTCCAAGTAAGTCTTTATGCTATGCTGGAAAACCTAGCTTCAAAATCCGTCATTTGACAGTTTTCAGAGCCTACCATACAGCATGGCTCTCACAATTCAAGTCTTGTTTTTAAAGGACAGGGCAGGAGTTCATTATTGGAAAGTGAATGAATGAGTCTTCGTTAACATATTTGTTACATGTAAGCATATATAATCATGAGCTATGAAAAAAAAAACAGAAGAAAAGAAAAAAATACTGTGGACAGGAGAAGCCCCACTAAACCCAAGGACAGGAAATAGTCAGGATAAGTATACAAAGCACAGAGCATGGAGTGTGAGCTCTTGGGCTTCTGAGTTTCTTAAAAATCAATGTATTCATTTATCCTGCAAACATTCACAGAGGCCTCTAAAAGCTGTTTACATAAACACAAATCACCGGAAACACTCCGTGCTTTGGTGAAACTGATGTGCACATCCTTCTGGACACACCACCATGTTGTCCTGTAGCTGTTCTGTTCATAATAACTAGAACATGGAAACAGCTAAATATCTGTTAATTGATGAATGGATAATTAAAATGTAGTACCTATATACAATGGAATTTTACACAGCTGTAAAAAGAAATGAAATTTGCAGATAAGTGAATGGAGATGAAAAATGTTATAAAAGAATGAGGTAAATCAAACCCAGAAGGACAAATACTACAAATAGGAGGGTTCTAGCATTAAATCTTTATATTTTTGTGTTTAATTTGAAGCAACTGTAGAATCCAGGAAACTAAAACAGGACAACTGATAGGGAATGGAAATAAAGATCCTAAGGGAGCGGGAATAGACCAGAGGTGACACAAAGAAGGAGAACTAAGGGGCGAGGAATGGAGGGTACTGGGGACAGAGGTGGGTGCTGGGGGAAAATAATTAACTCTAATGATGTTTGAAAAAGCCATATGGAAACCTATTCCCCCCCCCACACGTGTGTGTGTGTGTGTGTGTGTGTGTGTGTGTGTGTTCAATTGGAATAGATGTCTGTGTTCATTACAGATGCCATAGATTGCCAAATAAAAAGCCAGGTGCCAGGAGTGTGATAATTCCTTTCAAGTTGTAGGTCAGAGGTGTCCTAGAGACACACTCCAAACAATTCAGGCTATTGCCATTGTTCTTGGTTGCCCAATAAAACTTGATAGAAAGGCCTTATTACTGAAAACATCACACACATTAATTATAGCATGTGAAAAAATCACTGACCAGGAAGCTTTCTCCTCTGACAGCTAGTTTTCATTGTACTGAAAGGTGCTTTGCTGGCTGCTGGTGGAGTGGGGAAGTCACCAAGAATCTTACCCTGTGAACTACAGTAGCGACTGGTGTGGCCCATGGGTACAATAGTGGCACGGATGTCATAGGTACAGCTGACCGCTTCCTTATTCTAATTAAGGCCTGTCCCACAAAAAGAAGTACATGCCTGGTACCAGAAACATGGACTCTTCCCTTCATATCAGTTCTCATTCTGCAAATTAATTTCTCTGCTTTAGCATAAGGCAGTATGGTTAACTTTATGTGAGACTCACATGCCAGGCATGAAGTTTAGCCAGGAAATTGGAATCAGTTTTTCTAGCTTACAGGACTTGGGAAAAATTGGTCCCCATTTTTAGTTGAACCATGTGGTCATATATTAAAGAAAACAACAACAACAACAAAAAACCTAAGATGCAAACTAAAGGTTTGGGATAATTTAAAAAATGAGAATAATAAAGTTTGCAGTATAACTGTATTATAGATTTTTAGAAGAATTTTTTTCCTTTACAGTTGTACTAATTTTTACTAAATATCATCAAAGAGAAAACAATTTATTGGCACAGTAACTTTCCAGGGACTTACTGATTCAGGAACTTACTTATTTTCCTGGGAACTTACTGAGTCCTGCCAGGCAAACTAGTTTTAGATAAAAAAAAAAAAAAAAAAAGCATGGCATTGTTATAAAACTTTCAGAGTGCTATAACCAGGAGCTATCTGGAGAAGGATTTTAGAGTTAGGAACCAAACTATTCTGGGAATCTGAAGACAAGGAGTAATCACTGTAAGACCTGGGGTCTCACAGCTCAGGAGTTTAAGATCATGCCCTTCCCAGGAACTCCCACAGACCACAACTCCATGCAAAAGCAAGAGGTTTATTAACCATTGCGCAATGGGGTCACCCCCGCTGGTCAGCAAAGAGTGGCACCAGGAGACAAAGGCCTTTAGGTTTTTAAAAGATAAAGTGCAGGAAATTTGAAGTTGCAGTCTTGGCAATTTAGGATTGGATGAGGAAGCTATAAAGTAAGATAATTGGTTAGTCTTAGGTGCTCAAGCTTGGCCAGTCCTGCCAAGTGTGAATGCAGCTGCAATTAAAGGTGGGGGTGGTTAGCTCATCCTTGAAGATTAGGGCTGTGGGCTTTTGGCTGGAGGTCAGGAGCTACTCAGAAGAAGGATTGAGGCCATCTGGGTTGGTTGCTAAGAAACACTATCTCGAGGACAAGGGTCTGGTCATTCTTTTTGCTGAGTGAAGGTCATTGCTTGCTTGCTTTTTTTATATCTGTCCTCACAGATAGGGTCACATTTCTCCGTTCTCTGAAAAGGTACTAGGAGGCTTTTGCTTAACCAGGACCTAAAACTCAAAACCATAGGCTTTAAAAGACATATAGGTTACAAAGTTAGTTTGATCCTTTCAGTCACAAGCCAGGTTCCATGACATATTGACAGGACAGGAGATAGTCATGTGAGACAGCCACGGTGGGAGGAGTGCCCAACCCAGGGCCCTAAGCATCAGGATCATAGACTATGAACACCAGGAGAGAGCAGACGATTGACTGGTATTTCTATCTGTCTGTGGTGATGGACAGGATGAGTTCCAAAAGATTCCACAAGGGAGCCAGGTCTGACGGAGGCTGAGAAATGTTTTGGTGTCCCTGTCCCCTTTAACACAGAGCATGGTGGTTTGCTTGCTTCCTCCCACGGCGTGGCGTTCCTCGGGTATGCTACAGCTTGCACACCACCGTGTGCACAAATTGGAGTCCTCTGGACTAAGCACACCTGTGGCCAACAGCTCAGTGAAAGAAACTGTTGGAGCCCACACTGACCATGCTACCAGGTATGCCTCTGAAGCAATTGTGTCCCCACCCCCACCCCCCAGTCCACATATCACGGAAGCTCAGTCAGCAAGAAGGGTTTATTTGAGATACAACAATTACCACGTGCCCAGTGGCGCCTGCAGAAGTTTCTTTAGAGGGTAAATATCCCGGGTCGCATGGTCAGCATCCCTTTAACATACCATATGTGGAGTGTAGGTGCTGCCTGCACACTTCTCCAACACCTCCAACACGCTTGGCGTGAACTGAGATAAGCTCCTTCTTACCAGCGGGCTGGGCTCATTTGCTCTGGCTGAGTAGAACTCACAGGGTTGGGAAGAGAAACTCTGGCAGTACTTATCCCTTCCTTGGCGGCTTTTAACGCTCAGCAAGTCTTGGGGACAAACAGTTTGAGCAGTCGGTGGTACTCTGCTGACACAGTGCATGTGCGGGGGGGGGGGGGGTCCCAGGACCAGAACCCTTAGCACTAGGCTAGTGTTGTAGCTCTTGTATATGTCCAGTAGGCGTGGAGTTCTCTGGCCACTATCGTTGGTCAGTGTCACAGCTCCGGGGCATAGAGTGCTTAAACCCTCACTCCTGTCATTGCTAACTTCACAGATGCTCTCTCCACCGATTCTGCTACACCTCATCACTGGCCCATGCTGACTCTGTCACCACTACTCCGCTGCCACTCCCAAGGCTCTGCCATAGTCACTGCTGGCTGCTTCCCCAGCTCGGCTGTGTATGCAACTTTGCTGTTGCCTCTCCATGAACACTGTTGTCACTCAGCCACTCACAGTAGTTTGTTCTGCTAGTGGCGGGTAGAGAAAAAAATTAGGCAACGAACAGTTCAGAAACACCTTCCACTGGGCCTAACATGACAACAGCATTGGGCCTCTGTAGGACATTTGTCATTCACGCCACACCCATAGGTTTATAGATTTGCCTACCTGAGGTTGGCCTTTAGGGTTCCTTTCATAGAGAAAGTGTAAATCCCTACTTGGTATTTAGTTAGGATTCTTAACTGCTGTGATCATGGCCAAAAAGCAACTTGGATCACGAACCAGAAGGCAAATTATGATTGTGACCAAAAAGCAACTCAGAGAGGAAAGAGTTTGTTCTAGTTTCAACTCCTGGCTCATACTGCATCACTGAGGGAAATCAGGGTGAGAACTCAGGGCAAGAACCTGGAGGCAGGAACTGAGGCAGAAGCCAAGGAGGCACGCTGCTCAGTGGCTTGGTCCCCACGGCTTGTTTAGCCTGCTTTCTTTTTTACTCCTGGGCTACCTGCTCCGGGGTGGCACCAACACAGTGGGCCAGGACCTCCCATTTCAATCACTAATTAAGAAAAATTTCCACAGGCCTAACTACTAATTAAGAATTAGTAATCATTAATCTCTAATTAAGCTGATGGAGACATTTTCTCAATTGTGGTTTTCTTTTCTCAGATAACTCTAGCTCAGACATGGGGGGACCAAAATACCAGGCAGGGTAGTTGCTTCATGTTTAAGTGGGGCTCTTTTATTTTGCATTTGAGTCTGTTTTGAAAAACATGGTTTTATCCTGGACAGTGAACTCATCAGTTCCCTGGAGGGCTGTCCTTTTTAAATTGGATGAAGCCAGTCAGTAGAACGACTGTCTTGCTATTTGTTCAGAAGCACTAGGTTCCAGTGCAAGAATCTTGGTCAGTGCCTGGTAGAATTTAATTTTCTTGTGTCACTAACTATTGTATCTTTTGGTTACACATTCCTGCTGGATTTTTATGACCATATTCTGATAAGGTCCATTGGGACCCCTCAGGGATTATTCTCAGGGGCTTATGAAGCATCCTGTGGATTCCTGTAACTTTCCCCATACCATTTAGGAAGTCCTTGTGGATTTCCTAGACATGTGGTCCTCTTGGAAACACAAGGAACATTTCTTTTTTTAATGATTCTTAGTATAGAGTGTTGTAGTTCCCTGAGTCCTGGCTGACTTTGGAGGACATGGGCACAAATATTCCCTGTTCCTGTTGTCCTTCTGTCCCCAGTGGCATAAGGAACAAAGCTCCTGGTGTTGAACATCTGAGAACACAGTAATAGTAGCTACTTTTGTGTAGTATTCAGACAAAACTTAGTAAAAAACAAATGTTTTATTTTTTAATTAAATTTTTATTTTTATATATTTTTTTAATTAATTTTTATTTTTTAAATATTAACCACAGGTTATTTACTTTGTATCCCAGCCATAGCTTCATTCCTTCCCAATCCCACCTTCCTTCCCTCATCTCCTTCCATACCTTTCTCCAAGTCCACTGATAGGAGAGGTTCTCCTACCCTTCCATCTGACCCTAGCTTCTCAGGTCTCACCAGAACTGGCTGAAATGTCCTCCTCTGTGGCCCAGCAAGACTGCTCCCCCATTGGAGGTGGGTGGCCAAAGACCCTGCCACTGAGTTCATGTAGAGACAGTTCCTGTTCCCCTTAATAGGGAAACTCCCTTGGGTGCTGAGCTGCCATGGGCTACGTCTGAGCAGAGGTTCTAAGTTATATCCGTGTATGATCCTTGGTTGGAGAATCACTCTCAGAAAAGACATCTGTGCCCAGATATTTTGGTTATGTTGCTCTCCTTGTGGAGCTCCTGTCCTCTGCAGGTCTTACTAGCCCCTTTCTTTCATATGATTCCCTGCACTCTGCCCAAAGTTTGGTTATGAGTTTCAGTATCTGCTTTGATACACTGCTGGGTAGAGTTTTTCAGAGGCCCTCTGTGGTAGGCTCCTGTCCTGTTTCCTTTTTTCTTGCAATGTCCATCCCCTTTGTCTTTCTGAGTGAGGATTGATCGTTTTACCCAGGGTCCTCCTTCTAGCTCAGCTTCTTTAGGTGTACAGATTTTTGTAGGTTTATCCTATATTATAGGTCTAGTATCCACTTATAAGTGAGTATACACTGTGTGTTTGTCTTTCTGCTTTTGGGATACCTCACACAGTATGATCTTTTCTAGATCCCATCATTTGCTTGCAAATTTCTTGATTTTCTTGTTTTTAGTTGCTGAGTAGTATTCCATTGTGTAAATGTACCACAATTTCTGTATCCATTCCTCCATTGAGGGACATCTAGGTTGTTTCCAGGTTCTGGTTATTATGAATAAAGCTGCTGTGAACATGGTTGAGCAAATGTCCTTGTTGTGTACTTGAGCATCTTTTGAATATATGCGTAGGAGTGGTATAGCTGGATCTTGAGGAAGCGCTATTCCTAATTGTCTGAGAAAGCGCCAGATTGATTCCCAAAGTAGTTGTACAAGTTTACATTCCCACCAGCAATGGAGGAGAGTTCCCTTTCTCCACATCCTCTCCAGCGTGAGTTGTCACTTGAGTTTTTGATCTTAGCCATTCTGATAGGTGTAAGGTTAAATCTCAGGGTCATTTTGATTTGCATCTCCCTTATGACGTTGAGCATTTCTTTAAGTGTTTCTCTGCCATTCTATATTCCTCTATTGATAATTCTCTGCTTAGCTCTGTAGCCCATTTTTAAATTGGATTACTTGATTTGTTGCTTTTTAACTTCTTGAATTCTTTATATATTCTGGATATTGGTCCTCTGTCGGATATAGGGTTGGTGAAGATCCTTTCCCAGTCTATTGGCTGTCGAAAAACAAAGATTTTAAATAAATCTTGATTTTTAAGACTCAGTTTCCCAAGTAGTTTTTAAGAATCAGTTTCCGAAGTAGTTAAAAGTTTGACAAACAGTAGAAAATATAAGTAATTCTCTGATTAAACATACATTATGCTGTTGTTTTCAGTTTTAAGGGTCTCACTATACAGTGATGGCTGTCCAGGAACTCACTATGTAGATTAGGCTAGCCTTGAACTCACAGAGTTCAACCTGCCTTTGTTTTCCAAATGGTGGGATTAAAATTGTGCATCACCACATCCAGCCCTGAGGATCAATATCTTAAGACAATCTCATCAATTTAAACATAGAGTTCCATTCTAGTTTTATGTCAGTATACTAAAATTTGCCCATAGGAATTATAATAATCTTGAATCATATACATAGCATCTTTAAGTTTCAGCCTCTAAAACCTGTTGTGACTTACTCAGATCTTCTGAGACATGCTTAAGCTTTCTGGTTTTTCTTTCATATTTATTTTTCCATTTTTCAGGTCTTTTTTTTTATCTCAATAGAGAATCTTTATTTTAATCACACAGAAGTCCTTTATTATCTAAAATATTCACTTTTCTTTTTAACTTTTTTTTGGGAAAAACTATTTTCTTACATTTATATCATTGTTAAGATTTCTCTCTCCTACTTACTGGTTCATTTTTGTTGTATTCCCTTCCTTAATGTCTAGAGACAAATAAATATAACAAATTTACCAATTCTTTAAAAGATAGTTGAATCCAAATAATGCTTAGGCTATAACATAACTGATTACCTGTCAACACATTGTTAAGCCACAAGGTTCTTGTCAACTATGAGGCCTAGAGAGACTTTGTTGCCACTTGGACTTTTTTAAGGAAGTGTCCAAGTCAGCTCTGTCAGTTTGACAGCCACCTAAGAAAGGAGTCCTGGCTGAAGGATTGCCAAATCAGGCTGTGCTGTGGGCATGTCTGTCTGGGGGTTGTCTGTCGGGGGGTTGTCTTGCAGAAGGGGGTGCGGATGCTAGCGCTGTTCGTGGGCGCAGTTTGCAGGCATGGTTTGCTGGCCCAATGCGCCTGCGCCTATTTCCTGAATACCTCAGTGGTCTACAGTTCTGTCATACTGTCGTTCTGGTGTTCAGATCTGTCTGGGATCCAGGAGTTGCCTGGGCTTCACTGGTAGACCTGCAGAGCAGGGGTCTCAGTGTTGATAATGCTGTCCTCAGAATCCCTATGCTGATGCAGAACTTGGGGGCTGGTGTTGCCGTCAACTGGAAGTCCAGCCACAGTGGCAGAACTAGGAGGCTGCTGGAACAGATGCCTTCTGGAAGACCTGAGGAAGTGTGGATCCGGTTGGCCTGGTGGAGCCGCCGGTACTGCGCTCTGTGCTAGGAGCTGTGGGCACTGTGGACTGGGTACTGTGCTCTGTGGCAGACACTGTGGGCCACCTCTGCAGCCTCCTCTCCACCAAGGAGGGAACAGGGAAGTCTGTCGAGGGGAAGTGCCAGGGGACTGAGCATTGTCCGTCTCACATCTCAAGCAGGGAGTTCTGTGCTAGGAGCAGGCAGCACAGTGCTCTGTGCTAGGAGCTGCATGCACTGTGGGCTGCCTCTGCTGCCTCTGCTGCTGCCTCCACCACTGCCTCTGCAGTTGAGAAGGGAGGCCTGTTAAAGGGGTAATGCCTGGGAATTGAGTCCCCAGGAGAAGTCTGTGGAGAAGTCCACAGTTGACCTGAATCCTAATGATCTCAGCTCAGGGTCTGTCCCCTTTCTCCCTGGAAGCCTCAGTGTCCATGCTCTGGGTTCAGCTGCCCCTCCACTCACCAATTTCAGAGTTTCAGATCCTCTGCTCCTTAGATACGGTGTGTGCTGGTCGCCACCATCTTGGATCTCCCCCTGTGTAGCATCTTGATGGCCACCAGATTTCCAAATTCTTAAAGACTGATGCAACTTCTGTCATAACACAAAAAAAGATCCCAAAATTGTTTATCTTTTAGCCTTTTTGTTCTCTGCTTGCTCTGGTCCTTCTGTCTAATCACTAGACTCAGTTTTGCAGGGATTCAGGTGTCTTTTGGGTTTGGATAATATTAAAAATATTGCTTTATTCTGTTCTACTCTAATAAAAAGGAGGAGATGAAGGAGGAGGAGGAGGAAGAGGAGGAAGAGGTTGGCTTTGGAATTAGGTTGTAGCCCTCTCTCTCTTGACCTGAGCATGGTTATTTAAAAGTTTCTCCCAAAATCTCTGTCCTGGGTCAGATGGTCCATCTGGGAGGGCAAAACAATATGCTTTAAAATACCCAAGGAGTAAGTTATTCCCAATGGGATTTACTGCTGCTTATCTTTCACTTCTTTCTTGGTTTTAACTCACTAAAACTTTTGCTGAAATACAATCTTTATTTTAATATTTGTAAAATTATTGTGTAAACCTTCTGTACCTCAAGATTTGTAAGTTCATTGAGTATGGTTTCTAAAATCTGTAACAAAAAGTTAATTTAAAACTTGTAGCAAAAAGGTTGCTAGTTAAAAATCTACTGTATATTGACTATGTAACTTGAGTTCAACTCTTGTTTATGTATGATTTTTAAGAAAAGAAAAAGGGGGTTATGTGATTGATAGGCTCACCTTGGAGTAAATAGCGACCATGTGGATTTCTACCATCTTGGCTGATGACTTATTTCATCAGGATGGAAGCAGCCATGTGGCTATCAGCCATCTTTACTAAGGTTAAAGAGGGGACATGCCATGTGACTTCACCACCATCTTGATGAAGGCATTTAATGAAAAACAAGGAAATCATGAAATTTGCAGGTAAATGGTGGGAACTGAAAAGCTGAGTGAGCTATCCCAGAAGCAGAAAGACACACACAGTATATACTCACTCATATAGACATATAATATAGGATAAACCTACTAAAATCTGTACACCTAAAGAAACTAATCTAGAGGGAGGACTCTGGCTAAAATGCTCAATCCCCATCCCGAAAGGCAAAGAGGATGGCAAAGAAGAAGAAGAAAACAGGAAACAAATTAGGAGCCTCCCACAGAAGGCCTCTGAAAGGCTCTGCCCTGCAGACTATCAAAGCAGATGCTGAGACTTATGGCCAAACTTTGGGCAGAATTCAGGGAATCTTATGAAAGAAGTGGGAAATAGTAAGATCTGGAGAGGACAGGAACTCCAAAGGAGAGCAACAGAACCAAAAATTTTGAGCACAGGGGTCTTTCCTTAGACTCATACTCCAACCAAGTACCATGCATGGAGATAACCTAGAACCCATGTACAGATGTAGCCCATGGCAGTTCAGTGTCCAAGTGGGTTCCATAGAAATGGGAACATGGACTGCTCTGGATATGAACTGATTGGCCTGCTCTTTGATCACCTCCCCCTGAGGGGGGAGCAGCCTTACCAGGCCACAGAGGAAGATAATGCAGCCAGCCCTGATGAGACCTAACAGACTAGGATCAGAAGGAAGAGAAAGAAACCCTCCCTTACCAGTGTGGAGAAGGGGGAGGAAGGGAGGGATTGTGAGGGGAGGAGAGAGGGAACTGGAGGGGGGATACAAAGTAAATAAAGTGTAATTAAAAATAAAATAAAATTAAAATTAAAAAGAATTGAAGCTCAGGCACTATTCCTCCCAAATCAAAAGAATCTGGATCAGAGATGAAAAGAATGGACTGAGGCCTCTCTTTTTTTTAATTAAATTTTTATTTTTATATTAATTACAATTTATTCACTCCGTATCCCAGCTGTAGCCCCCTCCTTCATTCACCCCTAACTCCATCCTCCCTCCCTCAGCTCCTCCCATGCCCCTCTCCAAGTCCACTGATGGGGAGGTCCTCCTCCTCTTCTATCTGCCCCATGCCAATCAGGTCTCATCAGGACTGGCTGCACTGTCTTCCTCTGTGGCCTGGTGAGGCTGCTCCCCCCTCAGGGGGAGGTAATCAAAGAGCCAGCCACTGTGTTCATGTCAGAGACAGTCCATGTTCCCCTGACTGGGGAACCCACATGGATACTGAGCTATCATGGGCTACATCTGAGCAGGGGTTCTGGATTATCTAGGTTTTATCCATGAATGGCCCTTGGTTTGAGTATCAGTCTCAGAAAGGCCTCTAACTCTTAGTCCCTGTGGTTCACCACACTTATCTGCAATAGTGAGATCCCTCCTCCTTCCTTTGCTTTTGAGCATTACCATAGGCTCTTGTATCATAGATTGGCTACTTACATATTTAATAAGGAGAGTTAACATAATTAAGGTACTAACCTTACAGACCTTACATGCTCAATATCATCCTTTAGCCCAACATGTATGTGGACCAATAAATTTGATTCATAGGAGCCAGAACCAGAGGAGAATGTTGCAGCTAAAGTGACTCCATTTTGACCAAAACAACCATCTTAGAGGCCTGAGGGCACCTATGCCTGCAGCTTGAGTCTGTTAATACAATTTCAGGAGATTAAGACTGTTAAAGTATTCCAGAAATGCTGCCCACTAAAGCATCTCTTTGCTGTTGTGAGATGGTTAACTAACTGCTTATTTGGCTTCTGTAAAATTGCTTAATTCTGCAAAAGACATAGGACATTATCTCAAACCCACATCTGCAGGAATGAAGTAAGTGTGTGATTGTGTTTTTTGCCTTTGAAAACCTTCTTCCAGCTTCAGTGAGGGCAGCAGCCTCCAATCTGAATAAGAAGGTTGTGGTCATCTGCAGCTTAAATAAAAACTGGATGGCAGGCATCTTTGTGGTCTTTCAATGTTCTCAGGCTCCATAATAATAATACTGTATGGACTAGCAAGCAGGCTACCTTGGGTTCCTGTCCCGAATTTCTTCAATGATGGATTCTAACCTGTGAGCGGAAATAAACTTGTTTCTAAGTTGCTTTTCATCACTCTATTTGTCACAGCAACAGAATGAAATGAGAAAAAAAAAGGAGGAAGGTTTTGTTTTAGCTCATGGTTTTAAAGCATTAGTACATTATGGCATGGAAAACATGCTGGCTTCATTTCTAGCGACAGGAGCTAGAGGTATGGCTTGTTGCGCCTAGGCATACCAGGAAGCAAAAGGCAGGCTGCTTTATGACTCTCAAAGGTCACTTCCATGGCCCTATGTCCACCAATTAAAGCTCCATGTCTAAAAGGTTTCACACCCTCTCAAAATGCCACCTGCTACCGAGCAGCTACTGAGTATTCAAACAAATGAGCCCGTGCTGGCCACTTTACATCTCAGCCATAAGAAGTGCCCATTACAAGTTATGAGTGAAGCAGATAATTTAGGGGTGAGCATAGAGAATACTGATAAAACTACGCACTTAGACTCTCGTTTTTACCATTTGGTTTACAGGTACAGTATATAAGAGCCGGGTGGTGGAAGGACAGAGAAACTCAGTGACCCCCATGTCAACAAGTTTCTGAAAAGACCAGTTCAGCAAAAGAGCACAAACGTCAGATGTGGGAGGTAATAGGCTCTTGTTGTCTGCTTTAGTATTTAGTATTTAATGCACATTTAGTATTTTTATTATTACTTTTTTTGAGATTATAATACAATTGCATCATTTTGTATAAGTAATGAAAGACAGAAAAGGAATACCTGTGTGTGTGCATGCACATACACAGAGTGATATATACATATGTGTGTGAGCACAAACACACACACGTGTATATATATAGAGAGAGAAAGAGACAGAGACAGAGAGAACCAAAAATTTAACCCTGTGGTTACAGTTTTGGATATCCACTCCTCTGAAGAACAGAAGTAGCTAACAAATGGTCACTTAATCCTGAAGGACCCAGGGAAGAGAGAGAGAAAAAAATCTAATGGTGCAGGCTGGACTGGTGGCTTGTTTTTGGATCCATAGGAACACATAGTTGATGGTGCTGAAGCGTCCATTTATTATAAACCAGATTGTACTTAATTTTAATTCCATCGAGGACGTTGACTCAGTGACAAATATGTAAAAGGTAAAGGAGACTTGCCCACAGCATATATAGTCTGAATTAGGCTCTGATTTACTGAATACAGAAAGTTGAAGAAAGTACCATCTTTGGACACTCTTTTCCATCTGTTAAGTCATGTTGACAAGCCATAGTGTAAAAGAAAATTGGTCTTCTCTTTTTAAGGACTGCAGGATCAAATTACTGTGATCCTTTAAGATGTATCCCAAGGGAGAGTCTGATGAGACTGAGACCACACACAGGTAGAAAGAATACAAAATAATTTCTATTTTATCAGAGCATAGTGGACTAAAACTAAAAATCAACAGAAAGAGAAATTATACAAATATATATGAGTTGAAAAGTACTCTTGAAATATCAGTCACCGAACCAACTAATGAAGAAACAAAAATTTTTTACAATCAAATTAAAATGATAGAACAATTTATAAGAATTTTTGTGATATGCAAAGATATTCATAAAAGAAAGACACAAAACTTTTGTGGTTACATTAAAAATCTGAAAGATCTCAAATAGCTCGATTATGCCTCCAAAGGACAAGCTAAAACTAAAAGCAGTAGATGTCAAGAAGTTTTTTAAAAATCAAGGTAGAAATTAATAAAATAGAGACTAAACGAGTGATACAAATAATGAAATAGAGTTGGTTTCTTGAAAAAAAAAATAAGATTGTTGAATTCCTTGCCAAACTAGCCAAGAGTAAACACCATTTAATAAAATTAGAGATGAAACTGAAGACGTCACAACAAATGACAGCAAGATACAGATGATCACTAAGGAATAGTTTTGAAACTATTAATAATCATCATCACCATAATTAAAATTTATTCACTTTGTATTCTTGGCTGTAGCACCCGCCCTCATCTCTTCCTGGCTCCACCATCCCTCACTTTCCCCCTCTATATCCCTCCCTTAGTCCACTGATAGGGGAGGTCCTTCTCCCCTACTATCTGACCCTAGCCTATCAGGTCTCATCAATACTATCTGGATCCTCTTTCTCTGGTCCTAGGAAGGCCACCTCGCCAGAGGAAAGTGATCAAAAGATAGGCAACCCAGTTCAAGCCAGAGACTGCTCCTGCTCCCCTTACTAGGAAGCCCCTATGGACACTGGGCTGTCTATGGGCTACATCTGAGCAGAGGGTGTAGGTTCTCTCCATGCATGGTCCTTGGTTGATTCATCAGTCTCTGCAGGACCCATGGGCCCAAATTTTTTGGCTCTGTTGGTCTCCTCGTAGAGCTCCTGTCCCCTCCAGGTCTTTTTTTAAAATATAATTTTTTATTTATTATAATTTATTCACTTTGTATCCCAGCTCTACTCCCCATCCTAATCCCCTCCCAATCCTGCTCTCCCTCATCTCCTCCCACACCCCTTCCCCAGTTCACTGATGGGGAGGACCTCCTCCCCTTCCATCTGACACTAGCCTATCACATATCATCAGGACTGTCTTTCATAGTCTTCCTCTGTGGCCTGGTAAGGCTGCCCCCCTCCTTAGGGGGAGGTGATCAAAGACCAGCCACTGAGTTCATGTCAGAGATAGTCCCTGTTCCCCTAACTAGGGAACTCTTTTGGACACTGAGCTGCCATGGGCTACATCTGTACAGCGGTTTTAGGTTTTCTCCGTGCATGGTCCTTGGTTGGAGTATCAGTCTCAGAAAAGACCCCTGGGCCCAGATTTTTTGGTTCTGTTGTTTTCCTTGTGGAGCTCCAGACCATTCCAGGTCTTTCTATCTCCCTCTTCCTTCATAAGATTCCCTGAACTCTTCCCAAAGTTTGGCTATGAGTCTCATCATCCACTTTAATACCCTGCTGGGTAGAGTCTGGCACTTTCTCATACAATTAGGAATAATGCTACCTAAAGATCCAGCTATACCGCTCCTAGGCATATATCCAAAATATGCTCAAGTATACAGCAAGGACGTTTGCTCGACCATGTTCATAGTAGCTTTATTTGTAATAGCCAGAACGTGGAAACAACCCAGATGTCCCTCAACTGAGGAATGGATACTGAAATTGTGGTACATTTATATAATGGAATACTACTCAGCAATTAAAAACAAGGAAATCATGAGATTTGCAGACAAACGGTATGAACTAGAAAAGATCATCCTGAGTGAGGTATCCCAGAAGCAGAAAGACACATATGGCATATGCTCACTCATTAGTGAATATTAGACATATAATATAGGATAACATACTAAAATATGTACATCTAAAGAAGCTAAGCAAGAAAAGAGGACCATGGGTAAGATGATCAGTCCTCATTCAGAAAAGCAAATGGGATCGACAAAGAAGAGGGAGAAAACAGGGAACAGGACAGAAGCCTACCACACAGAGCCTCTGAAAGACTCTACAGGGTAGAGCAGGGTATTAAAGCAGATTCTGAGACTCATAGCCAAACTTTGGGCAGAGTTCAGGGAATCTTATAAAAGAAGGGGAGATAGAAAGACCTGAGGGATAGGGTGGAAACAGGAGCTCCACAAAGAGAGCAACAGAAGCAAGAAATCTGGGTCCAGGGGTCTTTCCTGAGACTGATACTCCAACCAAGCCCCATTCGTGAATATAACCTAGAACCCCTGCTCAGATGTAGCTCATGGCAGCTCAGTCTTCAAGTGGCTTCCCTAGTAAGAGAAACAGGGATGTCTCTGACATGAACTCAGTGGCTAGCTCTTTGATCACCTCCCCCTGAGGGAGGAGCAGCCTTGCCAGGCCACAGAGGAGGACAATGCAGCCAGTCTGGATGTGACCTGATAAGCTAGGGTCAGATGGAAGGGGAGGAGGCATGGGAGGGGAAGAGGGAGGGAGAATAGGATTGGGAGGGGATGAGGAAGGGGGATACAGCTGGGATACAAAGTGAATAAATTGTAATAAATATAAAAATAAAATTTAAAAGAACAAAAAAGAAATGTTTGTAGTTCCTTGCTCAACTAATGATATTTAATACAATATTATTATAAAAAGAAACAAACCAAATACATTAAACTTAACAGCAGAAAAAGTGGGGAAAGCCTTGAATGCATTGGCACAGGAGACAGCTTCCTGAACAGAATACCAACAGCTCATACACTAAGATCAAGAACTAGTGAATGGAACCTCAGGAAACTGAACAGTTTCTGTAGGGCAAAGAACATCATCAATAGGACAAAATGGCAGAATGAGAAAAGATCTTTACCAACTCTGTATCTAACAGGGAATTAATATTCAAAATATATAAATAACTCAATATATTAGACACCAACAAATCAAATAACACAATTTAAAAATGGGGTACAGAGCTAAACAGAATTCTCAACAGAGGAATCTCTAATGGTCAAGAAGCACTTAAAGAAATGTTAAGAGTCTCTAGTCATCAGGGAAATGCAAATCAAATGGACTCTGAGATTCCATCTTACACTTGTCAGAATGGCTAAGCTCAAAACCACATGCTGGCGAGGATGTGAAGCATCTCCATTACTGAGAGTGCAAGCTTGTACAACCACTTTGGAAATCAATTTGGTGGTTTTTCAGAAAATTAGGACTAGATCTACCCCCACGACCCAGCTACAACACTCCTGGGCCTGTACCCAAAAGATGTCCCACCATACAACAGGGACATTTGCTCAACTGTGTTCATAGCAGCTGTTTTCATAACAGCCAGAAGCTGGAAACAGCCCGGAAGTTCCTCTACTGAAAAATGGATAAAGACACTGTGGCACATTTACACAATGGAATACTACTCAGCTATTAAAAATAAGGACATCATGAAATTTGCAGGCCAGTGGATAGAACAAGAAAATACCATCTTGAGTGAGGCAGCCCAGACCCAGAAAGACATGCATGGTATGTGCTCACTTATATGTGGATATTTGCCATAAAGTACAGGATAACCATGATATAATCCACAGGCCCCCAAATGCTAAGAAACAAGGAGTTCTCAGATGCTTGAATCTCACTCAGAAAGGGAAATAAACCAGAGTTCACATGGGGGTCTTTGATAAATTTGGAGGGTGTGTGTGTGTGTGTGTGTGTGTGTGTGTGTGTGTGTGTGGAGTGATAGATATTGGGTTTAATTCTATTCTTTCATTTGTGGTCACCATCTTTTCTACTTCATTACAGGTAAGCCGTTCTAATGAATTACAGACATATTTACATATGCCTTGACTGCAGAGCCTTGCTGACCCTTCCTGTTAAACAGCCTCTTGATACTCATTGGTGCCCTAGAGTGTCAGCTTGTACTATTTTTTGTTTTTGTTTTTGTTTTTGTTATTGGTCTGGCACTACAAGTTTTCAGAAAACATTAATATTTACAGTTGCTACTTTCTCAGTCAACAAAATTCTCTATGTGGAGAAGGACTTTAGATCACAAACTGTGGTCCATGTAATCCTAAATAGGGAAAATATAGAACGAGAATACTGAACCACCAGTGGAAGAAAACTCATGATTTAGTTGTAACATGGACATGAGTTCCTGTGTTGCCCATCCTCCCTCTTGGGTGAGTTCTTTGGGTTGGTAAAGACAAGGAGACTGAGGGCCAACAGTTTTCACTAACTTGTCCCTTGGTGTGCCCAATAAACATCCAACATGAAACAGCTGCTGAGTTAGGCGCGAATAGTCCATAGGATTACTGTGAAAATTCACCAGACCTGAATAGTTCACGTTTATGAATTTTTGTAAATTCAGGGGTAGTTAGAGGAAGTATTTTTTTCTGAGCAGATAATTGTTTAAATTCTATAATGTTTAGCAAATAGAATAGGCTTTTCAGGAAATCAGTTTCATCAGAAACCCATGGTTGAACACTCTTTGATAACAACTACACATCATGATGGAACTGTAGGATATCTCAACTTCTAGCTAGAAATATTTGACATCCGTTCATTGCACTTAATCTCATATCTCTATATTTTGAAGTTCAATTGTCATTGCATAATTAAAGTATTTGAAAGCTGTGCCAAGTTTTATGCTGAGATGGGGACACAGAAATGCAGGATTCTACCCAGTGTTCAATGGCAAACCAGACACATAGAAAGAAAAATATTATTCTTCGTTCTTTCAGTCTCTCATTTGCTCATTGGCCAGTTTATGGAATAAACCACTTTACTGACATTGTCTTAGTCCTCAAATAAGGCACTGGTATGCCTTAGACTTGAAAGAGAGAAGGAGAGAGGAGGAGAGAGAGAGAGAGAGAGAGAAGCTGATCTGTGGTCTGAGACTTGAGGATGTACAGCAGATGGGAAGGGAAGCTATTGTCAACAACCTCAATCACAATGTGAGCTGAGGTAGCAAGTTGCCTGGGCAGGTAAAAGGCAGGAACAGCAGCCATTAATGTGAGCAAGGTTAAAACCTGTTAAAGCTGTACTGTCTGATGGGTTATGGAGAACAGTGGAGTCTAGGATGAAATAGAATGGTGACATACAGGGACATTTCTGGAGTCAAACTAGGACTGGATGCCGATAGACTGAGGGAAACAGGGAAGCAGGTGGCTGATCACTGAGTTGAAAGCACGTGGGTGGTGCAATGGCTAGCTTATGAATGATTTGTCTGGTCAAGCCTTGTCCTTCGGAGCAATGGCCCAAGACTAAAAGATTATTCATTCTTGCAAACATGTAAGGGTAGCAGGGATGAGAGTGGGTCAGAAAATCATGAACCCAAGACCAGTTGTGTTGGGCTCCTGATGGAAGAGACTGAATGTCCAGCTCTGGGCTAGGGTCAGGTGCCATTTCTTACCCGAAACAAACAGGGCTTGTGATGACTAGTATTGGCTATCAACTGTGAGGGATTTTTGCTTAATTTGAAGTAGAAAGATCCACTTCCAGTGGTGATCTTTGAAGTAGATAGACACACACACGTTTAATCCAGATCTTTTGAGCTTGGAAAAGGTATGCTTTTAATCTGTATCATTTGAGCTGTGAAAACTATCTCTGACCTGGGCCCCATCTTCTGGTGGAAACCTGTTTAAAACCATGAAATAAGGAAGCCTTTGTTCTCTAACTGCTTGTCACCTTGCTAGCAAGTGCTTTCCTTCGCCGGCATCAGAGCCTGCCTTTTTGGGATTCCAGCATGTACTAGAATCCAGCTGACACGTCCAGCCTCGTGGACTGGGCAACTGCAGGAATTTTGGACATTCTGTTCACAGACAGCCATTATCAGATTACTGGACCATAGCCTGTAAATCACTTCCATAAATATCGCACACACACACACACACACACACACACACACACACACACACACACAC
>NW_026594311.1:32699-41274 GCF_907164565.1 Psammomys obesus | reverse complement strand
ACACACACACACACACACACACACACACACACACACACACACACACAGAGAGAGAGAGATTCGTTCTATAAATTGTTACTCTAGAGAGCCCTGACTAACACAGGGCTTGAGCTTACTTCTTTTACTGTTTGTATCTGGCCCACTGGGAAATAATTTGCTATGAATGAGCTGGGGAAGCCAATGTCCTGACCCTGCTCCCCTTGAGCTGCTGCCAGATCCCACCAGGATTCCTATTCATATAGCGTGACTAATTTTTTTTTTTTAATTCAAGAATGGGACCCACCTGTGTCTCACAGAGCTTCTATACCCTGGAGGTGACAGCCTCCTGTGCCTGTTGCCTGCCATTCTGTTTTCTAGCCAACCGCTCCCATTCCCAACCTGTCTGCCCACATCTGCATTTTATCTGCCTGGCTGCTGTGGAGTCTGATGTCCTCCGGTTTGCCCTTCTCCCTGTCTATCTCCCTCAAGACTATCTGCCTATCTCCTTCCTACCCTCATCTCTGACTATCCACCCAGCTCCTTCTCTTCCTTCCTGATCTCTGCAGAACTTTTCTTGTTTGCAGCTGCTTGGCTGTTAGTATAAGCTTCGTATTTCTTGTAAAATCAGCTGTCACAAACCTAGTGGGTTTTGGTGACAGAGATGTATTCTTTTAAGTCCTTGTGATCAGGTCTTTGAAATGGGTTTCCAGAGACATATAGAAGACACAGGCAGTTCTGGTCCATGATGTGTCACCTTAACTTTTTATTATATTATAATGCACAAGTCTGTGCAGGACAGTTCCGTGGTAGTTCTCTGTCTCCATAACAGGGCATCCAGTAGGAGCATAAGTTGGGGCTCTGAAAATCAAGGAAAGGAAAAGCAGAAAAGCAGGCTGAGCCGTGCCTTTGCATGCATGTGACATCTCTCCTACAGCCTCCAGGCCACATCCCACTCTCAGGCTAGAACCCTACCCTACAGTTTTAAAACAGGGGATGATATTGTATGTTGCTATGTGTGGGAAACAAAGAAGCAAAAATCACATAAAGGAGTCTCCCTGCCTTACCTTACTCGGGACTCCAGTTCTTTTGAACAGAAAGTCCTTGGAGCCTGCTACCACAATTAAAAAGTTGTTTCCTGTGCTGGAGAGTTGTCTCAGCAGTTTTAAAAGACTCAGGTTTGCAAACTTATTCTAATGAAGCCACAGTCACCTTGATACCTAAACCACACAACGACCCAATAAAAAAAGAGAACCTATCTCTCTTATGAACATTGATTTAAAAACACTCAATAAAATACTTGCAAACCAAGTTCAAGAACACATAAAAGATATCATACAAATTGGAAAGGAAGAAGTCAAAGTATCACTATTCCCAGATGATATGATAGTATACATGAGTGACCTCAAACATTCTGCCAGAGAACTCCTTGAGCTGATAAACACCTTCAGCAAAGTGGCTGGATACAAAATTAACTCAAAAAATCATTTGCCCTCCTGTATAGAAAAGACAACATGAATGAATTTAAGGAAACAACACCCTTCACAATAGTGACAAATAACATATTTACATCTTGTTTTCAATATTTCTGTTAGAATTATGTAAAAAATGTACTTATTCCTTATAATTTTATATCTTAATGGGATTATCAACCTTTAATATAAACCTTTTTGTTGTTGTTTTGGCTTTCTTTTTTGTTTTTGAGACAGGGTTTTGTTGTGTAGACTTGGCTGTCTTGAATTCACTTTGTAGATCAGGCTGGCGCCTCACTCTCTAGCAGGTTAAGTCGGCAATCACAGGGGATCCCCCTGCTCTCTACTCTCAGGTTTGGACCTGCTGAGTCAAACGCAGGAGGTTGAGCTTCGTCAGCTCAGTGATGCTGCAGCCGAGGAGGAGGGAGGCCCAAAAAAGGGAAGTGTAAGATGTTCGAATGTTTGCCCCTCTCTGCCCCCAGAAAAGTCTATGGGTGACTTGAATCTAAATGTTCTCAGCTCCTGTGATGTCCCCTCTTGTTCAGGAAGCCTCAATGTCAATTTTCTGGCTTTAGTTGCCCCTTCACTCACCAATTTTGGAGTTTCAGATCCTCTGCCTCTCAGATACTGTGCATGCTGGTCGCTGTCGTCTTGGATCCTCCCCCATCCCCTCTCAATGTCACTCTCCCTCGCTCCCTCTTCTTCTCCCATGCCCCTCCCCCAGTCCAATGATAGGGGAGGTCATCCTCCCCTTCCATCTGACCCTAGTCTATCAGGTCTCATCAAGACTGGCTGCATTGACTTCCTCTATGGACTGGTTATGTTATTAATTGCACTTTATATACTTTGTATTTCAGCTGTAGCCCCCTCCCTTATCCTGACCCAATCCCATCCTCCCTCCCTCATCTCCTTTCATGCCCCTCCCCAAGTCACTAGTAGGGAAGATCCTCATCCCCTTCCATCTGACCCTAGCCTATCAGGTCTCATCAGGACTTGCTGCATTGTCCTCCTCTGTGGCCTGGTAAGGCTGCTCCCCACCTTCATGTGGAAGTGATCAAAGAACCAGCCAGTGAGTTCATATCAGAGACAGTCTCTGGTCCCCTTACTAGGGAACCCATTTGGATACTGAGCTAGCATGGGTTACATATGTGCAGGGGTTCTAGGTTATTTCCATGAATGGTCCTTGGTTGGAGTATTGAAAGGATCAGACTAACTTTGTAACCTATATGTCTTCTAAAGCCTATAGTTTTGAGTTTTAGGTCCAGGTTAAGCTAAAGCCTCTTAGTATCTTTCCAGAGAACAGAGGAATGTGACCCTATCTGTGAGGACAAATATAAAACAAGCGAGCAAGTAATGACCTTCACTCAGCAAAAAGAACGACCAGACCCTTGTCTTCGAGATAGTGTTTCTTAGCAACCAACCCAGATGGCCTCAATCCTTCTTCTTAGTAGCTCCTGACCTCCAGCCAAAAGTCTGCAGCCCTGATCTTCAAGGATGAGCTAACCACCTCCACCTTCAATTGCAGCTGCATCCACACTTGGCAGGACTGGCCAAGCTTGAGCACCTAAGACTAACCAATTATCTTACTTTATAGCTTCCTCATTCAATCCTAAATTGCTAAGACTGCAACTTCAAAATTCCCGCACTTTGTCTTTTAAAAACCCAAGGCCTTTGTCTCCTGGTGCCACTCTTTGCTGACCAGCAGGGGTGACCCCATTGCACAATGGTTAAAATAAACCTCTTGTGATTTTGCAACGATGAGATCTGGTCTTCTGAGTTCTCTTCATCCTTTCTGAAAATTAGGCTTGTGCTGGGCCTAACAGTATCAGTCTCAGAAAAGACACCTGGGCCCAGGTTTTTTGGTTCTGTTGCTGTCCTGTGGAGCTCCTGTCCCCTCCAGGTCTTTCCTCTCCCCTTTCTTTCATAAGATTCCCTGCACTCTACCCAAAGTTTGGATATGATTCTCAGTATCTGCTTTGATGCCCTGCTGGGTACAATTTTTCAGAAGCCCTCTGAGGTAGGCTCCTGTCCTGTTCTCTGTTTTCTTCCATCTCATTTGCCTTTCTGAGTGAGGATTGACCATCTTACCCAGGGTCCTCCTTCTTGCTTCTTTAGGTGTATAGAATTTAGTATGTTTATCCTATATTATATGTCTAATATTCACTTATAAGTGAGTATATACTATGTGTGTCTTTCTGCTTCTGGGATAGCGCACTCAGAATGATCTTTTCTGTTCCTACCATTTGCCTGCATATTTCATGATTTGCTTATTTTTAATTGCTGAGTAGTATTCCATTGTGTAAATGTACCACAATTTCTTTATCCATACCCCTAAGCTGAGGGGCATCTGGGTTGCTTCTAGCTTCTGAGCATTACAAATAAAGCAGCTTAAGAACATGGTTGAGCAAATATCCTTCTATACTTGAGCATCTTTTGGATATATGCCTAGGTAGGAGTGGTATAGCTAGATCTTGAAGTAGCACCTCCTAATTGTTTGAAGAAGTGCCACATTGATTTCCAAAGTAGTTGTATAAGTTTACATTCCCACCAGCAATGGAAGAGGGTTCTCCAGTGTTCTCAACATTGAGGCTCTGTTCTCTGGGTCAGTTTTCTTAGAAGTCAATCCATTTGTTCTCCTTCTATTGTGTTACAATAGCAGTTAAAACTATTTTGAAATTGTAATTTATATTATGGAAAGAGGATTATCAGCAAGTTAGAGGTGATTGTCATTATTTCAATTTTCAAGTCAGATTATCTCCGAACAAAAATATTGAAATTAAAAGTTACATGTTTAAGTATTTCTTCTGAATTGAGATTCATGTGGATGTGCACATATGCATATGGATATATATTCACACGCATATATACAATGAGATGTACTGAATGTAGAAAGCAAATATAAATACAAATGTTTTATATATCTGAGAAATGTGTGTGTATCCTGAAGCAAATGGTACATGATATGGTTGTATTTTTTCATTTTAATTTTTATTAATTACACTTTATTCACTTTGTATCCCTCCATAAACCCCTTCCTCTTCCCCCCTAATCCAACCTTCCCTCCCCAAGTCCACTGATAGGGGAAGTCTTCCTCTCCTTCCTTCTGATCCTCCTGGTCTCCTCATAGCATGTTGCATAAAATCATGTGGGAAATCTTTCTCCATAGTATCATTTTAGTCTTCACATGTTTTGGATTTTAGAAAGATTTCATGTAGGGTTTTTTTTTTTCTTTGCTTTTCTGAGACGACTTTTCTCTGTGTAGCCTTGGCTGTCCTAGACTTGCTATGTAGACCAAGCTGGCCACTAAATCATAGAGATCCTCCTGTTTCTACCCCACACCCCAAGTGCTAGCATTACAGGCATTTGCCACCAGGTCCAGATCACATGTATGAATTTTTAATTAGGGATTATTCTTGTGACATACTGTCTCCTGAATCAGAGAGATGGGGGTCATAATCTTTAGTTGTGTATCCACATATTAGCTCACTAGTATCCAATGAAGAGTTACATATTCAGATTCACATGACAAATGACTCAGGCAATACTTAGTCCATCATAAAAAAGGCAAAAAAATTTACAAATGCAGGAAGGAGAGCTGTCAGGAGATAGAATGAAGAGTGGACAAAAAAATTAGAACACATTGCATACGTATGTGAAATTATCAAAAAAGCAACTGTCATATAAAGAGATTGAAAGAATGAAACTTACACTCCCAAGGCAATTGTTTTCAAGAACATATTGATAACATAAGAATGTTTGATAGGAAGATATATTTATAATCTTTTGAATAAGCCATTGGGAAACAGAATCCTCTCTGTGTTGGCTGTATGGGCTGCACATGGTGTGTCCACTGAGGGAACAAGTGTAGTGAGCTGAGATGACTTCTTGGTACAGGAGGAAGGATAATGGAATGTGAATATTATTAAGTCAGACAATATTTCCATATTATTTATTTCTAAGATTATTAAATTTAATTTTAATCAAAATATAAAACTTTTAACTAGTTCTCTTGGTATGGAAATTATGAAAATAAAGCAAAAAGATTAGTATTCAACTAAATAGATGGTAGAAATATTGTAACACATGGCTTTCTAAAAATGCTAAGCCTTTAAAATCCGTAGTGCAGTTATTCTAGACACTCATCAATCATAAATCATAAAGCAACAAGTCTATGGCTAATTAAGAGCATCAAAAAGTGTGAACTCAGTAGTTTCTTTCAACACAGGCTTTGCTGTGGTCCATCTACCATGGCATGAGCTCTGTGTGCCAAAATCATAGAGATGATCAGTTCTCCTCTGCTCTGGGGTAGGAAGAATTGGGTCTTACTATAAGCAATTCCAACAGCAACGAAAAACAAACTAACAGAGATGCTTGATTCTCTTTCTAGAAATAAGAAAAAGTTCAGAATAAAACAGATGATTCCACTGATTGGCTTATGGGTGGATGACAATCTGGACATAGTTGGGACAGACAACAACTCTGCTTGCAAATCCATTAGGCAATTTTGCCCTAAGGGCAATTTTATGGCCACTTTCCAGTAAGACCTACAACTTGGACCTGTGTTCAAAAAAGGCTGGATGTAGAAATTATGGGTCAGTTTAATGCTAACTCACAAGCAATATATTTATTTTAGTCTTATTGTATACAGGCTCCCAATTCAAGTTTTCCCCTCCTATGACGACTGAGTTTGTCTACACTTTTCACCATACACATTTCTACATGTAAGTAGGTTTTAGCTTTTGATCAGTGATGCTCATCAAGACGTCCCAAGATTCTTGTGTAGAAATCAAGGACATTGTGCTCTATGAAGGATGTGACAGGAGCAGGCTTACCCCATTATCCACTTATTTCACTCCAAAATAACCTGGTATTATCTGGGTTTTGAAAATACACAAATTGATCTCTCTCCAACGATTTTGTGTAGTATAATTGAATTTGAAAAATAACTCCTGCAACTCCATGGTCATTTCCTAAAAGGATAGAATTTAATTGTAAAGATAAAAATGGTTACCCTTTGATTGCTCAAGGTCCTGAATGTCTGTGCAGCAGAATATCACTGGTTTCTGTAGTCAACAGAGGAGGAGGAGTGTCATTAGACCACCAGAGTCACAGCTGATTGGTGCACTGCAGGTAAATTTCAAATTCACATTCTGATCTTTCTTGAGAAGATGTGATCATGGTATACTGAGAATATCTTCAGTACAACAGTTGGAATTACAGAGATTGTGTAGTGTAAATCTTATGCTCTACACTAGCACACACCTAAATTTATATTTCTTTACCACAAAGAGTTCATCACATACAACACACACTTTAGAGTCTCCTCATTTCTCTGTCCAAACTTCCAGTCTCATCACAGAGCTGACTCAAGTAACACAAGTGCTTGCAAATTGTATAAACTTCTGGGTTCTGTGACTTTACTCTTTACCTGGACAATCATTTCCACATACTTGAGAAAGAAGATCATCTTTGTGTTGTTCTCTGAGTATTTTTTCCCTTTGGTAATATCTCTGAAGATTATCTGTGCCAATGCTTGGTGTTTCTCCCCTCTGGAATATGAGAAAAAAAGTGCTGTGTTTAGGGATATGTGAGTGTTTCATGACCACGATTCCATTACACTTTTCTACTTATGAAGTAATGAAGTTTGGAGGTCGTACTTACAGTAGTTTACTTTGAATTAAATACACCTCAGGAATTTTCAGCTCACCAAGTTCCCTTGATGTTTCCTGCTTTGTAACCTTTTGATTTGCTGGTATTAGATGTGTTGTCTATGTACACGTGGACTTATTCTTATTTGGCGCCAGGAGAATCGATGTCATTACTCACTCAATGAAGCACTAGCTTTCTCAGAATGAATGTCTTGTATGTCAGCTCTGTAATTCATATGGGGAAATAACGAACAAATCTTTTCTTGTAAAAGGTGTTTTACCTAGTTTAAGTATGTTCGAACTAAAGGTCACACGCTTTACCCAAGGTTTAGTGTAATACCTTTCTATGTGAACACTACCTCAAGAGCTAAGAGGACACTGTAAGCCTTAATTATCCTTTTATATATATGAAATAAAGTTTGGAGAATTTTTTGGCACAGCCATGGTCACAGAGCTCTTGTTACGTGGTTGTAGTCAAGGCTTGCATTTCCCCACCAGCATCCACACGATAGTTCACTTCCTAACATGCAGGTTTCCAGGGAAATAACAGGGCTAACAGCAGCCCAGTCATGTGGAGAATGCCACCTACACTGGCATGCTTACAGATGGCACTTGTCTTATATTTGTATGAGGAATAATATTAATGTTATCATTTTTCAAGATGCTACTTTTTCCCTTTTTGCATTACAGTTCCACAGAGTAGAAAATGCAGTAGTACTATTTTTTTATGAAGGTATTTCATTCATGTTCAAACTTTAATTCCTTAATGATATAAGAATGGCAGTCTGTGCTCCATTTCATCATTAAAAATGTATTCGATAGACTGTCTCCAACTGTGCTGTTGATTAAATGTTTCCTGGTTACTGATTTAAATTATTCTGTTAAAGTTCATATTTTGTTTAATTTTAAGGAAGTTCTGCATGCTATATTCTTCATCATCTCTTCTTTCTACTGCAGTAAACCGTCTTCTCCACTCAGTAGAGGTTACTCTACCATGTATGTTTAAACCATGTGTTGATTCTTACTTTGAATTAAACATGTTTCTGCCATTCTCTTGCAGATGAAACATATTGAAGACTATGGTCAATGTGCTAGTACCTGAACATGTGTTTCTTTCTGAAACATTTTCAAATATTCCCTAAAGTAATAATGCATACCACTGAACTGATAATCTTATATTTAAAGCTAAGGTAATATTGATAAAATATTAACAGCGATTATATATATATTATATATATTCTACTTGCAAATTCATTTTACTGTATTGTGTGTTTTTATTGCATTTGAGCAGTTCCATGAATGAAGCCAAGAAAGGCGACAGGCAACCTATTACACTGCAGTATTCACTGAGGACATCCTAAACTGTGCCGATGAATGTGAATATAAAACCAAAAATGACATTCCATGGTTTATGATTAGAAAAGAGACAGGGGGCGGGGCAAGATGGCAGCGCCGGGAGGACTCTCATTCTGAGGAGCA
>NW_026594311.1:0-17699 GCF_907164565.1 Psammomys obesus | reverse complement strand
AATAAAAATTGAAAGAATAGACAATTATTTTAATAGTATGGGTGTTACTCAAAGACAGAACAACTCTGCAGTATAGGTCATGGGTTCTATCCTAAGCACTATACACAAAGATAATCTCTCTTTCTCTTTCTCTTTCTGTTTCCCTCTCTCATACACACAAATTTTATAAAGGTGATTTCTGAACAGAAGTAACATGAAAAGATATCTTTATGCCTAGGATATTCACATGTATCTGAGGATGAGTAGCCATGACTATGGACCTGAGCTTCAAAATCAGGTGTGAGAATGCACAGTAAGAGACAGAAAGAGCAGAGGGCAGAGTTCAATAGGCCCAATGTCGCCAAACACATAAATACAAAGAGTGAATGTAATTATTGATAACACTTTGCTTAAACATTGTTTATGTTAATCTTCTATGATTAGAAGTATTTATGATTAGACAAAATATTTTAAAATACAAGCAATCATGGAAAGAGTACACGAGTCTATGTAAAGCTATGGGATTGGGGAGAAACCATACAATTGTAGTAGGAAAACTTGGAATGAAAATGTATGCTGCTGGATCTAGCTGACTCAGTTTTCAGGCATTTAACCACAACAACAACAACAACAAACAAATCCTCCTTTTTGGCATACCTAAATTCTCACTTTCTCTCCTCCACCCTCTTCTCATTTCTTCCTAGTTCATTCCTCTACAAACAGTCTCTCCTCTAGTCATGGATTTAGAATGTTATTTTTCATTTTACATTCACATACATTGGCACAGCTAGGAATGTCCTCAGTGAGTAAGTGCAGGGAAAGTGTTTCTTCCTGTTGCCCTTCTTGGCATCATCAATAGATCTGCTCAAATGCAATAAAAACACACAATACAGTAAGATGAATTTGCTAGTAGAATATTTCAAGATAATCTTAATAATTTATCAATATCATCTTAGCTTTAAATACAAGACTGTCAGTTCAGTGTTATGCATCATTGGATTAGGAAATATTCAAAAATGTTTCAGAAAGAAAGACATGGTCAGGTAATAGCACACTGACCTAGCAAGTATAGCCAGTCTTCAAAATGTTTTGTCTGCAAGAGAATGGCAGAAATCTGCTTGACTTCAAACTAGGAAGCAAATTCCCTAGGGTCCTCTTTCTTGTTTATCTTCCTTAGGAGTATAGATTCTAGTATGTGTTGGTATAATGTTCTTTTAAAATATATCCACCTTACCCTTGTCCATTCAGATGCTGATTTCTCCCCCCCACACACACACACATACTCTCTGGTTTCAATCCAGATATTGCATTGTGATACTTATTCTAAGCATCCTGTCTCAGCTGTGTGTAAACAGGCCAAAATAAAACAACTAGTCACAATGTTGTATAATGGGAGGAGCCAGAGGACAGGAAAGAGGGGAGGAGCTAGAGGGCAGGAAATGAGTGGGAGGAGAAGGGGAGAGCCGAGCTTGGGAGAGCCGAGCTTGGGAGAGCTGGGAGAGCAGAGCTGGAGAAGAGATCTAGGAAGGATGACATGGGAAATGGACTGGACCTAAGATATCACTAAAAGCAAGTATCATGTGGTGAAATCTAAATGTTAGGAAACTATGAGGGCTTGGAGGTTTAGGAGAGAGTAACTATTGCCCAGCATTGTGTTCTAGGTTAACTAAATAAATCCCAATGTTTGTGTGGTGATTTGGTTATACAGTTGTCTAGGATTAATAGCAGCATTAATAAAAGATAATTATTAGCAAATATTAATCACTGCCTATAACAAATGGCGCCCAACTTATCTAAGTGTCTACACCCCTTAAATCATACTTTATCATAATTGGGTGGGGGGGAATAAGCTCCCAGTGATAAAACCTAAAACCTCCCAGGTCAATTACTGTCTCTTTAAGAGAGACTCTTAAACCAGCCCAGGAGCAAAAGACAGCCTCCTCCTGCGGGCAGACCTCAGACTTAACAAAACTGGCTGCTGCTGCAGTTTAGCTGAGGGGTAAACAAGCCTAGCTCCTTTATACTGTGGCTGGCTCAGCTGGCTCAGCTCCACAGCCATGGCAGGAAAGAAAGGAACTGGAGGCAGACAAACCTCTAGACAGAGTTTGGCCTAAACTGCATCTAAAATAAAATTTAAAAAAAAAAATTGCCATGGCAGAGGATGTTTTAATTGCTTATGGCTTCATTTTTGGCTGTCATAGTCATGGATCTGGTTGCAATATGTTTAATGGTGATGGTTCTTCTCCATGCCTTCTCCAAGAAAGTTGAAGGAGAAAATGGAGAAAAAAACCAAGGATTGGAATACTGAGTTACAGAAAAGAAAAAGGGCACTCTTCCTAGGAATTAGGTTAATAACAGCTAAAATTCAAAGCTCTCTGGCTGCAAGATACCTGTCAGCTCTTTCTGGTAAGGGTCCACCAATTCACTGAAACATCAACAAAAAATAACCAACTGGGCTTTGTTTGTTCCAGTGTATATTGGCACGACTGACCCCAAACTTAAATTTTTCTTGTCTCTTTCCTTGATTTTCATTTAAAGCCGTTGAGTTACAATGATACTGATTTGATGTGTGTGTGTGTGTGTGTGTGTGTGTGTGTGTATACACATACATATATATGTATGTACAAGCTGCATCAGTGCCTGAACAAGCTGCATCTGTGCCTGTGCACCTTAGTCTGGAGGTCACAAATGAGACAGCCTATATTCTCGTTTTCTTACTCTTACTGTTTTGTTTTATTGTTTGTCTTTATTGTTGGACTTGAACTGACGATATCTCTGGATGTATATTTCAACATGGGACAGGACATATCAACTCCTCCCCAACCCAGGTGGGCAGGGCAGAATGCACAGAGCGGGGCCATGGCATGGTGAGCAGGAGGAATGGGGACACTATATGTCTCCTTCCCCCTCCCCTACCCCAGGCTAGGCTGTGATGGCACTAGGAGAACTGGGTGGGCTAGAATGCTCACACCCTCAGAATCGGCCTAAGACCTGCCTCTGCGGGCTGCTGAGCAGCAGTTCACCCTGCCCCCTTCCTCCTTCCATCCTTGTCTGATGCTCTCAGACAAGGGGCGGAGGGATGGAACCACATCTGGTTCTAAAGATTAAATTGTTTCCACTGATAAATTTTGGTCTTATGGTTATGCTCCATAAATTCACTCCTAAAGAAGGTACTTTGTTTTGATATTGCAAAAACGAGTTTTAAAAAATGTTTAAATACTTAAGGTGATAAAACATTTAAAGTTTATCAGGTTTTTAAAGCAATAACCCTTGGGCAGTCTAACAAAGAACTTGAAACAGTTTCTTAACCCTTTGGGGGAGGTCAAAAGACCTTGGTATTTATTTTATTACTTTTGCAAAGTGAAACCAAGCCATGCTGTTTGAGCCAATTAAGAAAACTGCAGTTATTACAGTGTATCGTGTCAGGATGGTAAAGACCTATAAAATGATTTAGTATATTCTAGACTACTGAAAGAACCCATAAAAAGGATTTTAATGAAAGTTTTTATGTTGTCTAAAAAGCAAGAGAGAAGGCAAAAAGAATGGAATAATAATAAAGAAAAGGGATATCAAAGAAAAAGAATAGCTTGTCTATAAAGCAAGAATGTCTGGATAAGCCAGGAGGACAAAGCTATGAACCTGAAGGTAAACAGCATATTGTGGAGGGTCTGTGTATATATGTGGGACCGGGGGGCATATGAATATATGAATGATGTTTGCTTTGGTTCTTTATACCTACAAATATGATTTGAGAAAGAACTGTAAAATATGTTGTACTTCATTTAAAAAGCTGGTGATTCTTCATTGTAGAATGTCTTCTTGTGTTCTTTAAAAGAAAAAAAAATTCTGGCTGACAGGTTTGATGTGGACAGAATAATTCATACAGTTTAAAATTATTCCATACTGTTCTGTTTGTTCTGTATTGTTCTATTAGACAACTGGTTCTAAAACTTATTTGATCCCAGTGTGTGAAGCTTTTTGCTGTTAAGTTTTTTTTTAAAAGATGGTAAAATTCATAAGATTTGCAAGCCCCTTTATAAATTGTGCCCGAATAAAGGTTTTGTTTTGATTTTGGTCCAGGAAGAACAGATTTAAAGTTACGCTAAAGACTGAGCTTTACCTAGACCCTTTGTTTAGGTTGTTGTTTTTTTTTAAGGTTAAATTTAAGATGGGTAACCATGAAGTTTGCCTATATAGATCTACTTAAAAATTGGTTCTAAAACACGCATCTAAGGAATATGCCAGAATTCAAGATTATAAGCATTCTGTTTTATAGGATACAGTTTAGAGCAGATGATAAAAATAGACAGAGATCTGATGAATATGGCATTTTAACATGTGCAAGTTCATTGTGACAGAAAGTCCCAAAATCCTGGCAGTAGCTCCCCGAGGTCTTCGAGAAGACTTGGGTGCAATGACAGATGGCTGCGACTCTGGATTGTGGTATGCTAACCACTGGGCAAGACTGATCCAACTGGCCCACTGCTAGAGCCCAGCCTAACTGTGGACGAAGCTGTGGACACCTGCAGAGTCATTGTTTCACATTGTCAGAGGCAAGGTGAGGTCAATCTCTACTGTTCCTTCTTTCCACAGAAGCAGCTTCTCATCCTCTATGCCTGATGGCTGGATTGCCTCTGCTCAGGAAGCCAGGAGACCACAGGAGCCAGGGACACTGCCTAGGGGATGGACTAACTAGTCATCTCTGTCATTTTGATTGGTACATGGGTTGGTCCATTTACTTAGCTCATAATTTATCCTTCTCAGGTCTCTGATCACATTGACGGCTAGGCTGGAAGGCTAGGCTAAGTTAAAGTAGCTTGGCAGCTAAAGAGCAGACAAGTAGGTCCACTATCAGCTCATTGGACAGTTCATTAGTTAGTTAGAACTACTAGGTACTATATCTTTTGTGTAAAAAGGGAAACAGGTTTTCCCTGCTCACAGGCTTTATGTCAGTTGCCTGTGTCTTATGATAAATAGTTGGATAAAAAGATATAGAGCTTATGTAGGGTCTGAGGATATAGGAGTTTAGGTTATGATGATTTAATTATTTATTGCTGTGCTGGGGATTGAACCTAGCACCTCAGACTTACTAGGCAAGTGTTCTACCACTGAGCTACATTCTCAGTGCTCAGGAGTTTAGGTTGTAAAAATAAAAAAAAAATGTTGTTTGGTCAGAAAAAAATGTTTCAGGGTTGATAAATGCAAGAAAAATTAGAGAGTCTCATAAATGTTTTAAGATATATATCTTCTCTTTTAGGCCAACACTAAGCCTCATTTCAAGTTGGTATGGATTTTTATAAAAATTCAAAGTTACATTTTACTATCTTATGATTCAATCCTGCTTCAAAATAAATTTTATATAATAATAAAATTTCAAAGTTATAAATATCTATTTAGATTGAGTTGGTTTAAAATATAAGACTATTAAATTGCTTTATACTGTTCTGCTTAGGGGTTCATTATAACGCACAAATTGTTTATCAATATTTTAAATTAAGATCTATTAATTTTAGAGGTATTTATGTTAAAATTGGGTCAATTTGCTACATCTCTACTATCAAAAGGTTAAAATATACTTGGTTAATTTTAAATCTGGTTTATATGGTTCTGCTAAATTGTTAATTTTAAACTTATAGTTTAAGGTTTCATTATTATGTACAAGTTGTTCACCAACATTTTAAATTAAGATCTATAAATTTTTAAAAATATATTTATATTAAAACTGGGTCAATTTATAGTATCTCTGCTATCAAAAGGTTAATGTAGGCTTGGTCTTGTCCTCTTAAAATTATGTTATTAATTTGTAGTATAGCCTTAGACTATTACAAGTTATAAACTTTTATATATTAAATCATACAAAAACTCTTGTGCTCTCACTTTAATAAATTATATTCATGACTTTTAAGATTCTAACTTAGCAAGGACAAAACCTAAAGTCCTAATATTTAATGGTTCAGGGATAGAGAGGATACAGCTATAGTTTTGCTGTGATTTTTCTTTAGGTCTCTCAGTTATATTCAGTCATCTGATTAGTGCTAAGTGCAAAGCTTTTTACTGTTCAATTTTAATGCAAGTGGTAGGAGCAGCAAGATTTGCTAGCCTCTCTAAAGTGTATCTGATTAAAAGGTTTGCTTTGATTTTAGTTCAGAAAGAGCAGATTTAAAGTTATGCTAACAACTGCGGTTAGTTAAGATGTTGAGCTATACCTAGTGTCTTTGTTTAGTTTTTTTAAGGTGAAGCCTAGGACGGGTAACTAAAGCTGCCTTTGTTAATCTACTTAAAATATGGTTCTAGATAGCATTCTTTTTTACAGGACACAGTTTGGAGCAAATAATGAAGACAGACAAAGTAACTCAGATATGCTAGCCCTCAAGCTTGTCAGAGATCTGATGAACATGGTCTCGCTGCAATTTTTAATAAACAGCTGAGGATGGTCGTTGAGTCACCATACAGGAGTTGGTAAAAATTGAGCCGTCCCGAAGGGCTCTAGACCTAGCTGCGCTGAGACTGCTGGCGGTCCCACAAGAGGTTTGCATAGCCAAAAAAATCTGTTCTGCCAGTGACATTTTGAAATTCAGCCAAAGTGAATGCTGGTCCTGCTGCTACAACATGCCAAAGCTGGCTGCTGGCAAACTGGCCTCTGGAAGTCAAAATGCTCCCAAGCAGGCTTGTCCTCTGTGCCCAGCCATGGAGGTTCAACCAGCACAAGAGCACAGACACTTCCAGCCTTCTAGCTCGTTGGCCTGGCGGAGGACAGGTGGCTCCTCGGCTTAGCAACCTCCATAGCTCTTGCACAGGTCTGTTTTTGACCTCAGAATAAGGTCCCATGGACATATTGCCAACTTGTGTGTTGGGAGACTTCAGGTGCCTTCCCAGCTCTCTTCATTTGCAGGAGACCAGGCCTTAAGCCTAAGCACTAGAGCTGCTATTTTCAGGCCTACACAGGTGCCTTCCCAGTTCTCTTTAGATGCAGGTGAGCAGGCCTGAAGGCCTTAAGCCCAAGTCCTAGAGCTGCTATTTTCAGGCCTAGACACAGTCCAGACTCAAGAAACAGGCCTAAATGAAACCTTTTACTATCCCTTTAGCTAAAGAAAAATAAATGTTCATAGCAGTTTTAACTATGTCTCATGTCTATGTCTCATAACTAAATACAAAGGTCCCTCTCATATTTGAGACATGTCATAAGGTTAATAAATACAAGTTATACAAATTTGAGAGTCTTAAAAAGTGTCTTAAGGTTGGTAAACATAAGTTATACATATAGGAGAGTCTAAAAATGTATCTTAAGGTTGGTAATACAACTTATAAATATTAGAGGGTTCTAAAAATATTTTAAGGTTGATAAATGCAAATTATAAAGGTTACAAGGTCTAAGGTGATTTAAGGTATCTTAAATAGATAAAAAGGTAATATTTCTTCCTGTTGTCATGCTACTGTTGTTATGCTACTGTTGTATTGACTGTCCAGAGTTTTGACCTTTATCAGTAGGACTCTAATTTATTAATCTAACTCTGATACAAAAATATTCCACTATACCACTATTCTACTATTATGGTCCTAAGCTCAAGATTGTAAGCCTCCATAATGTGTATGCTTATACTAAAAGTTAAGATCAAGTGAGTTTCCCTTTTACTTCATGAAAGGCTTTTGCCTTTTCAGAGTTCACCTTAAAAAGTACTTATGCCGTTAACACATATGTATGTCTACTGCCTTTTTCTCAATGCACAGTACAATTGTGATACTAACATGTCTAAAGTTTTATCTCCTTCTTAAAACTTAAAAGTAATTCTTGTAAGCTGCAAAAAGTCCACCTACATCCACCTCTTAGGTCAATTGAACTCCAGATAAGTACCGTACTTATTGCCTATCTCAAAAGGTGGGACTCCTCCCCTTTCCCTGGTTTTGGGACTTCCTTTCCTGGCTCCCAGACTGCTGTTTACTGCATGCAACCACTGGATAGATTGGTGAGTTCACTCCATTTTCTCAGCATAAATGCCTCTCTTGGTAAGGGAAGCTTGACCACAGAGCTCTGGCAACTTCCTACTATCTTTTGAGACGGAGGGACACCCCCCCCCCGCCCTCAGCCGTAGCCTTAACTGTCTAGGTTTGACCCTCTATGCTGACTTCCATTTTAGGGCCACACTCTCCCTTGAGCAGTACGCCCCCTCTCTACAGTTCCTTCCCCCCCTCGCTCACGTGCTCGCTCGCTCATGGGAAGGTCCCCTCTCCCACACGGTTTCTCTCTCTCTCTCGTGGGAAGGCCTAGCGCTAGGCAAACGGTCGTGCTACAGCCATGCCACTGGGCACCGTGCCCAGATCCCTGGCCAAGAGCTGACGAGCTCTTGGACAGGTAGCATCCCTCTTGCTCAGAGTCACACTTTCCTTTGGGATGCCACTGGAAAGTCTTGACTTCTCTGCCCCAAATGGGACACGCCCAGACACCTGTCCCTCCAGACAGGCTGGAGAATTTCAGGTTTCTACACCTGGTGCCAGCTGGCACTAGGGCCTCTAAGTTTACATGCTTCTGTAACCAAACCTCACCTCAATGACAGATCGAAAACAAAGCCTTCTTTAAATATTGACAGTGACTGAGTAAATAAAAGTCCCCTCCAGGTAGACAGAGGTTCCCATGTACAAGCCTCATCGATCCAAACCTTTCAATGTATACCTACAGGATTTTCTCTATACTCAACTTTATATTTTGCCTATATCTGTGTTTCAGTGTCCTGCCAGACACAGATGTTTCCTATAGCCACAACATTGCCAAAGCAGCTACAGGTGTTCAACCCTGACCTCATAGACTTCCAACAAGCTGCAGGTGTTCAGCTCTGACCTCACAGACTTCCAACAAGCTGGACCTGCACCTTCCCTCCCAGCCATGGATGTTCTCACAGACCTGGGCTTGGCCAACATTTCAGCCTTTTGACCTCCCTACAGCGCCCCCAGTGTCAGCAGGAAGTAGCCAGAGGAGAATCTACGCCCGTTATTCACTTGTTGTTAACAAAAGGCTGAAATGGTGTGCTTCAGGACCAGGACAAGTGGCTCCAAGGTTCTCTCAGTGTTCCCCAGTCCCTACCTGCTGCCTTGCATGGCTGGCAACTCTCTCTGTTGACAACCCTCTACCCTAAATTTTCCAGGGCAGAGACTTCCTTACTCTTGACCTTGCAATCTGACCATTTCATTGCTATAATTCTTCACTTTCTCAACCTCTTACATGACAACCAAGAACTGCTTCCAATGAGTCTAAATTTATGTACTTTAACTTACCTTATAAAAGGCAGCCCAAGCTCCCTATTTTTAATTATAGAAAAAGGGAGGAATGTAAGTATTTTGGAACACAAGCTGCTTCTGGGTTGCCCAGCAACCAATCATGTGTCCTCAGCCAGCCAGGTGACCACACCTGGAGGGCATGGCTACCTTCCGACTTAAAGGACCCACTCCGACATGTGGTCCCTCTCTTACCCCTCTTACTCTTACCCTTACACCCTCTCTTCTCTCTCTCCTGGGGTGCCCCATCCCTCCTTTCCTTCTCTTTCCCCACCATGTCCTGCTACCCACATCCTCCATATCCCTCCTAATAAACCTCTCGCAGAGAATATGAGTTGCCCCCCTGCATCTTCTATTTTTAATGTATAACAATAATGATATAAAAATGATTTAAGACATTAAAAATGGGAGATATTTTAGATTTCTTCTCTTTGCTACCCTTGTGCTTATGTTGTTATAAGATTTCAGACGTTCAGAATTTTGGCATTGATCAATAGAGTTCTGATAAGTTGATGGGGCACTGACTGCTTATTATTCAGTCACAAGCTTGAAATTTTAATTTCCTTTGGTTGTTTTCTGGAAATAGATTTAAAGGTACTTCTCATCATGCTTCTGGAAATAGATTTACAGGTACTTCTCATCATGCTATAAACATCTGTTTGATGTATATACCTGACCCAAAAGTCATAGCTTTTATCAAGGTATTCTTAATGTCTGCCATTTCTGGGGTAGACTTTGACACAGAGATATCTTAAACCTATTCCTTCTAGCTGCTTTTGTTAAGAAAAATCCAAGCATCCAGGGTTTAGTAGTAAAGCCATTAATGTATTCCTGTCTAAATGTACAAAAGGTAGCTGAGCTCCTTTGATAGCTGATTACCAACAGGGCCCACAGTTAAAATGTTAGAGACTGTGGACAAACTTAAGTTGTTTATAAAAGATACAAAACAAACAGCTGACTGGTGCCCATTCTGTTGGATATAGTTTTACCTGTTACTCTCAAAATGTCATTGTATTAGATTTGCTGATATGTTACTTTTTGAGTTTTTTAATATATATATTTCCTTTTATGTACCAAAAATTCATATGAGTTTATGAAAATCAAAAGGTCATGAGACCTGGATCTGGCATAGTTCAAACGGATCACAGATGAGTTTTTCCCTGGTCTTAGGATTCCACATTTTTCCCATTTAATAGACAAATCTTAACTTCTGTCTCTAGTCTGAGTTTGTCTCAGCAGATTTTCACCTGGTTGGCTCTATTTCCGGGATCAGCTATGGACTGCAAGCTGAAATCTGGACTTTTTGGAAGCTGACATGACTGCTCCCTGTCTCTTCAATTGGATCAACTAACCAGAGACTGTTAAGGACTGCCTCATTGACCAGCCTTTGACTGGCTTCTAGTAATCTTTACTAAATTAGGAAAAACTTATGATTGGACAAAAGGCCATGATTTTGGCATCAAAGTAAGAGATTCTAGTATCTTGGGTGGGATCTCTAAAGATCCAGGAGAAATCCTTAAATTCAGTTAAAAGCAACCCCCCTGACCACTCAAGAAATGGGACCCTTAGCTACTCTGCTTGTTTTTTTCAATGTTTGAACCCTGCATTATAAATCGTCTGGTTGTGTTTATTAGGAAAAAGATTAGTGCAGTGTAAGTGCTTACACTAAGATACCATTACCAAAGAGTAAATATGACTGGGCATAAAACAGAAACAAAAACCCAGATAATTACAGACTAGGGTAACTACCCACATGCTCGGCCCAACTTCTGACCAGCATTTCAGCCTCTTTCAAACTGAGATAGCAACGGTCCAATCGTCAGCATGAAGAAATTCCAGAAGATGGATCTTCGGCCCATTGTCCCATTCTACAGGCTGAAATGTTGAGTCAAAAGGCAAAAATTTTCTTAAGGTAAAATCCTCACTCTACAGCTCCTTCATGATTGAAGCAGTTACAAGGAGAAGGGGGAAATGAAAGAATCAGACTAACTTTGTAACCTATGTTTCTTTAATTGCCTTATAACTTATATTTTCAAGTTTTAGGCCCATGTTAATTAAAGCCTCTTAGTGCTTTTCCAAAGAGCTGAGGAATGTAAAAGTTCCTGATATTAGCCATCTGTGAGGGCAGAGATAAGGAAGAGAACAAGCAGAGATCTCTACTGAATGGAGAGAAAATCACCGGCTGGCGCCTGTGAGATGTGCTTTGTTTGGAAACTGGGCCAAATGGCCCCAATCCTTCTCCTGACCTCTGATCCAAAGCCTGTAACCCCCACTCCTCAGAACAGACATGGGATGAGTTAATCACTCTCCCACCTTTAACTGTGGCTATATCTCATATGGCAGGAAATTCCAAACTGACTTGAAGATCAGATATTTACAACAGGGCTGACCAGACCTAAGGGTGCCCAGAACCAACCAATTTTAAAAGTTAAATACCTCATCCAATCATGAATTGCCAAGAAGGCAACCCCTAGAATTCCCCGCGCCTTGTCTTTTAAAAACCTAAGGTCTTTGTCTCCTGGTGCCACTCCTTGCTGACCAGCAGGGGTGACCCCATTGTGCAATGGTCAAAATAAACAAACCTCTTGCAATTTTGCATCGATGGATGATTAGTTTCCTGAGTTCTCTTCATACCTTCTTATATTTAGGCTCTTGATGGGCCTAACAGAGTCAGGTTTTGTGGTATACCCCATTAGTTGATTCTTTCCCATTGGGACACTTTTGTGGCTAAAGTCTGAAAGAATTTGGTCAGATAAATCCCCAGCTTTCATTTATTACATAAAACTTTATATGCCATTCTGATGGGAGTTTGGAATAAGATTAGTAAATTGGTTCTTATGGATCTGTCACATGAACGCAGGTCCCTGAGCAACTGAGACAGAGGAGATGACTGCCAAATGGCATTTTCCAAAAACTAACATTTATTACAACAATAAAAGTATTTAATAAACAGCATAAATGAAATAGAAATGAAACATTGTAAATAATAATAAAGTGAAATGGAAAAACATTAGGAATGTTTTATAATAAGGGATAAGAGGAAGGGAAGGATATAGGCAAATGAAATTGTGGGGATTCCATTATTCATTTTAATAAGAAAATGAAGGGTAGTAAGATAGCCTCAACAGTCCAAAAGCTTCAATTATCATCCTCCACAAGATGATTAATTGTACTGGAGGAGAATGTTGTTCCAGCATTCACTGTCAAATAAAAACATAAAATACCGTCTTGATTAAAAACATTCTTAGATGACAGATTCATCTAAAGGAAAGGTGAGAAATACAGAAGGTAATATTCTTGGATAATTTCAGGGGCTGTTAAGAGTACATTTGTCACACATTCATGTATGCATATGTGTGCATAGAAACATGCATGTGTGTATATGTGTTTAAGTGTATATGTATGTATATATGCTTATATTTTCAATTACACTGTTGTATAAAAAGACTTTTCCCATGCTCTAATATCATGATATGTGCCAATACGTGATGTTATTTACAGTTTTGTGAAATCAGGAGATGATGTCATCTTTCCATTCATCTGATTACTACTAAAAGCTTCCTGTTACCTGTAGGAACTGCCTCCTGAGAAGGAACAGATGTAATCTTTAATTCTTCAGTATTATCTTTAGGAAAGTTTTTCTCACTTTGGTCATTGGCATCAGCCTTATCACAAGACTTATCAACAGCAGTTGTTAAACCAGAGGAATTCTTGATGTCCTCAACATACCTTTGCATGTCTTTATAAAAGGTAGTAGTATCCTCTTCAAAGATCTTTGGAAATTTTTCAATGATAATTTTTATAAGGGAAACCTGTAAATCAGCAATGCAGAAACAAGATCCTGTCATTTCACATTGTTTAAAATTTTTATTTCAGTCTTGAAATGACAAAAAATTAGCAGTTACTACACATAGGTAAGAAAGAACCCATGAAATGACTAAGAATAGTATGGGCATGTATTTAATATACAGGAAGTGAAATATGGTATAATAGAAAAGGAAAAGTTTTTACATCCTCACAGCCAGCAATAACTGTTTCTGTTTAACTTTTATGTTTCTTCCCAGGATGCACCTAATTTTATATTGGATCAATCTTTCAAAAATTTATTATTAAAATGTATTCAAAAATTTTTCTTGCTGCAGCCCCCTCTCTCATCTCCTCCTAGTACCACCCTCTCTTCCCTTCTCCCCCTACACCCTTCCCTCAGTCCCCTGGTAGGGGAGGAACTCTTCCCAGATCAGCAGTTAAAGTCTAAGCTCACAACCAAAAATATTTGACCAGTCTTAAACACGGTAGGAAAGAAATAATTTTCAGAAATATCACACTTAGATGATTGTCTTATTTCATACACAAATAGTTCAGAATAGTTATCCTTCATTGTTTTCATGTCTGACCACATAAAGGAATATATTTGAATAGAAACTGTTTATGAAAAGAGAATCATTAGAGTAGTCAAGAGTGGAGAATATACTTCATTGCTCCTTTTGTCCTGAACATGAATTTTAACGAAGGCTTGGATTTTAGGTCGCCAGCAGCTTGGTAGTGGAATAGAGCCAAGTGTAGGCCTGGATGCGACAGTCATTCCCTGTGCTGCACTACTCCATTGTGAGTCACAGCGCCATGACTCCTGTCCTGTGCACCTGACTCCTGAAAACTACTAGTGAAATATACCCCTTGCTTTCTTCTTATTTCCATCATGTACCCCAAACCCACTCTTTTTCCAGTCCTTCCATTACTGTTCTCTACCCTTGTAATTCCCACAAAATAAAAAATATATATACACATATATCACTAAATCATTCCATGTAAGCTGTGTTGTGCCACTGTGTGTCACACAATATATATATATATATATATATATATATATATATATATAGCTCAACTTGCAAATGTTCACTGAAATGAGTCATTGTTCTGTGTCAAGGGCTATGGTTTTGTGCTACATCATCAATAATAAATCCTCCCAGAGACTCCTCTCAGACATTCTGGATATCCTCCTGTTCCCCCTAGTCTTTAAACCACTGGGCATAACCTATTACCATGAAAATAACGTGTGTGTGTGTGTGTGTGACTGACTGAAGTTTATCCCAGATCCTAACATACCATGTCAGGTAACTGAATTTTATGAACAAGGAACTTACACTTAGTGGTTTTACATCTTAGTAACTACAGGCTAGGAATTATGGAAAAGCACCTCAGCATCTGGAAGAAGAGCTCTGATCTTGTAGTACAAATGTAACTATGAAAAATGAATGTGTGCTTTTGCTCAGAACGTGGATTTAATCATCTCCGGAAATATAGTTCAGGGCTCACAAAACACACATGATGGAAGTAACTAGACAATCTCCAGCAATTTTCTTATCTCAACATGGAGACTTTGAAATACATGTACACACTTGAACACTACACACACACACAGACATATCACACACAGTAAAAGCAATAATTTTAAAGGTATGTAAAGCTGATATTTTGTTGAATATCGAAAAACTTCTGTATTGAACTGTTTTTATAGAAAAACACACCTGTAATAGGGCAATATATATTAATTCACATCATGTAAAATATTGTGCTTTCAGAGCATTTGGAACATATTAAGACCCAACTAATGTTTGCAATGGTGTGTGTATTTATTCCTGATGAGACTTTGTGTTTAAAACTGACACATTCAAGAAAAAGAATTTTTAAACAAAACATTTCTAAAAATAATTTTATTAAGAAATTAAAATGAAAGTATAATTGAAAATTTTGCTATTTATGTTAAAATAAAATTGATAAATGAACAAGAGATGCGTAAATAATTTTTAAGAATGAAGGCCAACCTCACAATAGATCAAATGTTCAAAATACGAGGAACAAAAGTTTTTATAATGCTCAGTGATACAAATATAAAATAGCAATGTGTTTAAATAATTTATATTATTAACAAGGAATGGTTTTTCAAAACAGAGTACTTAAAGTCATCTGTGTATGCAGTGATATTCTATTTTCCAGCCATGGCATAACCAATGACGCATAATGACTGTGCAGTTAATTGTTATCTACAGAATATTGAGTCCAAGATTCACTATTTCATATACTTGTAATTGAAGCCAACTGGAGAGCCAGAGAGAGGGGTGGGAGAACCCCGTGAAGGAATGGATGGTTTGGATGATATCTTGGGAATGATGCAAATGAGCTGGCAGTGGATTTGTACACAGGTATAAAATTGTCAAATAAAGATAATTCCAAAAATCATCTTCATCAATGTGTTTAAAATATAAGCAAAGTAGGGTGGATCTATGTTGAGTTCTAGTAATTTTAATAAGAAACACTGAAAAATGGGAGGTTGACCTCCCTCCCTCCCTCCCTCCGAGGGAGGAGCAGCCTTGCTAGGCCACAAAGGAGGACAATGTGCCAGTTCTGATGAGACCTGATAAACTAGGGTCAGATGGAAGGGAAGGAGGACCTCCCCTATCAGTGGACTTAGAGAGGGACAGGGAGGAGATGAGGGAGGGAGGGTGGGATTGGGAGGGAATTGAGGGAGGGGGCTCCAGCTGAAATACAAAGTGAATAAACTGTGATTAATATAATAAAAATAAGTGCTTCCTCAAGACCCAGCTATACCACTGCTAGGTATATACCCAAACTTTGCTCAAGTACACAGAAAGGAATACTTGCTCAACCATGTTTATAGCAGCTTTATTTGTAATAGCCAGAACCTGGAAACAACCCAGATGTCCATCAACAGAGGAATGGTTACAGAAACTGTGGTATTTTTACACAATGGAATACTACTCGGCAATCAAAAAGGAAGAAATCATGAAATTTGCAGGCAAATGGTGGGATCTAGAAAAGATCATTCTGAGTGAAATATCCTAGAAGGAGAAAGACAAACACAGTATGTACTCACTTATATAGACCTATAAGATATGATAAACATAATGAAATCTATACACCTAAAAAAGATAATCAAGAGTACGGACATGGGGTAAGATGATTGAACATATGACAGGAGTCTAATGAGGGCATCTGAAAGACTCTAACTAGCAGTGTTTTCAAAGCAGATACAAAGACTCATGACCAAACCTTTGGCAGAGTACAGGGAATCATATGAAAGAAGGAGAGTTAGTATGATGGGGAAAGGATAGGAGCTCCACAAGGACCAAATATATCTGGGTACAGGGTCTTTTCTGAGACTGACATTCAACCAAGGACCATGTATGGATATAACCTAGAACCTCTGCTCAGATGTAGCCTGTGGTAGCTCAGTAACCAATTGGTTTCCCATAGTGAGGGGAACAAGGACTATTTCTAACAGGAACTCAATGACTGGCTCTTTGACCTCCCCACCCCCCAAGGGAGGAGCAGTCCTGTTAGGCCACAGAGGAGAGCTTTGCAGCCAGTCCTGAAGATACCTGATAAAACAGGATCGGATGAATGGGGAGGAGGTCCCCCCCATCAGTGGACTTGGAAAGGGTCATGGTGGAGATGAGGGAGGGAGGGTGGGATTGGGAGGGAATGAGGGAGCGGGACACGGCTGGGATACAGAGTTAATAAAATGTAACTGATAAGAAAAAAATAAAATTAAAAAAAAAACTAAAAAAATAAAAAATAAAAAGTCCTAAAGTAAGAATAACTAAAATAATTTTCTTAATTTTTTCATAGAGAAACATTACAGATTTTTTTTAAGTGTAAGGAAATGCACAGGTGATTCAAAGAACTGTCAAGCCTCAGAAGGCCAAACTATAACCAGAATAAGAAGGACAACCATCAAAGAATCTGACAATTATATATATGAAATATCATTACTGACAACTCATAGGAGAACATGGAGAAAGAAAAATGATGGAGAATATTTAAGTACTACAACTTTAGAAGAATGATCTAAGTTCTGAGACTCTCACTTCAAAAGCAAAAGCAAAGTAAACACATTATCACCTGAAGAAAAACTAAAAAAGTATCTATGTTCAATCACCTTCACTACACAAAAGGCTATCAAAATTATTGTAGGCAAACATATAAAACCAATAAATCTTGGGTGACAATCCAAGAAATGTTTTTTGTTAAGGAACTGAATCTACGTCACAATGTTTAAAGACATCAGGGAAATTGCTCAGGTACAATAATGAGCATTTGCCACAGCTGAAATCATGCAAGCAAAGGCTAGAGAGCACTTCTTTACGGGACTGTCTCCTCTTCTGTGCCCTGAAGACAGACATGCCTGGTTCAGCCAAGCTAGTGAGTGTGTTTGCATGATTTGTGGTACTGAATAGAACTTTTCCATTTTGTTACTGTTTCATACAACCTAGAACCTGCTATGAAGAACACATCACTTTCGAGATCTAAAATGTCTTCTTTTTTATTTCTTTTTATTAATTACAGTTTATTCACATTGTATCCCCCCCATAAGGCCCTTCCTCCTCCCCTCCCGATCCCCCCTCCCACCCCCTTCTTCACACATGCCCCTCCCC
>NW_026594310.1:0-3630 GCF_907164565.1 Psammomys obesus | reverse complement strand
TTGGACACGAATGAAGCTAGATTCCACCTCTCAATGGAGAAATTCATGACAAACAAATGACTAGCCTTAATGTGAGACTGAAACTCTGAAAATGCTAGAGGCAGATATCATCACAGGCAAGGAGTTCCTAAAAAGTCCTGTGCTTATTTACCAACGAGGCCAACAGCAAATAACAGTTAATCCACTGACAAGACAACATGTGAAATGGGAGTAAACCTGCATTTCCAACATCTGGAAGAAGATCCACTTCTTGCTGTGACTCTGGAAAAAGCCAGCATTCCTGGGGAACTTTCCATGGTCCTGACCATGAAGAAGCCCTGATCTTGCATGTAAAAAACAAAAACAAACAAAGAAACAAACAAACAAGCAAACAAAAACTTGCTAGAACATGGTGATTGTCATTGATATCATGACATGTGAGACTAAGAACACTGGTGTGCGAAGCGTATGTTTGTTTTGTTGTGGATAGAGTGTCACCCTATCTAACTCAAGCTGGTCTTGGACTTATAATCCTTCTGCCTCAACCTCCCTATCTCTGAGGATACAAGCATAAACCAAGACAGCCAATGCATGATTGTGATCTCAGTAGGAGGAGAAGGAATTTGGAGGTGCACCATACATAAACCTCTTAAAGTTGAAGAATCTTTGCTTAATGCTGTTCCCAAGAACGTCTGTACCAGTTTAAGTGCCAGCCACCCGGTTTAAGTGTATGGTACCAGCTGGAATTTCTGCAGTTTGTATCAGGACATTGACATCTGACTTTTATGTTTTTTTCATTCCAAATTGTGACATGGCACTCCTACTCTTTTTGAGATGGCCATTTTATTTCTATATCTTGCAATTTCAAATTCTTGACTGAGATTTCCGCTGTAACATTCCGTTGTGACATTTAGTTTATTTGTTTGTTTTCTTCACTTTTGCCATCACAGTTCTCAGTGCACTGCAATGTGTTTCTTTTGTCTGGTTCGACTGTACACTGCGTTGCTCTCAACCTCATGCTTCTGTTTGCTATCTATTTCTTGTGATTGTTTGGATGATTTTCAATTGGGCTGACATGCTGGCAGTTTCTTTCCTGCTTATAATAACTACTTGAGGTTGGCAAGATTTACCTGCGTGTTATACTGGAAATAGAACAGGGAAGCTGCAGGAACTTCCTCTTGGAATCTAACCTGGTATCTTAATGTGTGTGTGTGCCCCAAGTGCTATGCAAGTTCCTGGGCCCATGGCAGACTGTTCTCCACCAATGACTCTTCTCTACCACTGTATCAGCTCAGGTGTACATGGAATAAAGCACACAGAATAACCGACTCACATAAGCTGGGCATATTGACACATGCCTGCCACCTCATTACATGAGACTGAGGCAGGGGCATTGTAAGTTCGAGGTCAGCATGATATTCATAATGAGTTGCAGGTTGCTGTCTTAGTTACTTCTCTGTAGTTATGAGGAAGGAGACACCCTGATCAAGGCAATTTATGAAAAGAAATAAAAGAAGAAGAAGCTTTTTGTTGGGGGTTTGCTTACAGTGTCAGAAGTTATCCACAGTCATCATGGCAGGGAGCATGGCAGCAGGCGTGGAGGCATGGTGTTTAGAGAGCAGCAGGCATGCAGGTGTGCTGGAGCAGTCGCTGAGAGCTGACATGTTGAGACAATGACCAGGGTTGCAGATAGAGCCAGAGCCAAACACCTACAAAGGTGTGGGCTTTTGAAACGACAAAGCCCATCCACAGTAACACACATATTCTAGCAAGGCCACACCTCTGGTCTAGGGCTCTGAGGATATAAATATGGAGGCTCAGAAAGAGAAAGGGTGGCATGCAGTGATGGCATGTGGGCCATGGCAGTTTCAAGAGACCAGAGAAGGGATGGTTTGGTGGCTTGGCAACAGATGGAGAGAAACATTTCAACACAGCTGCTTGTAGGAGACTGCTTGCTGTGTCTGCTGTTGACAGAGATTGATAAACTCTAAACAGCCGGGAGAAGTGAAGGGGTCTGCATCCCCTCTCCCCACTAACTTTCTCTCTCTTACCTAGGGTTGAGGGTTGGAAGGGAGAGGCTTTAAGGAACCCCAATAAAATAGAGTTTAAAAACGAGCACTGAACTACCCCCTCTCTCTCTACACACAGACATATGTGTACACAAAAATGAAACATCATCTAGCCATAAACAGACAGAAATCTTCGCAGGCTTATTATATGGCTGTTGTCCAGCCACATGGATGAAATAGGACTAAGGAACACCGAGACAGGAAAAAAAAGACATATACCATGTTACCTGCTTTCTCACTAGAAGGCATGTGAGTGTGGTTGCCAGGGACTAGGAGGTACGGATGGCAAATGGGTTAGTGCCATTCCATGGGCACAAACTTATTTTTTTCTTGTAAGAATATAATGTTCACGTTGGTGGTCATGGCTAATGCTATACATAGTTATAGGTTGTATGTGTGCCGTATGTGATCTATAAAGTACCTAATAAAAAAGGCTGTGTTAGCTGTATATAACTTATTTGAACATACTAACATTGTCTATATGATAGAAAACTGTAAATTTAAATCTATACCAAACACACATATTCAACATATATTTGCTTAGGACTTCCCTGTGTAGTTGAAACGTGCAAAGTGGAAGATCTTAAGTGCTTTCATCACAAAAGAATAATGATTACTCTGGGGTGGGGGTTGATTGATATGCTATTTAGCTTGATGATAGTCATTTTACAATGTTTTACATACTTTTGTGCACCCTAATTGCATACAATTTTTATTTTGACATTTCTTTGAGAAAGCTTGGAGAACACATCCACACAGCTATGTGAACCCAGAGATAAAACCCCACAAGCTCTGAGCCAGAAGAAGACCCATGCCCTGATTCCCAGGCTAGGAGAAGAGAAGCGTTATTGGTACAGAGAAGCACCTGTGAGTGCAGGGTGGCAGAGGACAGTCTCTCCTATGAAGCTGTGACTCTAGCTCTGTAACAAGTGGGAGGCAAGAGACAGGTCCATCAAAGCCTAGAGCAGTGACTCTCAACTTTCCTAATACTGTGACCTTTTAATACAATTCCTCATGTTGTGGTGACACCCAACCATAATATTGTTTTGTTGCCACTACATACCTGTAGTTTGCTACTGTTATGAAACATAATGATGTATTGGATATCTGATATGCAACCCCTAGGGGGGGGGTCTTGATCCACAGGTTGGGGAACCATTGGCCCAGAAGGACCATGATAGGTGATTGTAGCAAGAGGTAAGAACAGCAGCCAGAGGTCCATCATTTGGGAGATAAAATATATGAGTTCTGCTGATAGATACCAGTGAAGATCTTGTGAGCAGTGGCAGAGAATTCTTCTGTTGCCATGCTTAGAGTTAGGCTGAAGAGTGTTGGACAGAATGGGTGGGTCTGTGTCTAAGAAGAGGAGGTGCTGTGACTGCTCCTCACGGGTCAGTCCAGCTGCATTTATCTCACCTCTGCTTCATGATTCTTATTGTAGCTACTGACTCAAACCACATCTCACCAAATATTTCAGTGCACGTTCACTGTTTAGTTATGTGCACATGCTCTCTATTTCTCTTTTCTCTCTCTCTCTCTCTCTCTCTCTCTCTCTCTCACACACACACACACACACACACAC
>NW_026594309.1:0-13485 GCF_907164565.1 Psammomys obesus | reverse complement strand
ATAATAGCATCAATGACAGAGAAATGCTTGTTAAACTATTTTTTTTTTCTAAGATAAGGGAGCTGCCATAACTGTGATTGCTGCATTGTTTAGATTAGGGCACTATACTAGGACTGCATCCAGAGGCCCTGTGCACACAGGGGGATACGTGCCATTTGCTCCTAGGAAGCAATCAAGTTTTTCCTTTCTCAAAAAAGGAGTAAAAAGAACCTTTGGATAATAACTCTTCTCTGTGGCTGCACACTAGGGAATTTGTGTGAACAAAAGGACTGAACAGTTCAGTGGCTTCTTGGAATTCTCTTTATCCTCTGGTCCTTGACAGTCTCATTTGATAATCAAAGTATATTCTTCAGAGATCTCTGATGGCAGCTGGAAGTCAGGGTTGCAGTTGGTTGTATTTATTCAACGTGTTTTGTAAAAGGTTCTTGATGGTGGGGGGGGGGGATTTAAATTGAAAAAATCCCAGGAGAAACTATTGTTGCCTCAGAAAATTATAAGCCATCGTGATGACTCTGAAACATCACCCATTGTGCTGAGTGCTTCCTCGCCATGCAAGTTCTGGGCGGGATCTCTTAAATGCATCTCAGCAGCACCTGCTAGTCCCCAAGGGCTTGGTGGACTGAGCCTCTATTCACTTAAAAATAAAAGAGCTGTCTAGTGTCTCTCCTGCTTGCTATCGCTCTCTCGTTCTTCTTGCTCTCTTTGCCCCCTCTCATTTCTCCTCCCCACAAAATACAACCGAATTATTTAATCAATCATCTTAAAATATTGCAAGCTTTAATGACTTGAGGCTTTTTAAGAACTTGACCAGGTCGGGATGAGGCAACGTGAGCTTCTTGGGTTTCCATTCAAAGCTGCTTCATTACAGTGTTCAGGAAACTTTAACATGGGCACACAGTGTTATGGATGGTGAGCTGAGATTCAGATATCCACAGTGGCATTTCCATTACCACGAGGACTTTCCTCTAAGCCAAGTGAAATGCTGTGAACTAAGAGGCCGTCCAATATGGTCATTTATACACAGATAACCAGGGCTCTGGGACAGGCAGTGAACGAGTCAGTGAGGTCGTACAAAGCACCATTATTTAAAGGTCGTTTTTGTGAGGGAATGTGCATGCTTTGTTAATATGACAGATGGAAAGTATGATGCCTCGTGTTAATTACAGGCCTATAAATACAAATTGCAAACCACCGGGCTAACACTAGACATTCTGTCACACATGCAAATCTACTAGAGAGACACTAAAATTGCTTTCTACATGCAAATTATAGAATCTTAGAGACGGGGACAGTTTGGACAAACTCTCTCCTTTGACAGATAAAGAAATGGAGGGAGGCCTTGAGATACTGTGACCTGTTCAGGTGAACCCAGATGGTTAGTGCTGGGGCAGAAACTAAAGCTCAAGAGATTCTCTCAGGAAACAAAACTATAAGGACTAATTATCGCTTTAAATCCAATTGTAGCTTGCAAATCAATCTTGAAAATATGTTAAACAGTTTGTAGTTGAAGAGCACCGGGGCCACTGCACCCAGTCGTTCAGCGCGGATGACGCACAGTCCAACCCGGGTGGGTGTGGCCACGTGTGCGGGCCGAATCCACGGCTGCTTTGACCGTTTCGTAAAGGTCCTGTTTTCAGTCACTCTGTATTTCTTCCAGGTGGTAACTACCATTCTCGATACTCATAGTGCCATACCTACCAAGAATATAGCCCAAATTAGGCTAATGTTTTGCCGTAATCAAGGAGACTAGTAACTGAGCTAGATATACTATTGCCTTTTTTTTTTTTTTTAATAACTTGAGTGGTCTTTAGTGAAAGTGCATGAGATTCCTCCATCCCGGCGTCCTCTCAGTTTTGCCCTTTTGTGTAGTTGCCCTTCTCCTTTCGCACTTGCCGAGACTTGGCTTTCCTTTCCAGGGTATTTTTTTTCTTTGCGGTACACCTTGCTGGGGTAAATGCCCACATGGACAGCTGTGCCACTAGCCTTTTCTCCACGCACCCAGTCACTGGAGACTGCATGTTACCTCCTGCACTTCTGGGCCACTTTGCAGATCGCTGGCCTCTGTGGAGTCCTCAGACAACCTGAGCTTCAGCATCCTCTCGAATGGGCACAGAGCTCACAGATCTGTCTCAGATCTTTGGCAAGAGGGGAAGACGTGATCTTCCTCCAAATGCGGGAAGATGGACTGAAATGCCTTTTGCAGCAGGGCAGTGCTAGCGCACACCTTTAACCCCAGCACTGGGGAGGCCGAGGCAAGCAGAATTCTGTGAGTTCAAGGCCAGCCTGATCGACAGAGCAAATTCCAGGATAGCCAGGGCTACACAGAGAAATCCTGCCTCAAAAACCACATTAAAAAGAAAAGCAAGGTTGCCTTGGTCATGGCGCCTCTTTACTCTTCACAGCAGTAAAACTGTAACTAAGTCACCCCTCTTAATAGTCATGCCGCTGCTGCCCCAGGGGCTACATATCACTTGGCAGTTCAGTGGTGTCCACAGCTCAATTCTTGCTTCAGTCAGAAGTCACAAAACGGACTGGACTTCATTTGGCCATAGTGACCCACCACATCTTTACCAGCTGTCTACTATTGACATTTTCTCCACCGGCTTTCTGTTAGAGAAAATCGTGACTAAATGCTATTAGTTGCTTCCTAAATGCCAGGAATGATGGGTTATGATCTGCACATGTGGCCTCATTCAGTGCAACATAGCGAGATGGGCTTTTCTATTCATTCTGGGTTTTATTCAAAGGCAGCAGAGGCTGAGAGGCTGGGTAACTTCTTCCATGTTAACACTTAAGGTAACTGGAGCCGGGTCAGTCTGCCAAGCATTCATGGAGTGCCCACTGCCCCAGGATTTATAACCTGCGGTCACTAGGGTATCCCTTCATAACTGAATCCACAGACAGTCTTCAGGTGGTAATGATTTTCTTTCTTAAAATGTAATTAAATGCATTTGAAAATGAAATCGATAGTGACTGATGAACGTTCTCCTGAATGGCTAAAAAATAACCAGCTACATTTTTTTTTTTTAATTAGCAATACCAACACTAACATGATGTTAAGCAGTCACATGTGGTGACTGGGACTGGGGATTTGATGGCTTCTCAATGCTCCAGCTTTTGTCACAGCTGAGTGGTGGCGAGCACAGGTACAGTCACCCACTAACGGGAGGAGGGGCATCTCTCAGAAAGATCGGGTAGGACCGAGTTTGGAATAGCTGGTCCAGTATTCTTATGGTTTTACCACAGAAGAATTTTTATCCAGAAGTAGCTATAAAACCTTATGGCTAGAACAAGGCATGGAGCCCAGGCTCACTAAGGTAAAAGTCTGAGAAAAATGACCTCTGGGCTGGGACCTTGAATAATCTGAGTGATTCAGAAGCCTTTGAACACTTACAACCTCATCTGGGCAACACAAGGAGACCCTGCCTTGAAAAAAAAAAGAAGTTACTTTCAGGCTTTGGTCCTGAGCTTTTAATATTTTCATACATATGAAAAAAGAAGGAGTATGTTCCTGGGAAGAAGATGCTGTCATCTGGCATCAGATTATTCCTAGGTGCATTTAGTTCAGTAACTATCAGATAGCCTGAGCACAAGATTCGTAAAGACAAACACTGTAAGACAGAATCAGCAAGGTAGTTTGTGAAAATTACCAGAAACAGTCTATAAAACAAACACATGTACTATGATCATAGAGATACAAGATAAACTTGAAATTTTAAGCAGGGAATTCAAAATTGTGGGTGAAAAGGCAAATAGAAATCTATGATAGCTACAAATAATGGGAAATGAAAATCATTATAGCATGTGATGTATAAAAATGCAATTATAAAATCCATCAATAATTTACTTACTCAATAAATGCACAATAATAAAAAGTTTTGAGTTTTAACAGGGGTACTCTGTATGAGCAGACAAAGCTGCTGCCAGCAGATATGAGTTATTAAATGAAAATCCCATTGCCGGGGGTGGGCTAATTCCCTATGAGTTTGGTCAGGGTCCACCTGAACCAGAAGAAAAGGCCTAATTGCTGAAGATACCACATACTTTGGATGGAGGACACAGAGAAATAAAGCTAAAGCTGACGTGGAAACGTCTTTCCTGATGGCTAACCCTTGCAGTAATCAGGAAGTGCTGTGTACCCTGGGGAGAAAAGTTAGGAGCCATCTTACTGAGCTGTGGACACCACCGACCTGTCATGTGATATGATACTGGCGCAGTAATGGCGAGACTGTTAAGAGGGATGACTTAGTTACAGTTTTACTGCTGTGAAGAGGCACCGTGACCAAGGCAACTAAAAACAGAAAGCATTCAATTGGGGATTTACTTACAGAGTCATCGGGTTCTTCCATGATCATCATAGCAAACAGATAGGCATGGCTCTGGAGCAGTAGCTGAGAGCTAACATCCTGATCCCCAGGTGGAAGGCAGGGGAAGAAAAAGCAAGACTAGGCCTGGCCTGGACTCTTGAAACCTCAAAGCCCACCCCCATGACACACCTCCTCCCAGGCCACTCTTCCTAACCTTCCACAAACAGTCCACCAACTGGGAACCAAACGTTCAAATAGATAGACTATGGGATCCACTCTCATTCAAACCAGCACAAAAGATAACCAACTTTTTTCTGATAGGACTTGAGGCCTGTTTCACGGGAGGGAGGTGATTGACGCCTGGTCAAAAGCCGTGGCAGAAGAAGTCACAGGCTCTAGTGAACAAACTACTCCTATTCTTTTGCTAACTGTGCCCATCAATCTGCCTTGTAAATATTTGTGTTTGTGGCTGTAGGTTAGTATTAATGTTAGTTTTGGTTAGAGAGGCAGTTACTACACGGACTCACAACTAGTCAAAGTGCTGAGAACACGTGTTTGCTGAGTGCTTGACCACGAAGGGGGATCTGCAGCTCTTTCCTTAAGGCTAAGACACGGTGACATCCCAAGAAAAGGAGGCAGAGAAAGGAGAGAATGTTATAACACTCTTGGACATGACGTGGCTATTTCACCCATACATTCACAGCAGCTGTGAGTGCTTTACGGGGCCCAGCAACATTTTCCCGTAGATGGGAGAGGGGCTAATGAGGCCCCACTCCTCTGTAAGGATTTGTAGGCAGTTAATGGTAGCCTGGGAGAGGGTTCACGAAGCACCACCTTTCTCTGAGGGCAGGTAATGGTTGCTGTGGGAGTGAAAGCATTTTCTTAATGGTAAATTGCCCAGGTTACTGGAAATAACCCCTCACCCATGTTCATGTGTGCAATTCAAATCAAAATCATTGGGACACACACATGTGCATGCACACACATGGTGGGAGGGTGCAGACAGGGCACTAGTTAGGAAAAAGAGGATTGGTGAGAATGGAATCGAGAGAAAGGGGTTAATTGTGATCAAAATTATTTTAGAGGGCTGGAGAGATGAGCCAGGGGGTAAAAGAACTTGCTAGAAAGCCTGAGTCTGGATCCCTGGTACCCACACAAATGTGGGAAAAAGGATTGACAGTTGAGGTTGTTCCCTAACTCCCAACATGCATAGGTGTGCCCTCACACACACCACACACACATATACAAAGATAAATGTTAAAAATACATGATATGTATATATGAGGTGTATTATCATATATAATTATGTATAATTAATACATGATAATAAAAGTGCTTAAAACTTTTTAAAAGACTTCAGCAGGTAGGTTCAATAGCAGGTTAGATGCAGGTGATTAAAGAACTGATAGCCCGTGCAAGTGTTACAGGAGTAACCAGCCACTTTCTGATTAGACTTAACGGCCTGCTCCACAGAGGGTACCTATACCTGGCACCATTATTGAGACCAACAAGCTGTCGTGGGGAATAGGGGAGAACATACTATTATTATCCTCATAAATGGACATTATAGTATAAATCCCTTATTATAGCCATAGGTTAGTTCATCTCCCAATCCTTATCAAAGAACCTTAGCTTGATGTAGTTGGCAATTAGTAGACAAGGTACAGAGACTAGCAGAATGGAGGATGCTCAGCCCTAAACAGCCAAGGGCCAGGAGTCATCGAAGAAGAGGAAATGGAAAGAGCCAGAGGTGCTGGATAACTACAAGGAGACTGTATTTTCTGAACACAGCAGAACAGTTACATGAATGAACTCTCAATGTTAGCGGCAGCATACCCAAGAGCTGCTCATACTTAATCCAGACAAAATCCCAACACGGAGGGTAAAGGTGAGTATGAAACTCCACCCCTAGTTAAGGATATATTGATAATTAATAGCTGCTGCAAGGGAAACAGCCAGTGTTCTTCAAGGTGGGGAGCCTGGTAGGTCAACCATTTTCCAGTGACTGGCCACATGTCTAAGGTTATATAAATAGCATAAATTGGACCTTATGGCTTTTATAACAAAAATGAAGACACAGCGCCATGTGAGTAGGGAGTGGGGCTAGATCTTGGGGGAAGAAGTGATATAATCAAAATATATTGTGTGAAATTCTCAAAGAATTATTTATCTTTTTATTTGATTGTTTGCTTTTTTTTTTTTTTTTTTGAGACAGGGTTTCTCTGTGTAGCTCTGGCTATCCTTGAACTCGATTTGAAGATCAAGCTGTCCTCGAACTCACAGAGATCTGCCTACCTCTGCCTTCAGAGTCCTGGGATTAAAGCTGTGTGCCACCACTGCCTGGTTAGTTAATAAAAATTTAAAATAAAAATAAAGTTACAAAAGAACTGAGTCTGTAGTGCAGAAGCTTAGGAATTAGTAAGACCAGCAAGGCAGTAAGACTTACTCTACAATAAATCAAGACTAATTATAAAGCTCTGGGAATTTAGACAGGATAGCACTGGCCCATGATTATACACAGACAAATGAGACAGAACGGAGGGTCTGGAAATAGATACACACATTTATAGTCACTTCACTTTGCGTGGAGATGGAACTACAGGGCAGTAGGGAAGAACAGAATAATCTTCTGGGACAACTGGGCATCCTTATGATAAGAAGTAAAATTGAGCCTTTATTTTATTGCACTAAGAAAACATTCCAAGTAGACCATAGATAGGCCTGAACATCAAAGGCAAAGTAGCAAAGCTTCTAAAAGATTAAAAAGACTTAGAGGTAAAAATTCCTAGCACAAAACATGAAAACACTGACTGTAAAGAACAATGGTGGCACTTGCCTAGGCAGCACAGTAGAGCTGGCCCTGGTGAAGAGGGCACAGGAGACCCCACCAAGGGCATGAGCATGGAAAAACAGGCCCTGCCACTCCTCTGCTATGAGGTGGTGTGGACTTGGAGGTGATGCCCTCCTTACCCCCTCGCCATTTACAGTAGTTGGGAGAGCTGGCCCCAAGGTCATGGGAGATCTGGCTTTACCCCTCACCAGCTACAGCACTCGGGAGAGCTGATTTTGCACCTCATCTGGGCAACATAGTGGAACTGGTCCTGATGGGGAAGGCACAGGAGAGCCAGCCCTGAGGGTATGAGAGCAGGAGAGCTGTCCCAGCCCCTCACAGGCTGCAGCACTTGGCATAATGGGCCCTGAGCCTTCACTGAGCAGCATAGTGGAGCTGGCTCTGGTGGCATGGGTAAGGGTGAGCTGGCCCTAATGGCATGACCACAGAAGAGTTGACCTTTACTGGTGGTATGGATACTGGAGAGCAAGCAAGCTGACTAGCTCACTCAGGCCCAGAGCCAGGGCTTTGAATTGGCCCACCTCAAAACCTACATCATCTGTAAATTGCTGTAGCATGTGAAATGGCCAGTCCTGCTGATCCAAAGCTACAGGATCAACATGACACAGGACAACAACAGAATAAGCGGAACTAGTTGCTGTGAGGATCCAATATTGATGGTATGGCAGAAGCCAAAGGCTTTGGACTAGGCAAATAAGTGACTTATTGCAATGAACATTTGCAGTGAAGATGTGTGGACAGAGGGGTATATTGTGAAACACACTGTGACACACTACAGCTTCCAGAATAAGATGTTTTCTAGGCTTTGTTATGTCTGTGTTTGCTTTCGGGCTAGGTTACTTCTCGTCTCTTAATGGTCTGCCAGGGTCAGCCCTTTCCCTATTAGTCTGGTCTAAACCAGCCAGGCCAGAAAGATCTGCAGGTTGAGCCAGGCCATATCACCCTTTGCTGGGCCCAACTGGCCTAAAGGCTGCACTTTAACATCTCAGGCAAGACCTTTATGTTTGCAGCTCTTTCTATGTAGACAGAATTTCCCTTAAATGTTTCCTCTTTTACAATATTTTCCTGTTATCACATTCTCAAAAAGGTTTTCCTGTCTGTAAATTGCTAAACTTCTTCCCCTCCCAATTTTTGTGCCTTTGTTTAGGATTTTATCTCCCTTGCTCTTAGCACTCACCCATCTTAGGCATGGATTTTGCTTACTCATCTTGCATGTCACTCAAACTTCCAGAAGATAAGATCCCCAAGGTTTGGGAGTTTGGATTTTTTCCTATTTACTTAGTAGAATGCTAGCATAAAATCTGCACTCACTACATACTCACTGAATGAATGAGTTCACCCATGTTTCCATCTCCTTCACCACGCAGAAATGACAGCGGAAACATGGCTTTTTCTCCTTTCTCACACAGTCCTGCACATTTAATTTCCTAAACACCCTCTGTTCCTTCCTCTCTGTTACCATCCCCATAGGTCAGGTGACCCCCATCTCTCCCCTAAACTATAGCAATAGATGCTTGGCTGCCCTTAGACCTCTTTTCATAAAATGTTTCTTTATCCTCACAAGCCCAGTTATACCTTAAAGCATGTCCCTCCTCCACCAAAACCTTGTAATGGCTTCCCAACACATACACATAACACTGAGACGCTATCTTTTTAACATTGCCCACAAGGCCCTACAAGATCTGGCAATTCTTTGGCTTGTCTCTTTTTACTCTCTGACCTATAAATTAAGGAGGAGAAGCATCAAAACTGTTTTTGAACCCTCACACATTGATTACAAAAGTGTCTAGAATGACCTCCGGTGCATAATTAACAAACCTGGCACCATTCTACCGGCAGTTACGTAACTGAGTGTCTCCTCAACGTTGACCATCGCACCGCGTCATCCTACAGACCCTTCCTTCTCCTAGAATTTTGATCAGCTCCCTCCACAGGATTTACCACACTCCACGCTGGCTGTATCTATGTTCCTTGTCTCTTCTCCAAGAAGAGATTCCCAAAGGGTGCTGAACTCATTTCTTAATGCCTTGTACCTGTAATACTGCTTGACACAGAGTGGTAGAGCTGTATAAAAGCCTGTTGTTGAAATGAGGAAATGAGTGACTTGCGCTGTTATTGTCAAAGAAACATAATTTTATAAAAGAAAATCAGAAATTATGTTAGTAATGAGCAACTTGGCTGCTTTCAACTACTCAGGCATTCAACACATATCTTTTACAAATCCTATCCTTGCAAAAGTGAAGAACTAGGCGGGGAGCCCGGGAGAATCATTTTAACTGTCTCTTGTGGTTCTTTCATGCTCGGAAACTTGATTCTCTTTATTACAAATGCCTCAGGCACTGACAGATCATTTTCTCGGGGTTTTTGTTGCTGCTGTTGTTCAACTTTATACCTTCCCTAGTCTGCCTTTCTCACTCACGGAAGGAGAATCTGCATTGAGCCACTACAGCCAAATGGTTACAATGAGACACAGTTCATACAGGCAAGACTCAAATGGTTGTTTTAGATTATTTCAAAATTGGGGGTTTTCTCAAAAAGTCCATCAGGAAAATGCTCTAACTGAAATCATTTGGGCTGGAACCAGCCTGACGGCCAGCACTGAGACTGCTCAGGTTGGTGGGGGCTGTACTACGTGGGCTGAGCCTGAGCATCACTGATACAAAAACAGGCATTTTCTCTACTAAATTATGGATTGATTTCTTTTTTTTATTGCCCAGAGAAGTCTATGAAAATAAATGATACGTTAAAAGATAATCTTTGCAAATTTGCAAACCATCATTGCTACCTCAAGATGCTTTTGATGAAAGCCTTCCCGTATTCTCTAGGGTGAGAGCAAGGAGTCAGGATTCAATCTTTCTATACAAATACATACTCACTTGGTGCCCAATGATTCCCCAGTACGATGATTCCAGAGTAAAAGGGTACCTGTAAAAGGCAGATCAACTGTCTTCCATGTTCCAAATGGCAAAAAAAACCCCATATGTGTGTATATGTATGTGTATTAGAGAGAGAGAGAGAGAGAGAGAGAATGTCCTGGCATTATAAAAGTGGTAGGGACTGGTTCATGCTCTGCCAAGTTAATGCCATCAACAGATTCTACAATGCAATTGGCTTAATCATGAACACCAAACTTGTGAGTGTTGTGAAACACAAGTTAATGATCAGAGAACATACATGGGTATAACAAGGTTCCTTCCATAGTACAAGCTAATGGTGATGTTTGCTGAGTATGCTATGGATTAGGATGGGTGTCAACCATGAGTGGTCCAGAGATGAATTTAAAATGTGATCTTCCTTTCATGTGTTTAGAGAGAAAACAGCAATCGACACAAGTGTCACACAGCGTGATAACCAGAATTTGGATTCCCAGAACCCACGTAAATTCTGGGGACATGGGCCTGCTTATAATTCCAGCTTTCAGAATACAGGGGCAAGATCCCAAGAGCCAGATTAGTCATCTGAGTGAGCGTTAGGTTCAAGTGAGATGAACCTTGAAAGCATCCTTCCTCATTATAAAAAGCAATTACAGAAGACTCCCAGAGTCAGCCTCATACCTTTGCATGCCTGTAAGCATGTGTGTGCACCCACCTGTATACCTACATACATACAAGCGTGCACACATACATGTATTCAAATGAATTATTTTCTTATCATTAATATTTGAGAATTTGAAAATGCCCCGCTATGTTGTCTTATATGTAGGTCTATGATCTTTGAGTCATGTTTTCTAAAGGGCATATGGCATGAATTAAGGTTCAATTCGGTATAATGTGGAGAGTCAATGGTTCACAACAATTGTCCACTTGGGATTAATTAACTTTGTACCTTTGTTGAAAATCAACTATGATGATTTTCATAAATCCAGGCTATGACATCTGGATTTATTTCTGGATACCCAATTGTATTTCTTCAGACGCGCTTAGGGTTCTGTTTAAATGCCGAGGTTCGTTTTTTGCAAGTACTTTTAAAACTTTGACTTTCCAACTCCAAGTTGTGACTTCCCTCTTTAATTATCTAGAACCTGATATTGCAGCTGACTTATTTTTTATTGCAGGCAGTCACAGTAAGATGCAAACATCTATATTCCAGACCAAATATCTTCATTTGCAAAACATCTTGTGAGATATTGTTATGACTTGCCACTGAGATATAAGGCTCTCATCATAAAGAACGTTAAAAAGTGCAGCCTCTTTTAAACCTTATACACTAGACCCAATGCAGACAAATCAGCATTAAAAACTAAGGCATTTTAGGAGTTGGACTACTTGTAATATTTTACTTGGAAAAAGTATGTAGATTCATCAAGTATTTAAGCCCTGTGGAATTTTAATTAGCTACCTACCAGGAGCCACAGATAGTGCAAAACAGCTGCATATAGAAAATATTATCTGCTGCTGTGACTGAAGACAGACTCTCTATTGTTGATCCTAGGGTTCCTGGGAACTCTCTTGCCTCTCTTAATGTTACATATGCATATTCCCCACAGGGAACTTTTCTATGAATGCCTCTCCACTGCTTACCTACAGGGAAGAGCACCATGCTAATACCGATTATGCTGATGGTACAATTAATCATGCCAAAGCATTAATAAGCAGATATCTTAAATTGGAAAAAACTGTTGCATCTTTAACTCATGTGGTACACTGGACATCTAAATTTTCCAACTGTTGTCTTTTTTATCCTGATATGACCAAGGAAGTATTTTATGTATGGATCACCAACATCTAAGATGCAGCTTCTCCATCTATTTTTATTAAGCAGAGAATTTTCCCTGAGATGATGCCAGAAATTTAAACAAAAGTAAATGACATTTATGGACATTAGGGTCACTATAGTGAAGGCATCCTTTCCCCTGTATATGGTCACTTAGGATGTGGCTGGCTAAGCCTTGGAGACCATCTCTATCTTAAAGGTAATCTGAAGTAGGGTCTTTTGTGTATGCAGGATCAGTTTATAGTTTATAGTTTGAATGTGAATGTTTCTGCAAGCTCCTGTTTTTGAATGCTTGGTCCCCAACCAATGATCCTTTTATAGAAGGCTATAGAACTATTAGGAGGTTGGTTGTTTCTGGGAAAAGTAAGTTATGGAGGGAGGTGGCTTTGAAAATTGAAACTAGCCCTGGTTCTGGCTGAGCAGGTCTCTGCTTCTTGATCCTCTACTTGGGCTGGCCTAGAACTTCAATGCAAACCTCTCTAGCACTGTGTTCTCTGGGATTCCCCATTGGGTTCCCAGCTATCTAGCATCCTCTTTTGTTTGTTTGTTTGTTTGTTTGGTGTGGTTTGGTTTGGTTTTGGTTTTGAGACAAGATTTCTCTGTGTAGCCTTGGCTGTCCTGGACTCACTTTGTACACCAGACTGGCCTTGAACTCACAGCTACCCACCTGCCTCTGCCTCCTTGAGTGCTGGGGTGAAAAACATGAGCCTAGCTCTAGCATCCATTCTTTGTCAGTCTTTTGGTGTTCCCCCTGAACATTCAGAGATTACAGGGTAGAAAAAGGTTTAAGGGTCATCTCTACACATGTTTTGGAGGCTCTCTACTTCTAAAATCTCTTCTTACCTCTAAAATCCTATCTACCTTAACCCAGCTCCCTTTGCAGCCCAGTCTCCTAGCAACAGTGTTCTTCTTCACTCACATTATATGCCTCTCCACCCCAAACTGAAGATGGTCTCATGAGGAAATTTGGGGTGAATATGGGCTCCCATTCAAAGCTTGTCTTATTTCACAGATCTTACCTATGCAGGGTTTTCAACTGCCTATTAAACCTTTTTCATTTGACTTTACGGTTTGCATGAGAGTCAGTCTGATAGCAGTTATTCATCACTTCTGGAATTACAATCAGAAAACTCTCCACCTGGATTTGAGTACATCACATCTGATTAGTGGAACCCCATGCCAAGGTTATTCTCCAACAGAAAGAGGGAGCTGAAGCAAGAGGAAGTGATAGAAAGAACTGATGGTGTGAGGGGTGCTCATCATGGGGAGTGAGCTCAAATGAAGTTTATTGTTGCTGAATATTTATTCAACTCTAAAGGGCTGTTTTATGACCCTGCTAGCCGCCCCAAATAATTGAGACAGAGATCCATCAATTTATTAAAATAAATGGTCAATAAATAATAAATTAAATAAAATGATTAAATTATTAGCATAATAACTGTGCAGGTATGATTTAAACTAATTTTCTAAGCTAGTCTGGCTACTGCCCCACTGCATTCCCCAAGTTACTGGCCAGTAAGTGATTCTGTCTGGACTGCATCTGCTCTATCAGGCCGTGTTCTCTTCCTCCTCCTCCTCCTCCTCCTCCTCCTCCTCCTCCTCCTCCTCCTCCTC
>NW_026594308.1:0-4687 GCF_907164565.1 Psammomys obesus | reverse complement strand
TCCTCCTCCTCCTCCTCCTTCTCCTCCTTCTCCTCCTCCTCTTCCTCCTCCTCCTCCTCCTCCTCCTCCTCCTCCTCCTTCTCCTCCTTCTCTTCCTTCTCTTCCTCCTCCTCCTCTTCCTCCTCCTCCTCCTTCTCCTCCTTCTCCTTCTCCTCCTCCTCTTCCTCCTCCTTCTCTTTCTCTGTCTCCCTCTGTCTCCCTCTCCCTCTCTCTCAGCCTCATGGTCCCTACAACAGACCCCCCAACCCAGTAACCAAAGTTCCACTACCCCTATTCTGTCCTAGCCAATCAGTGATAATAAGGGAGCAAAGTTTACACAACATCATTTGGTGTGTGAGAACGGGGTCTGGATTGCAACTAGATCTTAGGGAGCAGTGTTTAGCATTTGAATATGCAGCAGCACCAAACCAACCCCCCCCCCCAAGGTTTATTCAAAGTGCCACTGTCTAACTCACATTATCTAATTTCTATCACTATTACGAGTTCGTGGCCAGGTCATTCAGCCACCTAGAAATGGGAACTTGAGGCCCAGAAATGAGACAGGAAGAAGAAAAACAAGAGCCAGGTGATTTGACTCACAACTGATGTACATTCCAGCTTTAAAGGTAGCTAACTTTTTTTTTTAAAACTACATCTAACATCTTAGCACATTCAGTGTTGATAATTAAGTCTTATACTTTGCCTCCTAATGACTTTGCACATGATATACTTGCTTCTACAGCAAGCTCCCTCATAAATAACGGAGAAAGAAGGTAATAGAAACATCACTATGTCAGGAGGTATTGAGAAGGAAGAAAAATGCCTGCAGCTTATGCATTTCACTTCAACAAAATTTACTGAGGACCTATCCTAGTCCAAACACTGGGAAATGTATTAGGGGAGAGGAGAGGTTTATAAAGTGCCAAAATGAAGAAAATGGGGTGTCACTAGCAGTTGTGTTGCTGACATGGATTTTTCAATGTGCTATAATCATAACTACTGGCAAGCCAGAGTCAGGTACCAGGGGCCAGAGGGAACAAAGAATGTATTCAATCTAATTATAAACTTGGTGAAGTCTTTCTGCAGTGGACATTTGAGCCAAGTCTTGAAGGTGGTCAAGATATAATCAGGCAAAGCAGAGAAATCCACCAGCAAAGCCAGTAGCAGTAGGAGAAAGTACAGGGCCAGGAGAGAAAATAGCGTATAGTGCTGTAGCAGGAGAGAAGGAGTGAATCCCAGTGCCTTGGTCTTTCTTGGAAGGTGTTGAAAAGGGAAGCTAAGATGGGAGTTACAGCTAACTTATTGAGGGCCTGGAAACCCACCCAAGAAGTTTGCCTGTTCTTGTAAGCTAAGGCATGCTACTGAAGAGTTAGCAAAAGCTAAAAAGAAATCTTTTATTTTACTATCCTACCTCCCTCTTCCTTGTCTCCTTTTCCTCTCCTCCTCCTCCGACTTTTTTGTTGTTGTTATGGAGAGCAAGTCTTGCTATGCACCCCAGTGCCAGAGTGAACTAGTACTGAAAACCCTTCTGCCACCACTTCTGGATGCTGGAATATATAGGCCCACGTTATCACTCCAGACTCTGAAGTGAATTTTGGACAGAGAATTCTGCCTCTGATTTAAGGGGAAGCCTTGAAAAACGTAGAAAGCGACACAAAGTATTAGAGCGCATACTTGAGGGACTGAGGCATGGATGGAAAGGCAAAGGTAGAGAGTTCAGACAGTGTTCCAGTGCTATCAGAGGAATATAACAGTGAGGGAGAATAAGAAGCTAGGTCTCAAGGAAAAAGTACAATTTACCACAGGAAACTCAAGATCTCCATTTTTGACGTTGGCTTTGAGGCATCTGGAGACTTCTAAAATTAATATAATCAGTGTGGCAGTAGGCAGAGTCAGGAGGGAGTTATTCAGGGCTCGGAAAAGTACCTGAGAGAAGAATAGGTACAATCATGAGGGCACTCGGGGGGGCAGTGAAATAAAACAGAAACAATGAGTCAGGGAAGAAACCCAGCAGCACTAAACCCAGAGGTTTTAGGATTGTGTGGGCAAGGAGACGTATGATATAGCATTGGGAATCCCTTAACAGAACTCAAAAGAGTAAAAAGTGAGAACGGTGGTTGGTTGACAGAACACATGGAGTGGAGCAGCCACATCGGGGATGGAAACCGCTGATGGTTAGGTCACGTGAGGTCTCTTGGAACCTTGAACTGAAAACTAGAGAGGGCCAAGAACCAGGGCAAATGGCATAGGAAGGTTGATTTCATGTGACAGGGCAGCGATGGACTTCCCAGGTGCAAAGCGTGACTTTGAGCCAAGAGGTTTCCTTGGAGAGGAAAGGGTCAATAAGTGGAGGAAAACACTAAAAAGATCAAAGAACACTAAAACTCAGAAAGCGCAAAGTCTGCAGGCTCCAGTGTCAGGTGGCGAAGTGGCCGACGTTAGGGAGGACTGGACTTGAACAAGCAGGCAGTATTGCTCACTGCATCCACAGGAAGCCTGGGCAGGAAGCCTGCCCCATCAAAAGCAGAAAGGCGTGCAGTGTGAGGGAAGGCAGAGGGGTGGTTTTGTTTCCCAGTGGTGTAATTCTCTTGATACTGAGGAGGTGTCTGCAACAGAGTCTGAGCATCTGGGTGCATGGTGTTGGGCAAGTGGAGGCGGCCAATCTAAGCAGTCACAAAAGGAACAAGCAGGGGGAGGGCAAGCCTCCAGGGTGTCATGAGCGTCTAGAAGGTGCTGTCTTTTTCACAGCAGTACATGTTCACTCAGCATGGAAGCAGAGAAAGTCACTAAAGAGACCTCTCTGGGAAGCCTCCCCCATTGAGCTCTGACGACAGGAGGGGAGAGAATTGCCTGTAGAGCTAACAGGATGATCTGAGCTGGCAAGAGCAAGGACTGAAGATTATGTGGGGACAGGTGTTATGAACACATGCTTCTCCCCATCTCATCTTGAGAATGAGAGGTCCAACCACCTCTGCTTTGCTACAGCAATCATTACTGTCAGAGCACCAAAAAGACAAAAGAATGGGCATTCAGTATACCCAAATTCCTTTAAAACTTCTCTTAAGACACAAATCATTTAACTCACTCCTCTAAAGCCCTTTAAAATTCTAAGTCTGAGAACAAAATTATGGTTAAATGTTTAATTAATGTTTATTATAGCCAGTATATTAGTTTTTGAAAGGTCAAATTGATGCTATAATGAAGTAATATTTTCCCACATTCTGTGGGCCTAATACATAGCACATCTGGGGCCAACAGCATGATAAATATCTTCTACTATTCTGTTAGAGTTCTTGTATGCAAACCTGCATGGGGCCAAGATAGATAGTGTTGAATTTCAAGCAGAGTGAACTATTATGAACCTTAGGCAGTTACTTCATCTGTTAGGGCTCAGCTTTCAGATCTGTAAAATGATGGCAAAGGAATAAATCTTGTGGGTTTTCCTAGGTAAAAAATTGTAAATATAACTAAACATTTTAAATTACTGTATAGTTTACAGATTTAACTCTTTCCTTTACTTTATATATCTTCATCCCAGCTATTTACTGAGTCTTAGTCTCTCCTTAGGAATGCAAATTCTGATGCTCACGCTTTTATCTGCAGGGCAAGAAAATCTACATCACCACAATTTGTGTTAATAATTCTCTACTTTTTATTCCCAGTTACCCTTTAGAGGGTGCGTTCATTCACCTTTGCCTGTTTTCTGTTGTTATAACAAAACCTTCCATTAGGCCTACCTCCAAAAGGGGACTTCTGCCTCTGGAAACTCCCAGCACACAAACCTGGGGGGACACACTCCAACCAAATCCAGAGCATGGTATCCTTCTGAGTTCACATCTCTTCTGGGAGACTACGCCCATGCTGTCTCCTGATCCCAGTCAGCCCGGCACCACAGTGTCACCTGCACGTGTCAGCTAAAGTCTGAGGTCAAGCAGACCATCAGAAAGACGCTATGGAGAGCAAGGGACACTCAGTTGACTGCTGACACACGGGAGAGTGTGATATGTGGGAAATAATCAAAGCAGCATCTGATGATTTGTGGAACCACTTTATGACTTATAGAGACCCCATTGCTCCTGTCACCAGATCCAACTTCAGCAGAATGGGGACTGTAAGTCATAAAACACACTCTCCAAAGCCAGTTTCCAGTTCCTGTAAATCAGGGTCTTTCCCTCTATGATCATAAAGTGACTTTTCTTTCCATTTCCTGGAAACTTCTACATCCAGGATCCACAGAAAGGCAAAGGAATAGGCAAGGCAAGACAAGGAAAGAACAGCAATGTCATCTGAAATCACTGATATGTTCCAACTAAACCCTGCCAGTGGCTAATTCTTGCTGCCCCAGCAATTCCATCACCTTGATTGCTAGCTGGACTGTCCCTAGAAAAATGCCCCCACTGGGCCATGCACATCTTCATGTGACTGGCCTATCAGGTTGCTACTTCTTGTCATTCTACCTTAGTTTTGTGGTTCCATTCACCTTTGGTGGGGTCCTGGTAGGCACACATATCCTGCCTGGGCAACATACCCTTGACAATGACCTCTTAAAATCAGCCAACCCTTTAACTAGGGCACATAAAAAATTGATGAGCTCTTCATTAAGATCTGCCAGCTTCCATTTAGGTAGAAAAAGTTGAAAAATTATCATTCCTAACTTTACAAAAAAAAAAATTAAAAGCTGATTCTCCTACATTAGAATTTTTCACAA
>NW_026594307.1:0-2112 GCF_907164565.1 Psammomys obesus | reverse complement strand
AACTGCGCATGCACCATCAGTAACACACAACTGCGTATACACCATCAGTAACACACAACTGCGTATACACCATCAGCAACACACACATCTGTGTTGTGCTTTTTGGCACCTAATAACACTAACACACACAGGTCATTCTATTTTTTCCCCTTTGTTTGGGGGTAAGGGGTTAGAACTCGCTCTGTAGACCCGTCTGGCCTCCAATGCTCAGAGATCCACCTGCCTCTGCCTCCCTAGTTCTGGGATTAAAGATGTCACAGGTCATTCTTTAAGGAAACTTTAATGACATCATAGGGAAATACTACATTTTCATGTATGTACAATTTTACTCTCATTTTTTTTTAAATAGCAAACAAAAACAAAAGCTATAATATGGCAAGATAAAAAGATTTGCTGAATCAAAATTTTTTGTTTAAAAACAAAGGTAAAATATCAAAAGCCAGCTGAGCAGTTGTGGCCCACACCTTTAATCCCAGCACTCAGGAGGCAGAGGCAGGTGGATGTCTAGGATTGAGGCTAGACTGGTCCTCACAGTGAGCTCCAGGACAGCCAGGAGGATATAGAGAAACCACCGCCTCGGAAAAACAAAACCAAAGCCTGAAGCCTGTGCGACCAGACCCTCTTCAGCCTGCGTCAGCTTACGATGCTCAGGGCTTTAATATCTCTACTTTTAATATCTTTCTACATTTTTTTCAGTCAATTCTTATAATAGGGTGCGAGATTTTAATAGCATACCTGTTCACCAGTGAAATTGTATAAGGAGGACATGTTTTTCCCATCGTAAATATAAACCTGTGGAGGAAAGCAAAAGCAAGTGAAAGACAGTGAAGGTAATGATAGCTCCAGATGAAGGGGTGAACGTGTCTGTGGAGACATGTGCCAGGGGGCAGGGTGTGTGTATGTGTGTGGAGACCCGAGGTCCACGCTGTGTGTGCTTTTGTGAGGCAGTCCCTTTCTAAGCCTAGAGGGCAGCCATTAGTATGGTGGCCGACCGTGAGCTCCGGGCACCCACCTGTCTCGCCTCACCCACAGCACGGTGGCTGCAGTGTGGCAGGCCTGCACTCACACACACGCTGGTGATCCAAAGAGAGGCCCCATGCCAGGGAGGAGGAACTCTCCATCTTCTGACCATAGCCCCAGCCCCTGCCCTGGTGTTCAAAAACAACATTTTTAACTCCTACCATTCCCAAAGTCCTCGCTGCTCTTGGAACTCCTGACACAAAATCTGGGGGGAAAAGAAAAAGTCAAACCTTAATTACTCATTCTTAAGACAAACACTGGAATTTACAGATGTAGGTACTCTGCCAGAGAACTTTAAATTTTATTAATCCAGTAGAAAATGAACTAGATATTCTTTAATTGATGTTGCATACAAAAAAAACCTACCTTGCATCTTACATTATAAAAACATAATTTGTAAGTCATAAAACATTATTAAAAACTCAAATATGTCAGGCATGGTGGCACACACCTTTAATGCCAACCCTCGGGAGGCAGAAGCAGGAGGACCTCTGTGGAGGCAGGCAGATTAAGCTTGAGGGCAACCTTGTCTACAGAATGAGTTCAAGGCCAGCCAGGAACTCAAATACAAGCAAGTAAGCTCTGAAGTCATTTGCCATCTTATGAAATGGGGATGGAAAGATCAAGCACTATAGCAAGTAGGAAAACAAAACAAAACACAAAGTAAACGGAAATGAGGCTTGTGCCACGGGCAGAAGCCAGGTCCCTTCCATCGTGTCCTGCCAGGCGGAGCCATGTCGCCTCCTCCCCACACTCTCTTCCTATGTGTATTCCATAGCAAGGGCCTCACACTGCTGGAATCCCCAGTGCCTTGTGTTTCAGATGCTTATATGGAGAGGGTTAATGGTAGCCCGAGCTCTTCCTACCTTCTACGCCATCGCCATTGAAGTCTCCCACAGCCACGGAGTAACCTGGACAGAAACAGAAGGCGAGACACTTGCTGTGTTTTCCCTTCTAGGGGTAAAGAATCCATATGCACGTGACAAGAAAGAAAGGAAGGAAAGAAAGGAAAAAAGGAAGTAAGAAGGAAGGAAGGAAGAAAGGAAGGGAGGGAGGGAGGGAGGGAGGGAGGGAGGGAGGGAGGGAGGGAGG
>NW_026594306.1:0-8173 GCF_907164565.1 Psammomys obesus | reverse complement strand
TGACAACGGGTCTGGCTCTGGTTTTAAGTTTTAAAATGAAGGGGGGGGAGGAAAAAGAGAGAATTTAAACAGTTTGATTAAATTCTCACTCACCACAGATGTAGTTCAATGACCGTTGCTGTTGGTAGCAGCAACAGCCATTGTAGTACCCTAAACGTAAACACAAGATGGCCGACCATCTCATTTCACCCACAACTAACCTAACTCAGTCCTGCATCTTGGCAACCGCTCAATTCCAGGCAAGGAAGACAATTGGTCGGCCTATCTGAATTCAGCACAGCAAAGTGCAACTGTTAGGAGCTGTATGGCATCCGCCAATTAGAAGGACACAGCGAGGGATATGAGAGGCGTGGAGCCCCATGAACAGGAGAGGGAAGCTCTGCAGTGCCGAGAGAAGGCCTACAGATAAAGGCAGACTTCTTAAAAGAGAATATCCACAGTACGGCACACACACGGCTACGTGTGTGCTTTTTAAATGTTTGTTTCTACTGCTTTAGATATGTGTTTGGGAGGAGGGGGTGACAGGAGAGGACATCAGACCCCATGGAGATGGACTTTCAGGCCATCTGAGCTGCCTGACGTGGGTGCTGGGAACAGAACCTGGGTCTTCTGTGTGAGCAGTACACACTACTAGCTGTATTCTTAAAGGCTGAGCCGTCTCTCCAGCCCAGGTTTGCCTTTAAATCGCTTGGAAATTTACCTCCTGCAAGTGTTTATTAACAATAATTTTTAAACTAAGACATACACTGAGTATTTCTATATTCTGAAAATTCAAAGTGAAATGCTATGGACTCTCAAAGCAAAACTTCTGAGTACCAACAAGAGGCCTGAAAAGGATTTTGGACTGTTTCAAGTTTTGACTTTTTATGCTAGAAATGCTTGACTGGTCAGTCTCTGCAAATACCTGAAAACCCATAAAACTCCAAAATCTGGAACACTCCTGGTCTCAAGCACTTCAGATAATGGATAGTCAGCTGGTAAATACAGTTTTGCAAAATTCACGTGCACAACCCTAAGTTTTATATTAAGAAAAACAACAACAAAACAAACAAACAAACAACAACGGGGCCAGGTCTTCCCTAGAAGCCCATGTTTACATTCTCTGTGGCTGGCGAAGCTGGTGGATCGCAGTGACACAGCTCCTTTACAGCCACAGAACACTGAGGCACAAGTACTAGCTTTTTCTTCTAGAAAAATGTAAGCCTCTGTCATCTTATATTCATTCTTGTGGGGGTCTAGGGATAGAGCCTGGTGTTTTATGTACACAAGACAAACACAGAAAAATGTACTACTCATACATTTCTGAAGAGAGACTAAAATGCAGGAGAACAATGAGGGAAAATTCTGAATAATTTTTAAAAATATTTTTAAGAAAAAAACATAGCTCTCTGTTCTTTGAGGGTTTCTTGAAAATATACTATTTGCAGCAAACCTTGAATAGAACAAATAATTTTATCACTACTTCAAGACAATTGAACTGAAATTCAAATGAGTAGTTAACTTAAAAAAAATCATATAATTCAGAATACTTCTATATTAAAGATCGTGGAACATACCTGTATAAGACAGCTCGATCGACACCAAAAGCTCCTACAACCAAATCTTGAGAGAGAGAAAAACAAGTTAACAATAAAAATATTTTTAAAAAAATATACATTATTCTATGACATGCTTAGTTCTCCTGGGCTTTAAGATAATATGCACAAGGCAAAACTACTTCAAAATAGTGAATAAACTCTCATGGTCAGTTAAGACTCTCATCCAGGTAAACAAGAAAATGTTTGGGCTGAGAGACGCCTTGGTGCTGGAGCACTGGGCACACGTGTTTACAATCCCAGCATGCCCTAGAAGAAGGATTTCTCGAGGCCACCAGGCCAAGCTATGCAGCAGCATACGGAGCTTGTTTCAAACAAGGTGGAAAGGCGAGAACCAAACACGCATTCTCTAACCTGCTCGTGCGCTCAGAGCCACGCACGCACACACACAGACATACAACAAAATTAAACATATAGATATAAATTACAGATTATAAGGTAAAATAAGGGATGACACAGTCACTTGTTGGAACGGCGAACATGGAATTCATGTTCTAAAATAATGAATCTTTCTGATATCTTAAGGGAATAAAATACACAATGCTGTCTACAGTGCTTACAAAGCCTGATGCCATTTTGTTAAATTAAAAATAGATATCTCTATCTGACACACGCACAATACAAACACACACACATGCATGTATGACACTGGAGAGGTATCTCCAGAGGTAGCTGAGAGCACTGGCTGCTCCTCCCGAAGACCCAGGCTCAAATCCAACACACATGGTGACGCTCAATTGTCTGTAACTACAGTGAGGCCCTGACACGCTCTTCCGGCTCCTGCAGGCCCTGAGCACCTGATGCACAGACATACATGCAGGTAAAGCACCCACACACATAGAATAACCCCCTGCACTGTATGTTTTACATATGCATGTAACATGCATGCATATTCATATGTGCGCATGCATATAAATGAGTGAATGAGCTCGGCACAGTGCCGCACACCTGTAACCACAGCTACTCAAAAGCCGAGGGGAGGAGGGCTACACAGCAAAACCCTGCCTCACACGAACAGAGCAGAAATGCACCGGGGGAAGTGGGAGGAAGGTTTTGTTACAGTAAGCTCTGTAATGCACATATCATGCGCACAGCTGAGTCCTGAAGTAACACCGGCTCAGCCAAGCTTCCCGTCTTATTTCTAAAGCTTGTCACCACGCTTAGCCAGAACCCAGACTGGCTATTCCAACAACAAATCACACGGGTTTTCCTAAATTTCACGTCATGTACAGAAAGGATCCACTATAATGCTCACGGGGTGTGAGAGTCTCGGCGACGGGCTCTAAGCAGATTAATGCAGTGGGTGAGTCACCGCTACTTTCAGTCACTTTTCACATCCCCAGGTGGCCGTATCGGGACCCCATTTAACCTCCATTCCACACACTGTTACTGGGAAATTTCAGTGAGATGGGATTTTGTTTCGTTTTGTTTCGCATCGTTTTTAAGACAGAGTGACTGGTCCAGGCAAGGCAGACTGCTCTGTGAGTGAAGTGCACAAAGTGGGCGGAGTTTGTGTCCTCCCGCGCCACGCCAGAGATGGTGCTAGCGGGAGAGAAGGGAGATCCCTGGAGCTCGCTCAACCAGCTCAAGCCGAATCTACGAGCTCCAGGGATGGCCCAGTCTAAGCTATAAAGTGACAGAGGGAGACACTAGACGTAACCTCTGGCCTCCACAGGCAGGTACATGCAGTGCATACATGCATGCACACACACTCACACTCATACACACACACACACACTCACACTCACACACACACTCACACACACCAATGACTGCACCAGCATTTAAAAATACCAGCTTGTTAAAAAGCAATGGATGCCATTTTAAAAACTTGGGATGTACATTTGGCTTTTGTTGGTGGCTTCTGTACTTTTTTTCTGATACTTTATTATAAGCTTTAATGCAACGAATGAGACTGTGTGTTTCGTACTGTACACTCTCATCAAATGAGGTGCTCTTCCTCTTCCTTCCTGTTAGTGATGATGGCAGAGTCTGCACCAGTACTGAACCGTTTAACAGAAGGGTGGGCAAGAAAAGAAAAACTAACTCTGTGGGGGCTGAGAATGCCTAGAGCCACGTGTGTCTGTAGAGAAGTACCTGGATATCCATTTCTGTCTACATCTGTAGCTCCCTTCATTGAGTAGCCGAAGCTTGGAGGCATGCCCTGAGCAGCCCACTGGCCCTCAAGGATCTGAGATGGCACCGAGTTCAAGCCTGTTGACCGTCCATTGAAGATGTAAACCAGCCCCTTCTTATCTGTGCCGCCATAGGGAGCAGCAATTGCGATATCTGCGAGAAGGTGAGCAAGAGAAGAACGGATGAGGAAGGTGGGTCTGGACGGCCGGAAGGTTCTCGGCACTAATGTTACTCATACAACCCTTCTGGCAGAGTCACAGTCTAGGCTGGCATGGCAGCACACACCTGCAATCCCAGCACTCAAGAGACTAACACAGGAGGATGCTGAGTTCAAGGTCAGCCTGGGCCACAGAGTGAGAGTCTCAAGACAGGAAACAAATTCTAATTCAAGAAAAACTGCAAAAATGACATGTGGAGGCAGATGCTCTGGGCCACACCTTGGACAAGAGACATCAGCTTTCTGGACCTAACGCGCTTCACCTTAAATTGCAGATGAGGGTAAGGACTCATGCAAACACAGTTCATTCTGACTCCTCCTTCTAGTTCATTCATAAGTTTCATCTTACAAATTAAAATCTAGCTCATAAATCTCAAAGCTCTGGCTTAGTCTTGCTCTTTTATACTGAAACAACATAAAACATTAAAATTTTAATTCTTTAAAATAACTCTAAATGATACTATATGGTAATAGTGACCATTCCTACCTTAAAAATAAATTAATGTAATATAGTATAACATAACATAACATAACATAACATAACATAACATAACATAACATAACATAACATAACATAACATAACATACCAATTTCTCCTCTCTGAGATGCTGCCAGCCTGAAGAGACATGGATGTCTCTTTGGCTTATACTGGCCACTTGGTACCAAATTGCTTCAATGTCCTTATTAAACCACCTCTGCCTCCTCAGTGGCCAAACATGCACGGACTGCCCATCCTATCTGTGAGACCACCACAGCCGGGAATACCTCAAATACCACGGAGGTATATCCTGCATTTATACACTCTATTGCACGCCGAGTTCCTTAGAAATGTGTGTCGGTGACTACCCTTTTTCGTTGGTTGTTGTTTTCCTGGAGAATGCGTTTCTCTGTGTGCAGTTCCCTGTGCCTCTCAAGCACTACGATTAAAGGTGTGCCACCATCGCCTGGCTGACGAGGTCACAGGTGATCACCCGCTTTGTTTCACTTGAGACAGGACCTCACTACGTAGCCTTGGCTGGCCTGGAACACACTAGGAAAAGCAGACTGGCCTCAAACTCATAGAGATGCTTACCTCTGCCTCCAGAGGACTTGATCTAAGGGTGTGCACCACCACAGCCGGCTGTGGTTAGAAGCCTCTGATTTTCAGCACCTAGGAGACTACCTGCTGTCCGCAAGCCCTAAGGAACTCACTCTTTATAAATATGCAACAAGCCCTAAAAATGCCACTTTAAAAAATATGTACTTGCATTATATAAACAGTCCTTTTAAATCCCAGCACTCAAGAGGCAGAGGCAGGTGGATCTCTGTGAATTTGATGCCAGCCTGGTCTACAAAGTGAGTCCAGGACAGCCAAGGTGAAACCTTGTCTCAAAAAAAAAAACAACCAAACAAAGAAAATACAAACAAAATTTACAAAACTTCAAAGATTTTTGCTGTTCCTTAGGCATGGTATTGTCAAAGAACATCATAAAAATATGAAAAGTGAAGACCACTGGAATAACCTCTGGGACAAAGCTACAGCATGTCTTAGCTGTTCCAGGAAGCCCGGAGACAGAGCCCAGCCACAACGCAAGGGGGCCCTTAATTTTACACAAGGTAGAAAATCAAATACAGTTTTCTTTCTTATCTCATGGTTTTTATCACCCATAAGTAATGATCTGACCTGACCTACAGTGGTCATTCCATAACTTGTCATGAGCTTTAAGTTCTTTTATGATTAAAAAAAAAAAATTTAAGACTATTTTAGGACGCAAAATATACGTTAGGCTGGTTGTTCACTAAATCTGAACTCCTCTGTGGTCATTCAGGTTGGTGTGTGACATACAACCATCCACAAGGCAGGAGAGGCAGCCTTTTCTTTTTCACTCCACAGCCAGTCATCTGTACTATCGAATTTCTAAAATTTTCTCCTTAATAACTTTCTATATTGGGGGGGGGATACCCAAATATATTGCTGATTATGCAAACAAACGAACAATTATTCTCTCCTTACTATTCTTCTACAAAAATCCTTGTAAACTATATTTTATGTATCTAACTTTTAATCTGTGTTTCAGGCTTTGGAAAAGAGCTGTGACGTGAAAGCCAACTTTTGTTTTTAAAGGCGCCTGCACCGTTGAAATGGGACTACTCTAACTGACACCCTTTACAGGTCCCCACGACAAGACATACAACCTTTCCAGGATTTCATAGCACCATAAAGCTCTGACTATAAAAACCTTAGTGGAATCTCATTCCTGGAGCTATTTTTCACTTGGAGCCAGACAGACAGTAGAGGGCGCTGGCAGGCAGCAGGCTGCAGAGGGCTCCCTGGGAATGAGGCCTCCTTTCCAAAGTTGATCATCTGACATTGTAGCTCACAACAGCCAAATTTTGAAATCTTTTGCTCATTTTTGAGGTGGGGGAAGCAACTTGTTTTTAAATATGGTGTCAGTGATGTGCTCTCCTCAGGCAGGAGGTCCGCTCACAAGCGTGTCTACAGGTGGAGATTTGGGAACTTTTTCAGGTGACTCAGAAAGTCACTTGGATCTTACCATTAAAGCCATCCTGGTCCAGGTCTCCCAGAGGAGCTATAGCACTTCCAAACCTGGCGAAAACCTCAAATCCATTCAGCTTCGTGGTCTGGAAGTCTCCTGATGCTCTCTGCAGGCACACCGAGACCTGGCCCACCTCTTGGAGTTTTCCATCAGAGCCTCGGTCCATGAACAGAGGAGCTCCAATGAACACATCTGCATAACTGAGAGAAGAGAGCGTCCTCGCACAAAATCACACTCCACCTCACAGTCAGCATTTCTCTCAATTTCTATTTTATGTGTGTGGGTACATTTTGGTTTGTTTGGTTGGTTGGTTGGTTTGGTTTTTTTGAGACAGGATTTTTCTGTGCGGCCCTGGCTGTCCTGGAACTCTGTGGACCAGGCTGGCCTCGAACTCACAGAGACCCCCTGCCTCTACTGGGATTAAAGGCGCCATCAGCACAGTGGGTGAGTGTCTTGCCTGCATGTATGCTGTGTACCATGTGTGCCTGGTGCACGGAGCGCTCTTTCCAGCCCCACATCAGTACATTCTTACTAAAACTCCTTTTCCTTCACTCTCCCCTCCCCTTTTAAGCCTCTCGCGGCTTCGTGGCTCAATGGCGGGGCTTTCATACAGTTACAGCGCCATGGTTTGAGGCGTGGTTCTCTGCCTAAGGGTCTTGGGTCAAACATCAGATGCCCTGAATATCAGACGCTTACAACTCGGAACAGCAGCAAAATTACAGTGACTAGGCAGCAGCGAAATGATTTTACGGTTGGGGGCCACCACAACATTAGGAGTTTTAAAGTGTCGCGTGTTAGGAAGATTGAGAACCACTGTGTTAGAGCTATTTTAAAACTTAGAACCAACTGAGAGGCTTTCTCATATTCATGACTAGGGAGCGTCAAATTGCTTTTTTAGAGTAAGAGGAGATTAACAGGAAGGAGACAAAGAAACAGAAGAAATACTGTTTAGTTTCAGTCAAACACTTATAAACACAGAGAAAAACAGTTTCTGGAAACATTTTTTTAAAACTTACTCATCCCCATTAATGTCAGTGGCAGCTACAGAAAATCCAAAATATGCAGCCATCTGAAGAAGAAGAGGGAACAAAACATTTACACTTCAGCCAGCCAGATCAACGGCTAACATTTATACCTCATAGAAAGGCTCATCACGTTCACTGTTCCAGAGCCTCCATCATGAGGCTTCTCAGCGTCTCCTCCTCTCTCAAAGCCTACCACAGCCCAGCAAAGAGGCTCCTGGATACAAAGCTGAGGGCTTGTTTTCTCTCTGCCTACTGTGAAACTTTTCCTCTGCTGTTACCACCTTGTAACTTAATTCCCTGACACACACGGACAAGAATAGTATAAAACATCTATACTCATTCGGAATGCCCTCTACCAAACTTTACCGAAGAATCTTTATGTTGAGGTTCAACTGCGTATACACCATCAGTAATTCACAACTGCGTATACACCATCAATAATTCACAACTGCGTATACACCATCAATAATTCACAACTGTGTATACACCATCAGCAACACACAACTGCGAATACACCATCAATAATTCACAACTGTGTACACACCATCAATAATTCACAACTGCGTATACACCATCAGTAACACACAACTGTGTATACACCATCAATAATTCACAACTGCGTATACACCATCAATAATTCACAACTGCGTATACACCATCAG